>NC_026505.1:4053090-4353090 GCF_000182925.2 Neurospora crassa OR74A
GACTAGCCCTACCTTGCCCTATATAACTGAGGGGCCTAATTGGCTTACGTAATTGTAACCGCGTAACCGTAACCTTTTAGGTTATATACAAGCTAAGACCTGGATATAGATTTAAATATCCCTATATATATAAGCAAAATCCACACAAATAGATCCAAAAGGAGGTTACGTTTTGTACAAAGTAGATGCGTAACCTTTTTTCAAAATCTCTTTATACCAGCGTAATAATAAGTTAAAGGCGTATTAATAGTAGTAAGCTAATTCCTATAAAGTATAGCGACCAACCATCGCGCGTTAAAAGCGGTATAGATACCCCTATTTACATATCTACCGCCCTATTTATCAAAGAAGTTACGCAAAATACTTTCAAAGTATTCTACGTAACCCGTAACCTCTTTAAAGTAAATATAATTATTATAAAGTAATTAAAAGGTAGGTAATTTAATAATAGTCTATAGCGTAATATCGTACTAACTATAGGGATTTTTAATTATACTACGTAATTGTACAACCGTTCGTACGTATTATTGTAAATATAGGTTATATTACTAACTAATAATAATAATTTATATAAGAGACGTAGTAGAGTGACTGATTATATTAAACCTATATTAGTAATAATAGCGGGAGATAAGGAGTACACCCAAGTAATAGAGGATAAGGATGAGGGGGGAAAGGAGGAAGCCTACCGAAGGAGAATTATATTATTTATTACAATCTATATTATTATTACTACTATTACCTTAATAGGAGGGAGGCAAAGCGATAACCCTAAAATTATTAACGAAAGTAGCCTAAAAACTAGTATTACTAAAGTATAGTACCTATTGAATAGCTATAATAGGCGATTCTTTAAACTCTTTCGTATAATAAAGGTAGAATTTATAGCTCTAATAAAGTAAATAAAAGAAAGTAGTAATATATATAATACCAAATACTAAACCGTTAAACTCAAATTAATAGTCTTTATCTAAATTATCGCATTCAACGAAACTCAACAGCAAATAATTTACTACTTCTTAATAGTCCAATCGATAGTCTCGAATATCGTTACCCAAATAATACCGGTCTTTATTAAACTTTATACTAAATTCGTAATTCAACTAAATAATAATTATATAGCGCTAAAGATTGAATTCATTGCGGGTAACTAACGGTTTAGTAATATAATTGGTACTATTAATAATACCTATATTTATACTAAAGTACCAATAAAGGACCAAAACCGCTAGCGCAATAGAAAGGGATTTATTTCTCAAAATATATTTACTATAATATAATTTAATAGCGCCTTCTCGTACATACTAGCTAGCGCAGAAGGGTCGATGCAAGACGTAAGACTACTTTATATTACTTTACTCCATAGGTTTAAAATACCCTCCAAGCGATTTTATTTAGCCAACGCAGGCTTTAACTAATAGAGAGGCATCTTAATCCCGTTCCTAGCAATATAATACCATCTCCAAAATTGGAGGAATGCTCCGGGTAACAAACAGCCAATAATAAAGAAGGAATTATATAATTTAAGGTATAATATAAATCGTATATTAGTTAAGCAAATATTTAATTAGTTGAAGAGGATAGTAAAGTTAATACGAAAGTCGGCGTATTACAGGCATTGCTGCCATATTCCTATATATAAATAGATGCTGCACTACAGTAGTGCAGCCAGCTTGTAGCTATCTAAGTGCAGTACAGTAGTTACGTGCATACGTGCTGTGGCCTGTATACTAGGCTCCACAACGTGCCCTACATAATTCTCGTACGCGTATAAAATTCCCTTCCTATTCCTCGTACAATAATTAAAGTCTTAGCTTAATACTTACTCGCGCCCCGTAATACTTTATTATACCTAACTACCGTATTAATACGTAATAAATAATTTCGGAAAGACCGAGAGTAGTAAAAGACTACTACGGATATTTAGTCTTCGCGAGATTATATTTAGCCAACTAGTACGGTCGAAAATAATTAATTAAAATATATCCGATAGCGGTCGATACGAAGCGAGAATTTTAATTAAATACTACGAATAGTATTATAAGTACAATTATTACAATATTTCCTATTTTATTATTACCGGCTAGAATTATAATAAAATGTCTAATCCCAGTAATCGAGCTTAATATAGTTAAATTAATTTGCGTAAAGTATTCTTAATATTATTAAAGGGCTTCGAGTAGCTCTAGTATATTTATAAGGAGGAGGTAATAGGACTCTTAATTTCTAAAAACTTTACTAAGAAGGTTAGAAACTCTAAGGAAATTATAAAGCTATTTTACTACTTTAATACTAAATTTAAGGATTTTAATAATAAGGTTAATACTATTATTAAAGTAAAGGATAAATTAATAATTATTTTTAAAAAGAAAATAAAAAACTTTAAAACCCGCATTACTATATTTAAAAACTTTAAAATTCGATAAATTATATAAATTAATAAGTAATAGTAGAAGTATAATAGCGTTATTAAAGAAAATATAGTTTTATAGAAGAATATTATTTCTCTATAATTAAATAACGATTCTTTACATACTATCGTTAATTAGAAAGAGCGTAACGTAATTATAATAGAATAATAGTATACAAATATATTCACCGTATTCTAATCCTAAAATAATACCTTCGAGGAAATAAATATTAATTTTAAGGAAGCCCTCACTTAAGTTAGTCGGACTAAGATTCTACGTAAGGAATTTAATTATATTAAATAGAAGCTTAGGAACGCTTAGATTAAAATCTAGTTCAGGACGGTTAAATTAGCGGAGGCACCTATTAAATCTTTCGTACATATTAATAACAGTAATAAATTGGGTATAGGTATTACGGAGGAAGGAAACTTTAACTATATTGACGGTAGTAGTATAGAAGGAGCTACTACTAGTAGTATTAGCATTAGTAAGTTCGGCGTTAGTAGTATAGGAGGAGCTAGCGAACTTACTAGCCGGATGCCTAGAATAGACAAAGGATTTAGTAAAGGATTCTTTAAATCTAAAAATTTTAATAGTCCTAAAAATAGAGGCGGCGGCCCTAGTAGCTACTTTATTAACCCTAAAGGATATTATTATTTCGTTCCTACTCTAATTACTAATACTTACATTCGTTATTATAATTTAATTAAGGACTCCGAATAATTTATAAGCGAAGAGAAGGATATATTTAAGTGCTACAACTAGTTTATTATTTAGTTTATAATTATTCGTATTCGCTAGGAGGTCGATAACTATAATTTTATAAATAAAAAAACTAAATTCTTATATACAATAAGCTACTTAGGTAGCGAGGTTAAGGTTACTATTACTACAAATATAAGGAAGATCCTAAATAACCTTTACTACTTAATAGTTTAGGATTAGCCTATTAAATAAGGATTCTTAGATTATTTAATTTCCCGTTTTTAATAAGGCGATATTATTATTATCTCCAAAAAGGCTATAGCCCAATTAAAGTAAAGTATAGGTTCTAACGGTAAATTCATTAATTTTACCGATTTTGAAGCGTAATTTACTATATTAGTAGATAAATGTAACTACAATGCAGCTACGAAGGTCTATATATTGAAGGATAAAGTTAATAAGGACCTTTATACTGCAATATTTTACTAGTACAATACTCCTAGCCGTAATAATTGGGACGGATGGGTGAAGTTGTACCGTAGTCTATCTAAATCTCTCAATAACGCCGCCTTCTATAATAACAGTGGTTAGGCTAATAATAGTAGTAATATTAATAGTAGTAGCAGCGGTAATAATAAATAGAAGGACCTTAAGGCTATAGAAATCGATTGTATTAAAATAAATAAAATAGATCTAGAGGTTATTTAAGCCCGTTATACGGTTAGATAATATATTAAATATAATAAGCCCGGCTATTAAACCTATAAATACCGTAATTAAATTAATTATAGCGGTAAACTTAAAGTTATTAATAATAATTCTAATACTAGTAATTATAAGGGTAGTAGGACTTAAAATAGAGGATTTAATAAGTAGAACGTTAAAGCTATAGTAGACTCCGTACCCCTAAAGGAGATAATTAAAACGGCGGTCCCCGAAACCGCCGCGGCCTAGTAATAAGGAAATAGCGAACCCTCGGATTAAAACGTATCCGAGGGTTTAAAGGGGATTAAAAATTTAAGAGAGAAGAAACAACAAATTATATTATTAAGAATATAAGTATTTAGTAGGCTCTTACTTACTAGAAAGACGAACTTTTATTTATAGAAAGTTTAGATATTTATAGATAGAATACTACCTTTTTATTTACGTACCTTTAGTATCCTTAGTATAATAGTAAAATTGAATATATATTACTAGTTAATTCTAATTGTATAAAGAGGACTTTTATTAATAGAACTTTCACAAAAAAAACATACTTCAAAATATATTAGCTCGATAAAGTAAGACCCTTGCATTTAGTAGACAGTAGATTTAAGGAATAGGTTAAATACTATATAAAAATAATAATACGTATCGGTTATTATAAGGAAATAATTAAACTCTTTATAACCAATTTAGTACAAGAATACCCTATTATCTTAGGTTAGCCTTAGTTATAATTATATAATTTAAACATTAATTAGGTAACTAATAAAGTTATATAGAATAAGGAATATATTAGAAATTATATCAATATACTTAATACCGTTAAAACATTAATAATACTAATAACCCCGACTTTAGAAGCAGACCCTCTATCGGAAAGGGAGCTAATAATAAACTTACCCTAGGATAAGGATAAAAGAATAGCTAAAGCACTTAAATACTAAGTAACGGCCAACTCTAAGAAACTCTAATTAGCAGAATAGGTATTAATTAATTAAGCGTCGGCATACCCTATAGAAGTACTAAAAGGGAATTAAGCGCTAATAATAGAAGCCCTAGTATAGCTAGCGGTAATTAGAAAGTTCGAGGAACCTTTTAAACCCAAAAGAAAACCTAATAAAATTAAAATAATAGTAGAAGTTAAGGGAGGCCGTAGAATCTAGACTATAGTAAGGCTAGAACGAATTTAATACGCCTACTTTTATTAATTTAAATTAGTAAATTTAGATATAAAACCCTTTAACCCCGAAGATTTTAAATTAATTAACGCCGAAGCCTTTATAATAATTATTAAGATAAGAGGGGTATATATTAATTTAATAATATAGGCGGAGCTCGAGGAGTTCTAGAAGGAGAAACCGCGCGTCTTAATACTAATTCTATCGGAGGAAGTTTAGAAAGACATTATAATAGGCAAGGGCGAACTATACAAAAGGTACTTCGAAGATTCTAAAATCTATAAAATAATTAATATTTACAAAGTAGAGGCAATAGGAGAATAGACCTCCAATATATCCTTCAAGCTAGGAGAGACCGCCTAAGCATTCGTAAACCGCGTTTATAACCTAAGAAAGGAGGTAGGATTAATATTAATACTACTAATAGAAATCAATTGTATTTATAGTATTATAGAAGAAAATATATAAAAATTTATAGAAAAGTCTATTAGGCTAAAATACACTCCTAATAAAGTTAGGGAGCGCTTCCTAAACGAATATAAAGATTTATTTAAAGTAGTAAACCCTATAGACGCTAAAATACTACTAAAGTACTATTCCTATAATTATAAAATTAAATTAATACTAAGCAATGAACTACTATACTTTAAAGCGAGACCTATATTACTATAGGAATTTAGAATTATTAAATAATAATTCAATAATAACCTCGTAAAAGGATTTATCTAACCCTCAACCTCTAATATCGCTTTACCTATATTACTCATACGTAAATTAGACAGAGGTATAAAAATTTATATTAATTATAGAAGGATTAATAATATTTCATTAAAGAACCAATACCCCCTACCGTTAATTAAGGAGACTTTAGATACTATTTATAAGGCAAAATAATTTACGAAGGTAAACGTTATTATAGCTTTTAATAGGCTCCGTATAGTAGAGGGCTACAAATAGTTAATAGCTTTTATTATACAATTCGGGCTATACAAATCGCTAATATATCCTTTTAAATTATTAAAAGTACTATCCTCTTTCTAAAACTTTATTAATAATATCCTCTATAATATCCTAAATATATACACTACAGCCTATTTTAACAACGTACTAATTTTTTTAAAAACGTACAAAAAATATATTAAATATGTTCGAGAAGTATTTTAATACTTTATTAATATAAGCTTATAGGTCGATATTAATAAATATAAATTTTATATTTAGAGAACGAAATATTTAAGCCTAATTATTATACTGGGAGGTATTAAAATAAACCTAAATAAAGTGGAAATTGTTACCCGTTGGGAAGTACCAACTTCGAAATAGTAGTTCCAATAATTCTTAAACTTTACTAATTTCTATAGATACTTTATAGCGCAATTCTTATCAATAGTAAAACTACTCTATAAATTAATAAAGAAGGGAGCGGATTAATATTAGGAGAACAAATATAAAGCAGCGTTCCAACTACTAAAAGAAGTATTTATAACGGCGCTAATTCTAAAAATTTATAATTAGGAGAAGCCTACGGTCGTAGAAGTCAACGCTTCTAATTAATTATTTAGAAGAACTCTCTTTTAAATATACAACGACAGTTAATTTTACCTAATCACTTACTTCTCAATAAAATATCTAGCGGCCGAATATAATTATAATATTTATAATAAAAAGCTACTAGTAATTGTAAAAGTACTAGAAAAATAGAAGCCTAAATTAGAAAGAACTATAAAGCTATTTAAAATTATTACGGACTATAAAAATTTAAAAACGTTTAGTACTATAAAGAAACTTACTCCGAAGTATATATAGTAATTAGAGTTTCTATTCTAATTTAATTTTATAATTAAATACAAACCGGGCTCAATAAATGTACGACCGGATATATTAAATAAGAAGCCTAAATACATTCCTAAGAACGCTTCAAACGATAAATTGTAAATACAAGAGAAGCCGCTAATTAACCCTAGTCGCTTTAATGAATCTTTTAATATTAAAAGGAATAAGGAGATTTATATTAATATTATAATAAATAAAGGAGAGCCCTTAGTTATTTATATACTTAAAGGTAAAGATAGTAGTAATAACCCTAATTCAACGGTCTATACCGACGACTTAATTTCGAGATTATATAGTAACTTTATAATAATAGTTAAGATTATAATTGTAATTAAGGAAGGTAGGCGTTAGCTAAAGTACCTTAAGAAAATCCTACGAATCCCCTTCGCAAAGTACTACCTAATTAATAGTAGGGCAATATTTAGAAACTGGGTTATAATACCTCCTAATAATAATAAAACTTAATTAGAAGTAATTTATAGAATTTATACATTAATACTAAATAGCTACCCTAGAAGGGATAAAACATTAAATTTAATAAATTATATATATTAATAATTAAATTTAATTACTATAATTAATACTTACTATTAGGGTTGTCTCTCGTACTTAAAGACCAAACTATTACGAATAGTACTAATAGGCTTTTTAAAACTATTACCGTTACCCTATATACTATAGCGAAATATTTTAGTAGACTACGTAACGCCGCTGCCCAAATTAATAAGAAACGGAAAAGGAGTAGCTTATTAATACATAGCTATAATAGTAGATAGATTAATAAAAATAAAATACTTTATTCCTTACAAAGGTTTATTAATTGAAGAATTAGTAGAAAAATTTATTAACCGGATTTATACTCTATACAGCCTACTAAATACTATTATATCGGATAGGGGAGTATAATTCGTATCTACCTTCTAACAATAACTCTCGGATAAATTAGGTATTAAATTAAAACTGTCTACGCTATACTATAAAGAAATAAATAACTAAATTAAAAGGATTAATATAGAGATAGAATAATACTTTAAAACCTTTATTAATTAAATTTAGGACGATTAAGTAAATTAGTTGGCGCTAATTGAATTCTAAGGTAATAATTTCTAATTAGTAATTATAGGAGTATTATTATTCTTTACTAATTACGGATTTTATCCCCGGATAGGTATTAAACCTTCGAAGTTATTACTACTAAATATATTACTAGAGTAACAGTAGTAAATATTCAAGGTTAATAAGATTATAGAGCGCTTTAGAATAATTTAGAATAAATTTATTATATTATTAAAATAAATTTAAAACCGGTACAAGGTAACGGCTAACGTAAGGAGAACGGATACCCCTAAGTATAAATTAAGCGATATAGTTATATTCAATATAGAGAATTACGCTACAGGCCAACCGGTAGTGAAATTATTACTAAAGTTTGAAGGTCCCTTCCGTATAATAAAGGTAGACTCCTATTCGCTAGAATTATCCTTACTAATAAATATAAAAATTACTTATATAGTCAATATCTTAAGAGTTAAGCCTTACGTAGAAGGCTTACTAGGATAATTAAATTTAGTTATGGATGTAAAGGTTAACAAG
Organism: Neurospora crassa OR74A; assembly: GCF_000182925.2. Taxonomy (NCBI): domain Eukaryota; kingdom Fungi; phylum Ascomycota; class Sordariomycetes; order Sordariales; family Sordariaceae; genus Neurospora; species Neurospora crassa. The sequence goes on from NC_026505.1 coordinate 4,061,519, forward strand.
GGGATAATTATTACTAGAACCGATAACTTTATCGAAGAGAGATATTGGAAGTTCGAAATACTATTAGATTATTAGAAGGTAGGAAGCAATTAATACTATTAAATTAAATAGATTTATTACCCCCCTAATTAGTAGTTAGTAGCGAATTTAGAAGGATGTAACGAATTAATTTAGGAATTTTACGACGCTCGCCTAAAGCTAGGCCCTCCTTACCCAATTTTTAGAAAAGGATTTAAGGTATAATAGAAGGCGAAGAACACCCCGCCCAATAAATCCTAAGTATCCTCTAATAATATATTAGCGCTACTAGGGCAACTACTACCGGGGCCGGCCTCGAATTAACTAGTATAGCGAAGTATAAAATTAAATAGTAAGTAACGAAGATAAAAGATTGAGGTTGCGAGTAATAAGTTGGTATAAATATAGTAAAAAAGGAGTTTAGCTCGACTTATTCCGTATACCCTAGTCGAATACCTTATAGTATACCCTTTTATAGGGTAACCGTTAATAGTACCGAGAGATAGTACGTTTTATAGCGGTTTTACGTCTCTTATTTCCCTAGAGTAGCCTATACGTAGTCTATACTAAAATAAAACCTATAATGGATAAGATTGGAAAATAAGAAGGATTTGAGAGAGGTTAGTAGTATAATAATTAAGCGTTTAAAGAGAAAAATGAGTTATAAATAAGGAGTTGAACGCGCGAACTCTCTAGACTTATATTAGTAGCGGTTACGGGCGTCCTACGCAAACCGCTATACTACGAGCGTCCCTATAGTACCCCTAATAGGGCTAGTAATAATAAAAGTTATTAAGGTCCTCTATATATATTAATTAGGCTAGTTTCTAGCATATAAATGGATTATTGGACGTAATAATAGCTCTCTCGGTAGAAGGGTTAAATTAGCGATATTTTGGCTAGTATTTTGCCCCTAAGTAGGAATTGAGTCTAAGAAGGCGCTAAGTAGGTTCCCGTCTTCCTATCTTAGTAAAACTTTTATCGGTATTTAATTAGGCGTAACCGTAAGAGGATTGGGAGAGGCCTACTTTATTAATAATAATGAATTTCGGGTAGGAAGATTCGTTTCGAGAGGGGGTAGTGTTATAGGTATTACTGCTATGTTCCTATATATAAATAGGTATTACACTGTAGTGGTGCAGCCAGCTTGCAGCTGTCTGAGTGTAGTACAGCAGTCACGTGTATACGTGCTATAGCCCGTATACTAAACTCCACAGCGTGCCCTATATAGTTCTCGTGCGCGTATAGGATTCCCTTCCTGTTCCTCGTACAACAATTAAAGTCTTAGCTTAGTATTTGCTCGCGCCCCGTGACACGGCGCCCAAGTACCCTATTAGTGTATAAATCGACTTTATATATACTGTAACGGGATTATACAACTTTATTTATTATTAGCGCTACCAATTAACAAAAGAGGAGGAGGAATCACTTACTCAGTTACTAGCACTAGTAAAAAAACGCGCTAATAAATACTTTCTTAATAATCCTATTGCTATACGAATCCAAATTGCAAATAAGTTATAGAAGCTATAGTAATAATATTTCCAAGGGAGGGGAAGGAAGGGGTAAGAATATAAAAGAGAGTAAATTTAAATTAATCCATTAATTAATTAGAAGTATATAAAGTACTAATAGTCTACTTTTAAATTTCGATCTTTTAATTTATAGAGGGATACGCTAGAGAGCGCTAAAATATAGAAGGATTATAATATTAATTTACCCTACCAAAACGGGAGCTAACGGACGCTAAAGTTTTTAAACTAATATAATACGCCGCATTAAAGGTGTACGGGCTATTAAAGGTAATAAACATCTACAAACAATCCGGGGAAATAGCTCTCGTAGACCCCTAATTGTATATTGATATATTAAAAATCCGACTTTTTAAACTTAATAGAAATTTTAGGATTTTTAACATTTCTAAATACAAACAATTAACCCCCTCTACTCTACTCTACTCTATTCTACTCTACTTATTATAGTTACTACCGCACGCCCTCCTCTCAAATCTAATTACCCTTACCAACTACCTCAATTTAACGGGTTTAAACTTATTATCTATTGCGTTCTACAAAATAATTTCCTCCTTTATTAACTTTTAAAATATATTAATAATTATTTCTAACGATAAATCCCTTGTAAAATTAATTTAAAAGTCTAATACCGCCGTCTTAATATTAACTACGCTAATTAGTCTCACATTACTAATTAATTTAATTACTTCGCTAATAAACTTTATAATTAAGGCGCTACTTTACCCAACGGATACTTTTTTAGTCGGCTATATTAATACGGTATAAAATAAAATTTAAAACCTACTACCCTCCTCCTCCTCCGGTTTATTGCTACTATCTTTATTACTCTAGAGATTGGGGTTAGTAGCCTTTTATTATAAAGCGTACTTTACTGCCCACTTCTCTCGCGCCCTTTCCGTATAGACTTCCTTCCTTTTAGTAATAGTTATTTTATAGCGTTAACGAAGTAGGGGAAATAATAGTATATCTTTATTATTATTATTAATTATAATGTATATTAATTGGATAAATAACCTAATCGCCTACTTATTTATAAAGATATTTATTAAGATAGAATAACCGTCGGTATTACTAAGTACGTACGCACCTAACTTCATCCAATTACCTTCGTTACTAAACTCTTTAATAAAGGGTTTCTAATATATATTAGAATATTAAACTTTACCAATCTTGTAATCGAAGGACGTGCTAATACAACCTTCAACTATTTACTTTATATACTTAGTACGTATTTTAAAATAAGTAAATACACTTTAATACATTTCCTATATAATAACCCGGTTAGAATTATTATTTTTACGAACTTAATCGGTTAGTACTATTACTTACTACTTATACTAATTGTATTTAAAGCTTTTACCCTCCTTTATTATAATTAAGAACCCGTTTAAATAAGAGTTTCTAGCGATAAAGATAAATTAGTAATATACTTCAAGAGATTAGTAATATAGTCCTTAGTTTATAGTCGAATTACGAATTTTCTTTTTTTAATTAAATTATTAATTAACTACCTCTTTATTATTAAATAACTAAGACCGCTTTAATACTTTACCCCCTACATCTACCGCATTATTATTATTATTATTATTAACTCTAATAGGTCTCGCCTAAGAGCTAGGTGGGTAAGGAGTATCAATTATCGAAGGCGTAATTTTATTAAAGAAGATAGGCGTACTAGGAAAATTATATTCTATATAGTTATTAATAATATTTTATACTATACGCTAGCGGGGTAGTAAGTAGTTAGTAGATATTGGGGACGACGGCGCAGTTATACTATATATAGCAACTAAGTAATTACTAATAAAAGGCGGTAGTTATATCCTATACTAAGGTAGTGAGGAATTTATATACGGTAAATTCCTATATTAAAAATTCTTATACTATAATAATTGGGATCCCTTATACTACTACTATTAGGAATATAGGGATAGCTTATATTAAGAGCTATATTAAATATAATCCTCCTTAGCGGGCTATTAGGCGGATTATTAATTATTGTACTAGCTATTTATAATTAATATCGATATACTACGGATTACTACTTTAAAATCTACGGTAGAGCCTTAATACTAAAAAAGGATTATAACCCCTCTCTTTTTATATAGCGGTATAATTTATAGTAGTAGTCTATAGTAGTAGTTTGAATTATCTTAGTAACCTTTAAGGTACTCTAGTAGATTATATTTTGTTTGGATTAGTCGGTCTTGGTTGGTTCTACATACTAAAATTTAGGTACGAGCCCCAAATCCCTGCAACTAGCACTCCACACAGAAGTTACTCATCTAGTAAAAAGGTTACGTTTTAGAGGTTACGGTCACGCGAGCCGATCAGGCCCGAGGCCTCGTTGCCGCCGTAGTCCCAGATTGTCCAGTGGGAAGCCCGAGGAAACATGCAGCGTGCAGGGCCCGGGCCTCACACAACACAAAAGTCAACAACCCCACCTCACCTCTGCCTATCTGCCCACGTTCATTGTTCCTGTCACCCCGTGACGCGTGTACGCCTGTAACTGTTGTTTCGCGCCCGACGAGGTGTGCGTGCCGTGGTGTCAACTCCGTTCCGGTTGCTGTGGCATTCGGCTTCGGGCAGCTCTGGCGGCCTGGGCGGGCAGCAGCAAGGGACAGCTTCTTCGTCCAGTTGGTCGGGTTGTTGCAACTCTTTTTTTTTTCTAAATTTTTTTTTCTCAATTTTTTTTTCTACATTTTTTTTTTTTTTTTTTTTTTTTTTTTAATAAAAACAAACTACGTACATTCTCGTCGTTGGGTCCCTTGGGCTGCGAGAGACAAGACAGTCCAACGCACATGGTCAGATGGGATAACCTGGGAAGCTTTCTGTGTTCTGACCTTCTTCCCTTTTTTGTTTACATACCATTTATTTATTTCTTTCCTCTTCGTTTCTCTCTTCTGCAACTCTCCAGCCCGTACGCCTAGCGGCCCCCCTAAAGCAACCTGAGGTCAGGTAGCGCACGGCTCCTCCCTGCAAATCCCTGGACCTTCGTGGCAGCGGCGCCATCACGCTCGTACAAACGAACCAATTCGCATCTTGCGGTCAACGTCGCCGGATCCACTTCCGCTTCAGGTCCTCGTTCTCAGGCCCAGTCCCAGTCCCAGTCGTCTGGTGACCCCCTGTCTGCGCGCACACGCGTGGATGTCAGAGTGCCATTTGACTTCCAGTTTTGCATCAGAGCATCCCGTCCGATCCTCTAGCCCTTGCGCCAACTGAACCCCTTCCGCGGCGGCGCATTTGGGGGGACATCCACGTCCATCTTGCTCTTAAAGTCTACCATTGTTTTTCTGAATAGCATCTCTCTCTCTCGACTTCGACTTATTCCGTATCTCAACTTACCGATTTGTGTACCATACACTACCTAGACACCAAACCGGGAACGACCAGCGCCAAGAGCCCTTTCCCCTGCTATCACTTCTCTTCTGCCCTGAAGATCTTCGGCGCAGGGGTTGCCAGTCGCAAAATTACATCATAGGCGATTGGGCGCTGCCCATCTTATTCCTTTCCAAGTATCATCATCGCCAATCCATCGGACATTTTCAGAACCCGTCTCCGAATTCAAAACCCAACCACAAACACAAACAGACTCCGATCACAACATATACAGATCAAGTCAACTATGGAGTCCCTACTATCGCTCGCTTTCGACAACCTCTCGGCCTTTGAGCCGGCAAAGATCAAGAAGGGTCTAAAACAGGTCGAGGGCTTGCTCGCCCAGATATGCTTATCGGGCCCGGCCAAGAGGGAGCTAGATGCGGCTGCGGCCGGGGAACAACCACAACTACAGCGCAAGGGCCTAGGCGACCTTGCTGGCGACCCAGCGTTTCGCGAGTTCTTCAAGTTGCAAGAGGGTTTCGAATGGAACGTCGCCCAGCGGCTGCTCACAACGCTCGATTTTTTGGTGGCCCGAGGCGGCGATGGGCAGTATGACTTGCTTATCCTCAATGCTCTGGACCTGATCCAGGGTGTTCTCCTTCTGCATCCACCCAGCAAGGTGCTCTTTTCGAGGGCTGCGCACATGAACGTAAGTTGACGAGCAACAAACACAAAAGAAAGCCATCATGAACTTTGCTTAACCTATGCTCCCCATAATACAGCTCCTTCTCGACCTGATAGAACCCGTCAACACCCCTGCCATCCAATGCGCAACCATCATCACCCTTGTCGTCGCCCTCCTCGATTCACCCGCCAACGTGCGCGTCTTTGAGCGTCTTGACGGTCTTCTGACCGTTGCGTCCCTTTTCAAAAGCAGAGAAACCGGCCGCGAAGTCAAGTTCCGCTTGACCGAGTTCCTATATTTCTATCTCACCCCCGAAGCTCCATCTGCATCAATGGCGTCTTCACCAGTATTACCGTCAACACCCACATCACCGACAAGGGACAGGGCTGGTAGCGATACAGCTAGTCAGCAAGGCAGAGGGAGCAAGGCCAACGGAGGCGTCACGCTGTCGGTAGATGTCAAGAAGAGAAAGCTTGATCAACATCTCCCCGGGGTCGTTGATGCCTTGCTGAGGGACTTGGATCGGTATAAGCCGTTTGGGGGTGTGTTGAGCTGAGTGGTTGGTTGTTGTCGACCTTTCACGAGTCTTTTTTTTTTTTTTTTTTTTTTTTTTTTCCCTTTCACTTTTTACTCTTCTTCATTTTCTTTTCTTCATTGGTTTGCCTTCTTATTATCGGTTTGGCTGGTACAGCGTAGCGTTTGATACCTTGCGTGAAATGGATTTGGGAGACGATGGGGTTGTGCGATCTGGCTGTCAGGGAATTCAAGGGACGATTGGCTTATATCTATCTTTCTGCGAGGTGATGGATGCTCTTGGTATCTCCTGGGATGATACCACTGGGCCAAAGAGAGAAAACACGATTAAATGTCAGGGCTTACTTATTATACCTATACCTTATTGTGTTGTATTAGTATGGTAATGTTTTTACATGTTGGTAGGGGCAAAGGCGGGTGGTCAAGGGACTTGTTGCCTTGCGGAAAAGGGGCGGCTTTGTAAAAAGGCTGGTCACAAGGAAGAACACACTGGGCATTTCTGGTGGAATACAATATACCCCTTCCGCATGTTCAAGCTGTTTGACAAGCTATAGCGCAGTGAAGCCAAGGTCCATCATCTCAGGTCCATCAATCCAGTCGTTCCTATAGTCATTACAACCAGCAGCCGCAAAGGGGACCCACCAAGACGACCACCACTAATTGGACGCTGCATTGACATTCTTCCTCTTCACCATCCTTACCCACCTTCGCCTCCGCCAACTTCCCCTCCGACCCATTCCCTCCTCCCCTTCCTCCCAACTGATCGTGGGTCCAATCTTGGGCGTATACCGACTCTGATCTTGACTCCTGACCGGTGTCTCGTAATCCCCATCCCCCAACGCCGCCCCCAGGTCACCATTGTCACTGCCATTCACGCCATTCTCATGCTCATTATAAATATCATACACCCACCTCTCCCCTTCCGTCTCGACCTCAACCCCAGTGATAATCCGTTCTTCCACCCACTCCCTGCTCCAGAGATCCAACGCCCACTTCTTCCCGCTCCACTCCCACCCCTCAGGCGGCAACACATCCTCAAAGAAGCGCGTCCCCGTCGGCCGGTCGCCCGCAATCCGCGCCGCAGATAGGGGGTCGTACGGCGACGGGCTGAATAGCCACGGCTCCCACTCACCGCTGGTATCGCTGAGGCGCTGCAGCTCAAAGATCTCCACCTCGCGCGTCTCCGGTGCGTCGTCCAGGATGATATCCGAGCGGACCCAGGCGTCGAAGGCGCGTTCGGCTGCTAACGATGAATCAGGGCTGGGGCCGGGCGGATGGTTCTGTATCTGTTCCAGTTTCTTGTCGTTGTCGTGCACGGCCTGCGCCGTCGCGCTCGGTTCTTTTTCTCCTCCTAGATACTGCGCCTGCCACTCACCAATCAGTCGGGAAACGGTGGGGTGGTTGGACGAGATGGCGAGCCAGCCAGCGACCAGACAGATATAGCGCCAGGGAATCAGGTGGGCGGTGACGGTCATGAGGGCGCACGCGCCGCAGAGCAAAACGAAAATGGCGGACGACAAAGCCTCGTCCGAGAAGTTGGTTTTGGGGACCACCAAGGCAATGATCTTGTCGTGGGCGACGCTGTAGTCGTCCATAACGTTCTGCAAGTCGCCAAGGTTGCGGAAGAAGTCGCGCGACAGCTCCTTGGTCGGCTTGAACGTGCGCGCGGGTGCCAGGGGCGGGCCGCGAGGAGAGTAGCCCAGGTTGCGCACCGCGTGCGCTTCGGAGGAGGAGGCGGGGGCTGGGTGTCGTGCGATGAAGGAGGGGACGAAGATGCCGAATAAGGCGATGGCGAGCGGGAGAACGAAGATCAAGTAGGGGTCTAGGCAGACAAAGGTGTACACGGCTAGGAGGGACAAGGTGTGCGTGGGCCGTCGCCATGACAACACGCGCAAGGCTTTGGCTTGGAATTTGAAGACAACCCCGATACGCGCGTTGAAACGTCGAAAGTTGTTGGACATGGCGCCTACCGTGAAGCCCGGCCGTTCGCCGAAGGCCGAGGGTTCGTTGGCCCCGCCGGGCTCGCCGCTGCCATGAGGCTGGCCATCGTCTACGGGGATGACTTGGGCGAGGAGTCTGGTTTGTACTCAGATTAGTAACCACAGTACTGGTAAAAAGTTGAGCTAGAGAGCAAGTACTTCTCCAGGAGCTTGTCTTGCAAGTTGGCTGCCTTGAGAATTCCCTGTCGCAATGTCCGGGCCGTGGTGGTCGAGTCGGTGCCGGAGCCGGAGCCCTGTTGGCCGTCATCCTCCTCCTGGATCGAGGCGTCATCCCCCTGACCGAGAAAGGCAGCAGCTAAATCGTCCATGGCTAGATATCACAGCGGTTTTGGCCCGTTATGATTTCGAGGATCTCATTTTCCTCCTCAACTGGCGGAAGCCAACGGCTCTCAAGTGTAAATGTTCCACCTTCGTCTCTTCTGGGGTCGCTTAATCACATGCACCAGTCAGACTGGATTCGTTGCAGCTTGAGGGGAAGAAGGGAAATTCAAGGGCTATGAATGGGCTGGTCAAGAAGGGCGCAAGCGTAGGGTTGGATGTATAGTATGCGACGATGATGATGATGATGACGGAATGCCGTGCGAGGTGAGTGAGGAGCTAGGTATGCATCCACCGGTATGCGAACTGCAGGGGTGATATCGCTGTTGTCATCTGCTAACGCAGCCTCGTGAAGCAGGCGTCGCTAATTGGGCCATTATAGTATAACATCCCCACCATACTGAGGCGCAAAGGCGAAGCATCCTGGGTTTAATCAGAGCGTTTGTTAGTGCTTGCAGCAATCCTTAACAGGCCAGACTTGCGCTCGGGGACGTTCGTCCATGGACAGAAGAACCTCTGAGCCATACATAAACGGGATCCAATCCCTTGGTCTGGCAGATGTTTTGACCAATCTTGCAACCTACCCTATCTGGGGTGACGCTGCCTGTGGCAGACACGAGACGTCATTTTCACCCGTGTTCTCTGGCAAACCCTAGAAACTCAAGGTGAGATATCATTTGTCGGCGGCGCAAGCTGTGATCACCCAGGACGATGACACAGACAGACTTCTCAACGGTATTTGACGACAGTAAGGCATTGGAGGTGGGTGTGGGTGTGAGGTAAAAGGGACGGACCCTGCGTAGAATTAGTTCAAGCTTTCATCACTCCCGGTTCCTGGGAGCAACCCATCCCTTTGGAGCTCGATATGGAAAAGAAGAAGAAAACGTGATCACGGATTGATAAGTACTTGCCCCGCATCAAACAGCCTTGGGATCTTGAGGCTTTCGCTGCGATCACATCTCGATCGTGCGGGCTTCAGCCAAGCCGGAAGGGGACTCCGTTGTGGTCCTCGTTGGCATCAAGATCAAGGGGTTTGCTGTACAGATCAACCCTTGAAGGTTTGTTAGCGCGAGACTTGCAGCGTCTTCGAACAAGGGAGAGAATATCTATATAGACTTTTGGCCCTCCTATTGGCCTAAACCACGCCAGAACATGCACCAAAAGTTGACACCATTCACAGCGGGTGCTATTCAGGTCAGAAATACCACCTCACCAGCCTGAAAATGATGAAAAAGCGCTCTTCAAGTACCGAGCTAGCGAGTTTTCTAGGGGTGATGTGATGTGTACGGACGTCCATGTCACATTCGCATATTGTTTTCTACTCAAACCGTGCCAACATCTTGTCCGTTCTACACACATCAATGGCATCGACACGAGTCGTGAAAGGCGTTTTGTGACCGTGAACGGCGATATCAAAAGAGGTTCGTAGAAAACAGAAAACAGAAATGAAACGGGGACAACCCTGCCGTTTCAAGCTACCAAAACCCCATTCTGTCAAATCTAGATTCAATGTACCACGTAGTTCGGCATTGACGTTCATCTGCCGGATGAGATTGAAAATTACTCGGGCCTACAGCAAGGTGAGGGGACCTTGCATGTTATGTGTCCATGGTTCTTGAGGCAGAAGTAGACTTTTCCCCCTCAAACGTATTATTTTTGAGTTCAAGCAAGGACAAATAAACTACACTACACGGTTGACGCAAGGGAGCAATGAGTACCAAAACCAATACGACTTCTTGTTAATGGCGGTTCCAGGAGCCTCAACGTCGACGCTGCTCTCCAGGAACCACTTGTATTTCCAAAACAAAGAGGATAGGCAAATGTTATTGGCTATCCGGAAGCACAATTGTTGTTGCTCGTCCTGGCCACGACTCTTCACTAATATCGCCGCCGCCAGGATCCCCCTTGGAACAACACCTCAAATTTGAGTGTACCTGAACTGGCTCCCGTGTTGGTCTTGGCGTCCCCGTCATCTTTCAGACGACAGTCTGCCGAGAGCGTCGTGCATTGGGATTCCCAAAGTCTTTGAATGCGAACGAGAAGTTGGGAGATTTGTGACCGTTCTACTCCAGGCGCAGGGGCACTTTCGTTTCTCCTATCTCTGTTGAAATGATTGTGGATGCCGTTTGAGGGTGGATATTTAGGGCCCTGCGGGGAGAAAGAGGGGAAGGCGTTGGGTTAGATCGATGCATATGTACATCTTGGGTTTCCATCCGTTGTTCTGAATGAGGAGTTCCTGTCCCGCTTCGGCTGATTCTCCTTTTTCTCTTCTTTTTTTTTCCCCCTTCCTGCGACTTTCGGTCCCCACAAAAACATTCCCCTGAGCAGTTGCTGAGCTGGAGCAAGCTCAATTCACCAAGCGCGGGTAGCGACAAGGGCAAAGCATGTTCTAGGGCATTTTGTTCGTTTCTACCAACCGTGGCCCATACACGCACCTACCCAAGCAGTTCACGCATGGCGAGTTACGCAGCAGCGGCACCACAGGGACTTGAGTCCTTCATAGTGTCAGGTATGTTGCGCTGTAAATAAGGTGGAGGCTTCTTGCAGCTGGTTGACCCGGTGGCCGATGCCTGCCAATGTCCCAACTGCTGTCTACCTACCTAGGTAGGTCAGAATATTTAGTGGCTGCTTCATGAAGGTGACTGCCACCTGCCGGCCAGCAGCCGCTTGATGTCACGGCACAGGTTCTTGATGTTCCATGTTGTTCAACGGAATGTTGTCAGGCGGGGCTAAGTACAGACAGTGATGGCCATCCTGCCCGCTATCCCATCCCAAGTCGTCAAGGGCGGAGAACCTCAAGGGAATCACACACTTGCGCTGAACTGCATCCAGTCGACACCATGGGAAGGACCATGTCCAGTGCCTTACGTGCCGTGTCTGTGGTGCGCTTCCAATGAGGTCGGGTCAGGTCCTGCCCTACCTACCTGGCTGTTAGAGCGCACCCCCGGCAAGGCGAAACCAGGCTAGTCCGTAGAGAATGGTGTAGCGGCCCGGTAGCACCACACAGCACAGAGGGCAGAAATCCTTGCCAGGTCATTAGCACAGGCCCCAGGGCAAGCAAGGCAACAAAACCAATTTTCCACTTTGTCTTCCATCCCATTGTTGCTGAGGTCCCCATTGCTAGTACTGTTCATCTCCCCATCAAACAACTCGAAGCGAACGACGGCCGGCTGCTGTGTCTCGAACACGCTCGACGGCGGCGACGACGACTTCCACCGCGTCCTCGGAATGAGGTAGCCTCGATATCCTTCTCAGCTCCTTGGCCGGACTGAGCCCTTTGACGAAAGAGAGACAGTGAGAGAGAGAGAGGAAGAAAGAAAGAAAGAGAGACAGTCTCGCTGATCTGGGCAATGGTAGAGCCCTCTCGCGCCGTCCTCCCACCCACACCCGCATTGGCTGTCGACGACTTGGACCTAGGCTCGACGTCGAATCGACGACTCGAACCGCAAAGGACAGGATTCCTCAACAGCAGTGGAGAGAACTGAAGCGAACGCACCAACCATCTGAATCCCAAAAGAGTGGAACAAACACCATTATCACCACCGTCCACCGCACCACGACAAAGCGCCATAATATTCCGTACCGCCGCCCTTAACGCCTACACGCACGCTGCCCTGCTGCTGCACGCCGCACGCTGCACGCCGGCCAAGAAAAGGTACTAAAACTCTGAAGCAGACAGACCGCCTCGCGATCCTGTCGCCGGTCTGCCGGTCTCGCCTTGCCTTGCCTTGTCCCCCCCGTCAGCACTCAGCACTCAGCCCTTTCCTAGCACGAGCAAGAGGCTCCGTCCCGTTCCCTGTTGTGGTCGCGGTTGCCGTATGCCGTATACCGCGGCCCTGTCGTCCTGACGTCTCCGCTCATTGAGGCCCGCCTCGCGCTGCGTGACTCCATAACCACCGGCCACACGGCTCCATTCCCTCCATGAACAATAGGGAGCGGCACGTTCCCGCTGGCCCCAGAGGGGAAACCCAGTCACCCACCAGGTTGTTCCCGTTCTTGTCCTCATCTTCCCAAGTGCTACTCTCTTTTGCATCGCGCCCAGTGGTGGCTCCCGCCGCAAGTTCCTTCCGTGTTTTTGATCCAGGCCAGCTAACATTGGCTCGTCTTTTCTGCACAGGCGCAAGGAAAACTCCAGTCCCTTCAAAATTAACGCTTTCCGTCGACCTACCGAGGATCCTCCGATGCTGAGCGCCTCCTCGTCCAACAACCATTCATTGTTCTCCTTTGGCAGCCGGAATGGTAACGAAGACGGATCATCGACAAATACAGCATTCGAATTCTTGCCCTCGGTGAGCTTCGACGATCTTCAGAGCAGCCTCGAGTTGGCCCACTACTCAACACCACCTGGTCAAAATTCTTCACCCGAAAGCATGGGGAGCCATTCCGACATTTCCATCAATGCCACCGGCGCGAGAGTCGCGGTCCAGCAGCCGGCCCCGACGCGGACCGCCAGAAGCGGGTCAATTTTGAGAAGACCCAGTATAACCAATGGCACAAGTAGACAGGCAGGCTTAGGAACAACAGCATCCAACACTTCGGGTGTTACGACTCCTACCGCTCCGGCCGCCATCCGCACCCGTCGTCCGAACCACTACCCCCCAGTTTCAAGTACGAACAATACGATGAAAGCTCCCAGGCGGTCGGCTGGATCTGACGTGCTCGGTAACTCGGATGCGGAGGCACGAAGACGAAGGCCAAGTGTCGCCTCACTCGGGGAGCGAAATGGAACAGAGCCGGTTCGCACGTCAGTGTCCGTAGACGGAGGGCCCCGTCCCATGCCCGAGTCAACGCGAACTTCCAAGGCGAGATCTGTGCAACCACCGCCCCGGGGCAGCGATGGTGCTACACTAGCCCACGACTTGAGCGCCCTTAGCTTGGGTTCCGGTAGCTCACCTGTGACATTTCCACGCTCCCCGAAGACTGCGGTCAAGGCGCCAGTTCCATCCTCGACCAAGAGGATATCTGTTATGCCTGGTGTTCCTCATACTTCACATGCAACAGGCTTAGGTGCCAGGACGGTCAGCCCGACGGATACGAAATTGATGAAGCGGATGTCCCATAACCAACCCTCCCAAGCGCCAGCTCCAGTGCCAACAGCTCCGATGCCATTAGCTACATCACGTCCTTCGTCTCGTTCTCCATCCATGTTGCCGCGCAAGATCCCAACGCCAGCTTCCTCTCGGACTACCCCGGACGTGAGCATCAGAAAATCCTACAGCTCGGGTCTTTCGGCTGCGTCAGCAAATAGCTATAATACCGTACGATCATCGACTGGCTCTATGCAACCGCGTGTCCCGCAAAGCGGCAACACTAGGCTACCTGCTCCCAAGGGTGTGCCTCCGCAGAATACGGCGAACGGCGAGGAAGAGGAAGAGGTCCCCCCAGTTCCAGCAATACCAAAGCTGTACGACTCGCCCGGGGAACTGTCGTTTTTGGACAAGCGCAAGTCCAATAGAGCATTTGATACGAGTAGCATCAATAGCACTTCTACAGGGAGCGTATCTGGGGCACAGCTGACTGACCCACCGCCTGCTAAGCTGCACCGCAAACCGAGCCAACGAAAGTCCGTACACACTTCGACTGTGGATAAGAAGTCCTCTTCCGCAAACTCAAAGAAAAACCTGCAGCCTCTTCGTCTGCCCCCTCTTGCTCTAGGACCGTTGAGCACTACAACTGCTGCCAAAATTGCGGCGCTTCAGGAGCAGAATGCATCAGACAGGAGTCTTTCTCCTCCTCCTGGCAGGCAGATTGCAAAGACGCCGTCGACGCCCATGACCGCGTCAAGAAGCGCCTACTTCACCACAACACGAAATGAGGATAAGCCTACAGTGCAGCATCTCAGGAGTACAAGCACAATTAATCGAGGAAAGGGCGGTAGTATGGACTCCTACAGCTCAAACGAGTCAATGGGGGGAGTGGTGTCGAATGTGATGCCACAGTCAGGGATGTCGCCATATATTTTGTCTTCTGCGGTAAAGGGGGGGAATCAGGAGTCGACATACTCCAATCGACCAAAAACAGGGGATCCCGATGCATCTGTTCCAACCCAGAAACCCTCTGGACCGCGAGCCCCGAAGCCTGCTGCCGCAAAGTCATCAACCGCGAAATCACCCCCACCTCCCACTGACCCGGAAGAGCCACCGACTCCATCGTCAATTGGCACCTCTATCAGACGGAAATTGAGTCTATCATGGAAACGAAGTGCATCCAAGAACGGCAACAATCGGCCTGAAAAGGTGGATTCAAGCAGTGTCAGACATGATTCTATGCCACCCCCAAGGATCCCGATATCGGCAACTTTGGGTAGCATGCCTTCAACCACGAAAGCCCCAAGCCCGACGCCTTCATCAAAATCGAATGGAACCGGGACATACTTGGAGTCTAGGAGACGGAAGAGCTCAGCCTCGAGCCTCAATGCCATTGTTGCAGGGGACCGTCATCGTGGCGAGGCGGCGGCAGGCAAGAAGGAATCTAGTCTAGACACGGTGGCAGAGCGATCGATTCATACGTATAGCTCGGCGCAAAAGATTCTCAAGCCGAAGAGTTCAGGTGCGACTCTGAGCCAACCCCGTGACGTCTGGACGGCCGATCTCGACAAGGATGATATGGTGGCCGAGGAAGAGATGAAGAAACTCGGGTCGCGGCGTAAGGAAACGGAAATGGCGGCTCGGACGCTCGATGCCTTGCGCAAGCGTGCAACTGCCAAGGAACGCGTTGGTCCTCAGGAAGCCCTCAGGATTGCCGTTCTAAACATTTACGAACGCGGCGAAATTGTGGATTACAAGGACGTCTACTTCTGCGGTACTCAGAATGCGGCCAAGGTCGTTGGTAACGTTCAATCGGACCTTCCCAACTTTGGGTACGATGATGAGCGAGGAGACTACTCGATTATTATCGGCGATCATCTTGCATACAGATATGAAATCATTGATGTTCTTGGAAAGGGTAGCTTCGGGCAGGTTGTTCGATGCATCGATCATAAGACTGGCGTCCTTGTGGCCGTCAAAATCATCCGAAACAAGAAGCGGTTCCACCAGCAGGCTCTTGTGGAAGTCAATATCCTGCAGAAGCTTCGCGAATGGGTAAGTTTCTTGTCGAAGATTCATCCTAACCTTACTTCTTTGTTCGCTAACAAGTAAATTTCCAGGACCCCAAGAATAAGCACAGCATGGTGAATTTCACCCACAGCTTCTATTTCCGTGGGCATCTCTGCATTTCCACCGAATTACTTGATATGAATCTTTACGAGTTTATCAAGTCCAACGCTTTCCGGGGCTTCTCTCTCAAGTTGATTCGGCGGTTCACTAAACAAATGCTCAGCTCACTGCTTCTGCTCAAGCAGCACAAGGTTATTCATTGCGACTTGAAGCCAGAAAACATCCTTCTGCGACACCCTCTACACTCGGAGATCAAGGTCATTGATTTTGGTTCCAGCTGTTTCGAAAACGAGAAGGTTTATACTTACATTCAGTCACGCTTTTACCGATCCCCCGAGGTTATCCTGGGTATGACCTATGGCCTTCCCATTGATATGTGGTCGCTGGGCTGCATTCTGGCGGAACTCTTCACTGGAGTTCCCATTTTCCCTGGCGAGAACGAGCAGGAACAGCTGGCATGCATCATGGAAGTATTCGGGCCTCCGGAGAAGCACCTCATTGAAAAGTCAACACGCAAGAAACTCTTCTTCGATAGCTCTGGCAAGCCGCGTCTTACCGTCTCCTCGAAGGGCCGCCGCCGCCGCCCCTCTTCCAAGACCTTGCAGCAGGTTCTCAAGTGCGATGATCAACCATTCTTGGATTTCATTGCTCGATGCCTCAGGTGGGATCCGGATAGAAGAATGAAGCCCGAAGAAGCCGTACGACATGAGTTCATCACCGGACAAAAGACTCCGCCCTCGTCTTCCATGCCAGTGCCACGCCTTGCATCGACGCGGGAATCATCCCCAAGCAAGCGTGTACAGAATCTGAACGGAGGACCTCGCCCGCTGCCGGAGCCGCCGGCCGCCGCTGTCACCACCAGAACCTCACTACGGTCAGGAGTTGTCAGTTCTGGTATGCCTCAGGGTCCTTTAAAACCCACTCTTGCTAGTGGTATGTTGCCTTCCTCCCGTAAGGTCTCTGGCGTGACGGCTTCGGCTAGTGGGGCAACGTCTGGCGTGAAAAGAGCAAGTGGAGGTACAACTGGCTCAACAGCTGGCGGTTTCAACTCCGGAAATGTTGGTTCCAATGGGAGCAGTCTACCGCGAGCGGCGATTCGTACCACGAGTGCCCGGCAGCAACAGCAACAAGATCTCGCAGCCGCAGGGGCCACAGCAGCCATGATGAGCCGCAGGGCCTAGGAGGAACGATGGGCTAGAAGGGTTCGACTGGGTATAGGAAAGACATGGGCGCCGGAAATGGCGAATGTTATGATGAAGCGAGAAGTGTTGGGTGCTTATCAAAAAGTCTCATACGGGTGAGAGAGGGGTGACGGTCACGGTTTGGGAATTTTTATAGTTTCCGGGTAGGGGATGCTAAGTGTCGAACGATACGGTACGAACGAACAAACGAACGAACAGACGAAAGCGAGCATGGCGTCGAACCTGATTTCTTTCTTTTTCGAATTTTTTTTTTTTTTTTTTTCCAAATGAGTTGTCAGCCTCTTTTTCGAAAGGTGCAGTCATTGTTTTTCTTCTCGTTTGCTTCTTTCTCCTCCTGTGCATCGTGCATCATCATCATCACCATCATCGTTTGTCATCATTGTCATCATCGTCAACATCATCATCATAGTACGGTTGGTGTCTGCATGGGGATAAAAAGTAAAGACGTGTGTGTCCATCATATCATTCGTTTTATGTGTGTATAACTTACTTCACCCTCTCTTCACGGCGTTACAATTGTGGTTCTGTATTGGAGGTGTGGTTCAGAAAGAAGGTATAGAGGTGTCTATAAATTTTTGGTTGATAAAGGGGGCTTGTTGGGAATGTGATGACTGAACGGTGGATATATCGAAGCGGCTCTAGCTCCGCGGGAAAGAGGAAAGAGATGAGAAACTGGTGCAGTGATGACGAGGTCTAGAAGAAGAGATAATCACAAGTCATCATTCATTCAATATCTCATCCTTCCTCAAATTGATTCGCAATGTTCACATCTGCTCGGTGTTCACTTTAACACTCGCCATTCAAGCATGACCACCTTTTTCTTTCACCTTTCCATACACGCATGTAACATGGGCATGCAGGTAATAGAGTATGTGTATACGGAAAGTTACATTCGCCTTTGCGCGTCACTGCCTGTATATCATGCCCAGTCAAAACAATTCGCTCTTGTTGATATAGATACATACAGTATACTATAGTTGTCCTCGCTGTCGTTAAAGCCACCTTGATCCATCTCATCACAACAAACCCTTGACTGTCTCTCTTCAAAAACAAACCCTGGACAATGCTGCAGAGAAGAGTCAGACTCAACCACCTTCCCTCAGAGGAATACAGACATAGGTGTTCAGGGTGCCATTCCAATCAACAACGTTGAAGCATTTGTGGTGCCAAAGTGAAGTGGTTAGTAGCCGAGGTAGTCTCGTCTTCTCAGCCACTGCGTTGCCGGCCGGACAGTCCGGTAGAAAGTAGTAATGATTCTGAAAATGACGGCAAGCCACCAGGTGAACATTGTGACAGTGTTGCCCAAGAGTGGTGGTGGCGTGGATAGTGGTACGGCTGCCATACACAAACCACGTCTGCACATTCATACGTAGATTGTATGTACCTATTTTTTGTCCCATTGCGTGGTCTGGTCTGCGGCGGCATGCAGAGTCACAAAGAACTTGAGGTAGGTACATATTTACTTGACATACGTACACGACCGAGATTGACGACACAGGCCCACAGACTGCCTAGGTAGGTACGGAGATGAGATGGGAAAGGGAAGGTAAAGAGAAAGGGCACGATTGCGGCACTGTGACGGCTAACGCAGTGGGCACTTGATAAAGGGCCGATATGGTGGGTTAAGAAGTTTAATCTGATGGAGAGAGAGGTAAGAGTGGGAGTCACAGACATTCCGTCTCTTCGATCGACTTTGGTAACAGGGCTTATATTGGGTACGAAGACATAGAGGAGGAAATATTACTGGTTAAAGCGGATCGGCCCGTTGGTCCTCGAGGAAACGCCCGTTCGTCTGAGTAGAGTCTGTGATTCTGGTCCCCTTGGGGATGCATGGAGTTGGTTAGACGTAGATATCAAGAGGATTGTGAATTGATGGCTGAGATGGGTAAGTATTTAGTCACGCCCATGTCAAATAAGAGAAGACTGACTCCGTTCGGTGTTCTCCCAGTGCATACATACGTTTCAATTCTCCGATAATCTCATAGCATCGAACAGGCATTTTGTAAGCCTTTACCGGACTAGATCAGCCAGTGAGTAACTCTTGTTCAGTGCAATCTTTTCTAATATAGTGAATGGCGCCTCACTCTTCGCTTCTCCTCCTTCACTCTCTCTAGGCCGTATGTGTGCCCAAATACGCTTTCAGATTGCTTATTCAAGCGTATACCACAGATACGCAACGATGATGTTTGATGATGCCTAGGCCTAGACGAAAGTCGTATTTTATGAAGACTTTGTCTGCTTACTTACACCCAGGCCTTAGAGACATACGACGGCCTGTGATTCCACTCTGAGTAAGTCAAATAGGCACTTGTTCCTCAAAGCAGCCTCACAACCGCTGGACGATCCTGGAAAATGGGGGCCGAGGCAGGACAGGGGCCGAGCGCTGAGTTCGAGTCAGACTTTCGGGGAATGAGTGAGAGCCAAGACTCTCTGAGGCAGAAAGCCATCATGCGTAGTATGTGGAATTCGATGTGTTAGGTGAGGTTTGCGCGGTATGACAATGCCATCAATCGATCATACCATATAGGGTCTTTTTCGCGGAGGGCATTGAATCACCCTTGATATCGACGAACCATTTACGGCTACTTGACGTAGCAGGAAGAGTATTGAGTGATTTTGGGGGACTTCTTGTTGAGTGTCAATTGTATGGCAGACCGTTCGCAATATAGGAATTTATGACGCAGTTATTTTGAGATAAACTGTCAAGGTTCGAGTCGATTGCAGGGCTACAATGCCTGTCTTTGGTTCTTGTTTCCGAGGGCGTCAGCCTTTGAGGATTTCCATCCCAACAAATTGCCAGGAATGAAGAAAGGTATATAGGGGAATGAGGGGGAATGAATTACCTGGAGATGACCAGCGAGCGTTCAGCTTCAGACACCGTCATCAACGGCCGGCGCGTATGCTGGAGTGACTGTCCGGCGGCAATGGTGATAATGGTGATTTTGGGTGTTACTCGGCACAGATAGTGTCGGAGGATGCTGGATAATTCAGCAGTTGTTTCTCACAGAGAAAGGAAGATAGACTTCATGTTGGAGGTCCGTCGTCCATCCCGTTGGAGCCAGGTTCGCAGGTAAAGTGGGGCTCTCCGCCGCATGTGGGGCCCATCCTTCCGGTTCGGGCTCCCGGAGGATAACATGGAGCTTCCGCTTCTGCCTGGAGGAAGCCGGATGGGGGCCGGAACTGGACTGGGGGTATCTTGAAGTTCAATCTTGTGTCCGTGTCGGTGCCATCCGTAGTGCCCCACCGTTCGTCGCTCAGTAGTGTAGAGATAGCGGACAAGGAATAGGATCCAGCCCTTTCGATGACGGCCAATAGTCGACCGACCGTTCACCTTCATACCAACGGTGGACAATCAACGGCATCTCCGTACTGACCCGGATTCTCCTCCAGGGTATTAGATATCGATTCAACAGTTTATTCGTCTTGAACCCGGAATTAGGGGCTGTGACCACAAGACTTGGGAGAAAATGATGTCGGGACCGTGATCCGCAAGATATCTTGACAACTGATTGGTGGCATCTTGTCAGCTGTTTGAGGCGGTGCTTGGACGAATGTGGTTATCCATTTCTGCTCTCAGTGGTTTTAAAATCTCACGGTCAGTCACCGATCACTTGCGAACTCTCTCGGGACCTTTTGACGTCTTTGGACCGTTGATAGAAATCGGATGGGTTGGGCGGGAATCAAAGCGATTGGTTGTCTAGCGAGACATTGTTTGCAAATCCCCACTTGTACATCACAGGTTCTTGGCGCTAGGGTTGTTGGGGACAGAAGGCAGGGGCATCTGTTCCTCTGTCATTTGTCACAAAGATGAGAAACTCACACTAGACATGTATCATAGTCTGCGACATCCTTGATGCACGTCACAAGGCTGAAAAGAGGGAGGGTTGCCTCAGGCTTGGGACGGCCTATGTGGTGATACCTTCACCATGTAAGGCCAAAGACAGGGGGCGGGAATCTGTTCACGGACTTGGCCTAGGTCCTTCTGTTGATGCCCGCAAATGCAGGACAATCCGCATAATGTCAGATGATGGCCCTTCCTGATATTCGTTGACTGAGCCGTTGTATGTATAGCCGTAGGGCTGGTGTTATGCAGGAACAGGAAGGTGAATCGCTGCTGCGGCTTGCGCCGTGCAGTCTGCAGTCTGCAGCAGTTCATGCCATTGTCACGAGCCAGGCACGGTACAGGGTCACCGGTTTCGATTCTTAGTCGACGGAGAGATTCCTCGTAAAGGGTGCCTTATGGTCACGAGTTTCACATTCGGAAGCCACCGGGATCGACTCGGTGTGGAATCCGGGCAACGACAGTCGGGTTGGAGCCGACATGCACCCGGTGAGACGGTGACCAATGGCGGGCGGCTCCGTTACGGTCGAAATCGTGGAAATCGACGGGAAGAGAGACGATAGGGAAGTTGATGAAATCATGTGGAAGGGACCTGCATAGATCTTTCTACGACACACATGTTTCCTACGATGATCTAGTTTGGGAAAAAACGATAGAGGAAATTAGCCCGTGTGTGATTTGGAATTCCAGGAGTGGTAGAAGCGGTTGGTTAGGTAATCTCTGTTGAAGTCCATGTTAGCTGGCCAAGCTGCTCTGGGGTCGTCTTGGGACATGTTAAGCAAGCTGCGCTAACAGAAGCTACAACCACTAATTTATACGAAATTTGACAGCCACGCGCTTTGTGGGAAGTGAGTCCACACTCATCTACATACGTTGCGTCGAATCGCGAGATCGAGAGGCCACGGCAAGCGCTATAATTTCAGACGGGTCCTTTTTACTGTGGCGCTTCGTTCGCCCGTGTCATACTGGTAACTAGTCTGGGAGGGTTAGGTGTGTGTTTTACCACTGTCGGCCACTGATGATGCACCGCATCAGAAGGGACAAGCATTGGCCAGTTATTGGGCGAGATACGGTTCCTCCTTGGCTGCCTGCAGGACATGACAGAAAAAAGTCTACGCCATATTGTGAGGTCCTTCTAGAACTCTGGTGCTATGTTCAGGATCCTGCCTATGGGAAAATGCTCATTGTTGAACCCGGTTAACGGGCAGCCAAGTCAACCTTGCTGTTGCGGATGAAGGGCTCAATATGTTTCAGAGTCCGTCCTAGATGCAGTCATACCGACCTGGACGGAAGATCATGACTCCCCGTAGGTAAGCGCCGGAGGTTGTAGGGCAAGGAGTGGAGACTGGTCGAAACGGGTTCATCATGTATACTTAGGTTCATGGGTGTAGATCAGGATTCTGGAGCAAGTGTGGGTGAAGGCTATCTCGCGGTGATCTGGGGAAGGTGTTTTCAACGTCTTGATGTCGTTAAGGATCCCCAAAGAAACGATTGGTTGGTGCGACGTACCGTACCCAATGATGCGGTTGAGATGGCCCGTTGAGTTGGCCCGATCCCACGCCGGGGCGCCGGGTGGCGGCCAATGCTCCCGGACCCATGCCGAGCCTGCCCTACCGATGGTTGGCCGCCGTCTGGCGTCAGCATAGAGGCCGCCATGGTGGTACATACTGGTAGCGCTCCCCATGTTGTTCCTGATTACTGCATCCGCTAAATCGGGACCTGTCAGACTGTAGGAAGTGTAGTTAGTGTCTGATTAAGCACTTGTCGAAAATGTGCCGAGGCCTCAACTGTTACGGTACCAAACATGCCGTTTCAGCGCCAGATACCCATCTTTACCATGGCCAAAGTTTATATGCGACCATGATGGCCGTTTCCCCAGCTTTTGGCGCTTGTTTCAAGAGACACGCCCGTTTTACGATGGCCTGTGTAGAATTTCACTTTTCTCCGAGATCCGCAGGGGATCAAGATGTGGTTGCCCCAGTGTCACCACTCAATGCGACCTTCACCACATGTGTGGGCGAGGACCCCACCACGCTTCCTGTCTTCCGGTCCCCGGTTGCATTGTAGTCTCTTGATACCAAAGATCGTGTGTGTAACCCATCAGTCTATCTGGCTGTAACGGGGAACTTTCCTATGACTGGTGGTGCAAAATAGTCTGCTCGGGCAAGTCAGCGTTGCGGGCGGCTCTTGGAGCTAGTATGAGCACCGCTGTGAAAGCTGCATAATGAACACCGTTTCTCGGCTCGTTTTGAGCTCTATTTGATATCAGTGTGTACTACCGCCGTGCTCGGTCCATGTATTTCCCGTTACCTTAACGTCAATCACAAGGTAACTTGCTCTTCAGGCAGGCGAATTAACCTCTTCACGTTGACTCCAATGACCGCCGGAGCCCATCTGAACAAAGATGGCATTCCCCAGCATGCCGCCCACCCTTTTACCCTTAGAAGAGGAATTGAAATAATCCGGCCGGGCAAATACCCAAGGAACATCCAGTGGATGTATTGAACACCTTACCTTAGTAAAGAGTCATCAAGAGCGTTTCAGACCTTGGACCCATCCCGTGCCGTCCGAATGATACGGCGTCTTCTTGCTAGTAACACTCGGAGCCTTGGACCTCGGGGCATTCTGGCATGGCACCGGCGTTACCTTCGAGATCGGGAATAGAGTTTCCCAAGAAACGGTCGTGCTCTTTCTGCACAACCTACCGGTTGTTGTCCGACCGAGGTATCGAAGTCTGACTACCAGACTTCTATCGCAGCCGCGTTCCTGCGTCTGTTTCTCGCAAAGAATCATCTTTCTGGGGCCCTGGATTACAGGGTCAAATGTCAGCCTCAGCCCACTGTCAACTGGGCCAGGGACCCTCCCTCTGGTGCCGTTTCTCTGGCTCACTGTCGACGTGATGACAAGATGTCTACCGATTACCGAGATCTGGGCGCAAAATGACCAAACAGAACGGGTACACCTTCGAACGTGATGCTGGGGTTGACGTCAACGTAAGCCTGGAGTGGTATAAGTTGACCAGTCCATTCTCGTGGTGCGTGACAGCCGCGGTAAAATTGGGTAAGATTTACCTGCGCTAGAGGTGAGAATACTAACAAGACGCAGCAGATCGAGGTATCATAGGCGGTAATCCGCAAACCAAGCTATGTAAGTGGTGGGTTTTAGTGGTTGTGACCTCTGACCTGACCTCAGGCTTTCCGTACGATATGTATGTACCTACCTACCTACCTTGTGGAAGAAATGTTAGTCATACCGGCTCGGTGATATAGACAAGAGTTTCCTAATTTTCGGCGATAATGCTCAATTGAGCCGTATGTTGCTTCGGTCCTCTGAGGTACAAACCTATGTCTTTGTCAGTACCTGGACCGTTTGGATATGGATGTGTCCTTCCTTTCGTGCCGTCGCAGGTTCGCAAAACCCAAAAGTGCAAGTCCGTCGGGAGGACACCGTACAGTAACCGCTCCACGAGCACCCGAAGAGGGAAGGAAGGCCGGACCCCACTACGGCATACTAGTGTACCTCTGGTGTATCATAATAGACCGAGCCGTTGTTAGTAGTGCAACTAACCGTTAAAAGGTTACTATGAAAGCTTAGCTTTTAGGCACCTGTAATCGTACACTAGGGTCCGGTGAAGCTACCGTTTCCCTGGCCAGTCGTGAGCGGCTGCAGGTGCGATTTAGGTTCCAGCCTCTGAGGCAGGCCTTTTCTTGGAACGGCCTGGAGGTGTTGCCGCAGTGCCCTGTGGTCTTTTTTGGGCGACAGTCCCTTGATAACACTGTGGAGGTATGTGTGTAGAACCCTGCCTTACAGGGCACCTTACTTGCTGTCCCCTGTCCGCTCGTTGTTACAGTAGGTACCTAAATTACAGGCGGGTATGTGTTAGATACAGAACTAGGTTCTGCGGAAACGGTTTCCAACCCCTTGTCCGTAATCAATGCAACCTCGATCCCGGCGTAGTAGTTCTTCGACTTCTTTCTCATTCTCATTGGCACTCTCTCCGTCTGTTCCTGCTTCAATATTCAAACACCACCACTTTCCGTCTGCGGCTGCGCCTTCGACGCTCCTGATCTGAATTCAGAGATCTAATGCCTGCCTGTGCCCTCTTCCAGCTCTGAGGTACACTTTACCTTCATTCACACTAGCTTCGACCTTCGACACCGCGCCGCCCGTCATGTACGAGCCAGGTACGGAGATGGAGCCCAGGTGCAAGGTACCCTACCCCCAACCCGGTGCCGTTGTCATCTCAGCTTGTCACCAAGTAGACGACCAAGTGCCGTCTGGGTGAGAGCCTTCCACACTCCCGTAGTCTTCCCGGTGGTCTCTGGCGTCATTGCTGCCTTCACGCCGCATATGGCTCCCCAGTCACTTCTCCATCCAGTACCGTTGACATGTAGAAGGTACTCTACAAACCATGCCAGGCTGCCAAAACATCAGGTGTTATAAAGCCGCCGAAATACCCTCCTCCATGATGTTGGTTGGCATGTTCGATATCAAACACTGTTTCGTTCTATCGTCAGTCAAGGCCTCACTTTCTTAATCAACAGTCGCTTCCACTCTACTGCTTTCCTCAAGTCTGCCTCTTGTCTCTCAGTTATAGACTCCTTGCCTCACGGTATCTCGCC
This sequence comes from Neurospora crassa OR74A, assembly GCF_000182925.2. Classification (NCBI taxonomy): domain Eukaryota; kingdom Fungi; phylum Ascomycota; class Sordariomycetes; order Sordariales; family Sordariaceae; genus Neurospora; species Neurospora crassa. The sequence goes on from NC_026505.1 coordinate 4,086,752, forward strand.
TAGTCGGAGCTTCTTGATCTCCAACTCTCCCGGTTTCGGCTCATACTCCCCGGTATATACGTTTACGTCTCTTACTACAACAACTACTTTGTCTCTGCCAACCAACCGACTATCCACTATCTCGGCCGCGGCCCTGACAACCCACTCCCAACATCTATCAACCACAACAAAGGTCGAAAAACATTGAAAAAAAGATTAGCAACCATGTGCTATCAGGTGGTCGAGCTTTACGCGGTGTGCAAGTGCCTCTACTATCAGCACGCTGTTGATCGGTGCGCGGCATATGGGCAACCCGGCCATTATCCTCACAAGAAGGAGGTTTTGGTAGGACACTCTTGCGGTATTCACTCGCGCCGTAGCGGACATTCCTACGGCGCATCACACTACTCGGACTCTGGCTACTCGTCAAGCCACTCACCCAAATCCTCCTCCCGTGGCCACTATCGATGAAGGATCGTGTCTCTGACATTGGGTTGCTGCTGTCCACTGCATCCAGCGGGGCTCAAACGCTTCGACTTTGTGGACTGGGTTTCGTACATCTTCTCATTTGGAGGTGGATCAGCTGGTTTACCGTCTCAGCTCTCTCTTCTCTTCCGGGTTCATCGTAGTCCGAGGTCTCTACCGGCGCCAAAAGACACAATGGTGACTCCTTGATTGTCATAAGATCGACCACCCGAACTTGTCACTTGGAAGGATGCAGCCTGGTCCCAAAATTCCAGCAGTCTATTGTCGGAGACCTAAAAACAGGGCCTATGGCTCGCTCAGCCAGTGAACTCACTCCCACCGGAGGATGGGACAGGCTTTTCTAGGAATCTCTAGTACGACACGGTAGCGCCTCCTCAGATGAGGAACCACGTCGAAGACTCTCTTTAATTCTGTCACTCGATTTGAATAGCCTTGCGGGATTTGGGAAGGCATAGCGCGGGCGGTGGCTTCAGCATGTCGATACAGCGGGCATAACGATAAACTGTACAACAACACACGACATCTTCAAACGACGGAACGGTTTACCTTGAGCTTCAGTTTGCTCATGTTTCCTTTCATTTACACTTCTTGTTTCACAGGTCTCGATACCCCCAGAGACTAGGGTAGCATGGTGCGATGCATACGTGGTACGATACCAGGCGTTACGGAAAGTCAACTTTTGGTTCTGGTGTTGGAAAAGGGGTTCAGGTTTGCGTTCTCGGTTCAAATTTCTGTACTACATTTTTCCTTTCTTCAATCTTCTTTTGTTTTTCATTGCAGTTTTCTTCCAGTACAGCCACTACACATTGTACTAGCAGTGTCCCAATTTCATTTTCGTCCTCATCTCTGCGCTGGAAGTAGGGAGGGGATACAATTGGACAGGTCAAGGGACGGGAATATGGTTAATGGAAGAGCACTGTGTGCTTCATAGCCACGTTGCTCATGGCAAACGGCCCGTCGATGGATTTCCTTTTCCCCGGTCACGATATTTCAAGCTTGTCTGGTACTAGGCTTGGCTGCTTCTGGCAGGTTCCTATGGGGAGCGTTTTGGTGTTACCTGGTCAGAAGCATGACAACAACTTCAGATTATGGACATACCCATGTCACTACCTATTCATAGCAATTTGATACATTCAAAGGACCGAAAGCACTCGGAGCCTTCACATCACGATGCCGCAAGTGGTTGAAGTTTGAAAATAGCGACAGTAGAAAGTTGTGTCCCAATATGGTATTCACAGCTTGGCTGATGTTTATTCTCTGTTTACTGTGCCGTAAACATGACCCCTGCAAGTAGTCTGGCTGTTTCTCGAGTAATTCTACTTTTGGAATCCGCCAGAGATTATCGCTGGGACTATGGAAGTTGCATATCTAGCGATTAGTCTACATATGATAGCCATCATCTTGACGGTCATTGCTGGGAGTGCACGATGGTAACCGGAGAGCTTGTCGGGCCAAGACAATCAACTGCGAGACGGTCCTTGCGCGCTTAGGCGCTTAATGTGAGGTCGCACGATGTCATGTACACTACATACAGGCAGCCGTCATTCGGTATGCGGATAGTCGACTTGGTGTCTCGGTTGAACCATAATGATGGATGGGAGTTACAAAGCTTGTGGCTTATACCGTCCCGACCTCGCCTGCTTGAGCTACGAGGTCCACTCTAAAATCAGTCCCGCCAGTTACTAGGTTCCGTTAAGCCTCCCGTTCAGCGGGGCTCACGACTGCCAAGGAGAATTTTTGAGTCCGTTCCTGGGATGCCAAGCTTTTTCATGGGTTGCGTTGAGGAGAGTGGAGACTGTCGATCTGCTGTAAATACCCCTCCTGTTGAGCTTGTGTTCTAATTGGGCCAAAGTGGGCGCTTCCAACCCTTTTTCTGGAATCTGGGGGTCCCGAATTGGATGATGTGATGCTGCGGGCGGGACACCCGACCGATACCCGGTCAACACCACAATACAAGCGACCACACCATCTCCGTTCCCCAGCGTGAACACACTTCAATTTTCTCACGTTGGCATGCTCTGCATGTTCCTGACCCCCAAGCTTGAGAATCCATACTTCAATACCACACAACACCACCCTGTCAAACTGCCCTTTTGTCATCTTTTTGGAATGCGTGGCAGCCACATGGTTGCCATGTGCACCCATTTCAGATCCCATTGATCTGGATGTTACCATGACTGCACCACCGCACCGGTCTTACTAATGGTTGGTGACAAACGCCGTCTTTGACATGCCTTTCACGGGACGCCGGATTATCGTATGTCGCTGGCACCATCTCAAGCTTAGTAATTTACACGATTGAAATCCAGCTTCGTCTTCAGCCTCACCTCGCTGGGAGTTCAGGAGATCGCCAACTTTACCCCAAACCTCAACAGGCAGGAGCCCGCCAACCAAGCAGGCAGTGATATTTCGCGCACTTCAGTTACATTGCAGCAGTCATCTGAACAAAATTTCGGCAAAACTTCCCACTCGGTCACTACTCGAGGCAATTGCGCCTCCGTGATATCTGCCCGCAGACGGGGGTTATCCAGAGGCTCCCATAATGTGCCTTGCAAACTGGAACTCGAGTCTCCGTATCACATCGAACATGCCAGATTGATTTGTAGGCGGCCATCTCAAGTTAGCCTTACTTCCAGGTCCCTTCCTACTGTACGTCACATAACGATCAATATCAGGCCGATGTACTGTACCCTTGTTGCATGAGGTTGTCTGAACCGGTCGTCCGTTTCAAAGGGACACAAAGGAGGTCACCAACTACAAGTTTTACGGCATTCCATATCATCCCGAAATTCACCGCCGAGCGTACAAAAGATGCAAGAACTTCTGAAAAATCCGACTGCCAATCAGAGTGGCTCATAGCGGGGATATTAATCAACTACAAAGTACCTACTCACAGTCCGGTGCTGAAACACATGGCCCGTATGGATGTAGTGGATCTTGCATGGGGGCTTTTCAATTGCTTCCAGATACCACCGTGATCAGGTACCTGCTTTAGTGCCGTCCCAAGAAGCATCTGAAGCAAGTCGGATGTCCCGCTGCCTCTTTTACCTCCCGGGGTTGATCACATAACGGTATCGCCAACTTCCCCGTCCGGGATTACTATGCACCCTCGATGCCTTTCTAGCATGCGCCTACAACGGTCGCAAATGGCGTGCCTGACGGTCAAGTCGAGTCAACCTTACCGTCCCGATTTGTCATACGCGACGACGGACCGTTGCTTGTGTCAGTGAAACCATACCTACCTATCCTACCTCCCTACCTAGCCTCATGACGTACCTACCAAATCTGATGCGGATATATGTACTGTATGGTACATATGCGGCTCAAGTTCGAGGGTCGTCAATTGTTGGCTCGCCTTACCCTCGTTTCCCGGCTGCCTGATTGGGGGTTGCGATTCAGCTCTGATCAGCTCGGCCTTGGCAAGCTGCTTTTCGCCTGTTGGGATTCGAGGGAGCTGGATAACCTAGTGGCTGGGTGGTGGTTAGTTACAATAGTCTTTGGTACATTTCGCTTGGTTTGCTTTACCAAAGATGCCTGCCTGTGACAGTATTGAAATTACTTCGACTAAAGACATGATGTCGGGGGCGGCTTTGATTTCGCTGAGCCACCTTACCTACCTCTATACAAAACATCAAGTCCTGAAATCAAATTCTTCATTACTTATTCTAGTCAGATTCCAGTGTATATTTCTTACTGCCTTCAATCATTCCTAGCCTTCTATCATTCTGCACTCTTATAGTTATATCTTTATTCTGCTGCCTGCAAGTAACCAATCCGCAGTCGATCTGCAAAACAACAGGCAATGCACCATGCAAGAATTTTAAAAACGGAATTTGAAACTAGGCTGAGGATCTTTCAGCTGTCACAGAACCGCTCGACACGAAGCGTGGTGCATCGAGGAAGTGGATGACTATCTTGTCATGAGACAATGCTTTGATAAAATTAGGTAGAGCACTATATATGCCTTACAGTAATCATCAACATTTCGATCCCCTGGGCCTCGTACATCGCAGCGATCAAGCTTTCTACTTAGCTTCCCCATCCCGGGTCCCCAAGACGGAGAAGCTTGAAACTTTTTAGAATCGGCGTCGGGAAATAGTTACGGGAAAGTCGCAAATCGCAAATCATCACAAGCGCGCAAAATGTCTGACTTGCCTGCAAGTGTTGCTTACACACTCGTCCTGCCAACACCACACAGCCGCGCTTATCGCGGTACCAAGTTTTAGTGAATATGGTATGGCCAATGTTGCAAGGTCGCACACGCATACATTATATTAGAAGAAGAAGTTTAGGTTTAACAAAACGAAAGCCGAGTTCATGTTGGTACCCGTGTACTTACTGGAACCGAACCGTTACGGTAACAGTGATCGACGGTAACAGTAACGGTGCAGTGTCGGCAACGATGCCGGTAGTATGACGTGCCTTGAATGCAAGGTTATATGCTTTATTCAAACTTACTTGATACGTCTTTAATGAAGCGATCACCGCCGCTGTAACGCCTATGGTATCGTGTAGACTGAAGAACCATGTATCGTGGGGGTATAGTATGATTAAGTTGATTGGTATCTATTGTTCGATTTGGGCACAGCTAGTAATCATGGTTAGTATTGTTTGACGACTTTCAATGATTTCATCCAACTCGGCTTTGGAGTACCCGATTGTGCATGGGCCTTTAGAGACGTGGTGGTATATACTAAATGTAGAGAAAGTGCTTGATAGACTTGAGATATCTGCCATAGGTTGGTTCCCTGTCTCTTGTCTCAGTCCGGTAGGTTACGAAAATTACCAGTTCAATGAGAACTAAACTCAATGAATTTTCATAACGCTGTCAGCAAGGCAAGGTCCAGGTATGTGCTTATTAGGTGGGAGCACGGGAAATAAGAGACTCCGTACTCTTTGAGAACGTACTTCGAACGTACTTCGAAGTTTGCTAGTAGCTAGGTAGAGAGTGGAACCTTGGTCATCACTCAGTAAGTAACGTGGTAAATCAGCCAAACTCACAGCGTTGGATGATAATTTCATCAGTGTTATACAAGAAGGTAAGCGTTAGTGATGCTGAATGAACTTTTTCGACTCTACAACATCCGCTGACAGACAAATTGACCACGTCTATCGTGTTATCAAGATGCCATAGAATACTTTGGACACAGAATAGCAAAAATATACCTAACACTGTTATGTCCGTGTCGAGGAAACTGTTGAGATAAAAATGTAAACACTTTGGGAGGGAATGTCGAGAACGGGAAATGTTGGGACAAAGCTCCCAGGAAAAAAAGGAAAAAGAATTTCAAATGGTCATTCGTGCGACGTGGGCCTGATTCGAACAGACGCTCCCGAAGGAACAAGATTTCTAGTCTTGCGCATTAGACCACTCTGCCACCACGCCTAGTGATTATAGTTGAACAGAGGTTCGAAACTGTAGTTTATCAACCGGCTGGATGTTTGCTGAAGATTGAACAGGATAGGATTCGAGTTTGCGTGGGCAGCATGGTACTGATCCGATCCATTCGAGCGTTCCTGTGCCGGACGGGAAGAGAAAGAAAGAAGTTGATGACGCGATCACGAACGTTCAGACTAGGGCTTGGCTGCCGAGTCAAAATTTGAGTACACGATCCATAATCACGCATCAACGGTCGTCTGAGGCATAGGTAGATTAGTTGGCGGGGTTGCGCGGCGGCCGCGGGGAAGGATTTGAGCTGAGGTAAGAAGAGCAAATCGTTCGCAGCAAGAGATATGATGAGACGCGTCAAGCGGGAACCACAAGCTGAAGCCAAGTGGTAGAAGTCGTGACCCCACAACGAATCACCCCCCACAACGGATCATGTAGCTTCATCACCAGGAACCAGATGACATTGAAAACTGGCCACTTTTACAGTGATTTTGATACTTTAAAATGCCATAATTTTATTCTTGATGCTCTTGAATGGCATGGAGTGCTGATTCAACTGCTCTCCCTAACTCTTATAGTAGTCTCGTTACTATTATTACCGTAGCAACCCTTCTACGCTTAGGGGCTTGCTTTAAAGCTTCACAAACTTGAATAATCTCCTCAATGCATACAAATCTACCGTTACCCCCTTCTTTAACCTTCCTTTTACCCTTAGGTTTTATTAAGTCTAATTGAGTCTGTAAATATTGAATCTAGTGGTCTTTTGCAGCGAATTCAGTATTCTTCATATCGAGGGCCTTGGCTACCTTAGTATAAACTATTCTAATATTATAGTTAATAGTAGTTAATTTGCTATAAATACTACCTAATATATCCTTAAATTTCTAGAGAGTTTTGAAAGTATAATTGGCTTTAAATATTTCGTCCCTGGGTAGCGTTTTAAATAGTAATAGTTGGATTAGTAAAGTATCGTTATTAAGTATAGCCTCGGGGTTATTAAGGATAATAAATTTATTTATTAGCTATATCCTAGTCTTTTTAAACCCTAATTTAAAGTTTTTAGAACTTACGCCTAATCGTAAAACTTCCTAATAATATTAGAGAAATTATTGTTTATTAACTAGTATAGATACTAGAAAGCTAGCGAAATCCTTAGTTAGATCTCTAAAGTATAATTTTATTACTATAAAGACTAAATAGTCGAGTAATTGGGTTTTATAAGAAGTATAGGGAAGTAAAAAGAGTAATTAAATATTATATTAAAAAGCCTTAAAGAGGAAGTCGTTAAATAAATAATTAGTATACTTATTGAGGATTAAAAGACGCTAATTATCATTGGATAGCTTTATTTCTAGTAAATAAACCTCCTTCAACTACTATTGATACCGGAATGGTATCGCTGGCGTCATCACATGTCAGATCACCTGACTGGATGGCCCAGCCGCTCGGTCGGGTTCAATTGAATGAACCACTCCTGCGGGAGCCCACCCACGCATGTGGGTCTGTAGATTAGATAAGGCTTGCGTGCCTTAAGGTCAATCGACTGCACGCAAGCTTCCTGCTCTGGATTCTTTTCGAGATCATCACTTTACACATATTCAATCAGACACATATTATTGTCACAACGTTCAAATACCCTCTCAACGGTATTAACTATAGTACAATCTTTAAATTACTCTATCTACTTGGGGTACTATTATACTTCTAACTCTTAAGTTTATTATTTATATTATTAGGGAATTATTAACCTTAAAGGTTTATATTAGAAAAAATAACAACGGGGATCAACCGCTTACCCTTAGTAATTCTAAACTCAATAATAGTTACCTAAATTGTTATATTAGTCGTTATTAAGTATACCTTTTTTATTAGGATAGTTTTAAGTACTTTACTATTCTTAAATTCCAATTTTTAAAAACTATATTTATTTATATTCAATATATTAGCTAGGATAATACCCTTATTACAAATTTAAATTTCTAGAAGGTCGAAGAACTTTATAAAAGCTTCCTAGGTAGAGCCTCTAATTCTTGCTAATTCGAGGGGGTTCGAAAGTTTAGTTTTAATAGAAGGATTCCTTATTAGGAACCGATTTATCTATTGGGCGCCTAATTTATTATTATTACTACCTTTTTTTAATATCGATATTATAAAGTTAGTAATTTAACGACGGTTGGGAGTACAGCCAACCTTCTCCTTATTCAATATCTATTTGCAAATAAACCCCTCCTATATTAGTAATAGCCATTGCATTAGGATTTTAGCGTTGCGTTTAGATACAGTACCTCGTATACGCTTACTTAAAGTAGATTGAGCAATACCGTATTACTTCGATACAGCTCGTTGGAATAGACTATTATTAATAGCTTTAATAGCATTGTTAATAAGCTACTCTCTTACTAAATCCATTACGACCGGTTTGAGTGCGATCGGCGTTAATTTAATAAAGTTATAATTGTTAGTAGATTGAGGGTATTATTATTGTTATTGGGAAAACACAATACGGGACGCAATCCGTTGTGGGGGGTGATCAATTGTGGGGTCACGATGTCTAGAGACTCGAATTGACGCCGCAGTTGGAAAAGATGTTTCAAGAATTGGAAGAGTTTGAAAGAGCGAAAAGGGATGAGGAAGGTGGTACGTTAATATTCGGTTGATCGGCGCATGCAGAAGAGATCGAGGGTGGGCTCGGTGGACACAGCGCAACATCCGCTGCCCGCGTGGTGACATCATCAACCATGCATTGACAGATGTAGGGAGTTTGGCAACGCGAGACAAGATACAATTTACACTTTCCTAGTTTCAAGAGGGCCATCGTAGCAGAATCCTGAGTGTGGAAAAACTGTTCATCGCATCGCGAGATTTTAGTAGGAGACATAGTCGAGTTCTACGCAGCTCCAATCCGCGGATTTGCAGAACAGTAAGCATTGCTCAGAATGCGGGAATAGACTCAGAGCTTGTCAAACTTAACAATCATTAGGCGTGGTGGCAGAGTGGTCTAATGCGCAAGACTAGAAATCTTGTTCCTTCGGGAGCGTCTGTTCGAATCAGGCCCACGTCGCACGAATGACCATTTCTAACTTTCTTTATATTTTTTTATATTTCATATATATCGATACGCGTTTGATATTCAATCTTCATCCTTTTTTCTAATCGCGGAAAAGGATCGCTACCAGCCCTTCTTCTTCTGTTTTTTTCTTTCTTTTTTTTCTTCACAAAGTTGATGAAGTCGTGGTATGACACTCCCCAATGGGTCAGTGACAACAACATTCCTTCCACTTGTTATTATCCACAAGATTCAAGTTCTTGCCAAGTTTCAATGCCATTGCATTCAAACCAGTCTGATTCAATTACATTAGACACTGGTGTAACTACCAAGGAAGCTACGAATAGGTACATGTTCTGATATAATGGAATGTGGTCAAGGTCATATAAGTGATGCCTGTTATGATAAAAGACGACGCTGATGATGGCTGCCTCAAAATCTTCAGTCAAGTCTATGCCTAAAGCCAAGCTGCCCTCGCAGTCTATAACCAAGCAGATCGGGGCTGCCTTGTTCTCCAAATACTAACGTTCGCGACTTTCCATGTGGATGGGAGGAACCTGTGGGAAAGCACGCCCAGCGGCCGGTCTTTGCTTGCAACTGTACCTGAATGGGATTCAACTCCAAATATCCCGTGAACTTTTTAGAGATGTATGGTGCATCACGACATAGGCCGGAGTATACACCCTACGGTGCAATAATAATTATCAGGGCAACCTGTCAAGATGAAACTTGCCATGGTCTTACCGACAGTGGCGTGGCTTCGCTTCCTCCTTCCAGTTACTGTATCGTTAGCTATAGCAGCAAATACCCATCTACTCAGACCAACATGGTGTTGAAACGTCCTTCGCATCAGAACTAGACCTTACAAACATCGGCGAACACCCGGCATGCAAAAAACCGCTGATTCTCTCTTACACACAACAGAAGTGTTGACGTGCCCAGTTCGAACAAAAGGTTGGATGTGCTAGCCATCAACGATATTTTGATGTGACAGAGCTCGGAGCAGACAAAACCGGCACCAGTGACTCCCCATGACTCTTCGACGAGTATATCCGCTGTGGATTCCTAGCATACCACACCTTCCTTGCTCCGATATGAACCCTACCACAGCAACAAGTCATCCCAGCCTGACGCAAAGAAATAGTTTATGGCCGATCCGGCAAAACTGTAGCAAAAATCATCAAATATTCCTACGTGCCTCGGGGAACCTACCGTATCGCCAAACTCATATAGCTTCTCGCGTGGACCTCTCTCTCATCGATGACGCCCTGGAACCTCCCACCTTGCTCGCCAACCCGTCGCTGGGCATTGATCTGGTGATCGATGCGCATGAAGACCCCTAAAAAAAGGAAGGAGAGAGGGCGGTGAATAGCCTTTACATGGCGGTGTGCAACTTCAAGATCCAAACCACGACGGTGAACAATGATACGGGCGCGAGGGCGATGGATTTGGTCGGTGAATTAGGGGTGTAGCCTTGTGAACGTCCAGTTTGTGATGCTTAGGGGGTCGAAATACACTGGGCTGACGATGGAAAGGTGTGGTGGGCATTGTAAAGTAGCTCCCGCCGTGCGTCGGCTTTTCGTGCCTGTGAACAGGATGGCTAACGCTGTAGACTCTGGCCAGAACAGCATGTGATGGAAAGGGAACAATCCTCACGGGGATTTTGCGTTTGGAAACGAGCGGAGAAGCTCCTTTATGAATACGTCTGTAGTATCTAAGGTTGTTAGCGCAGACCCATGAGTTTTTATGCCAAACACTGGATTCGCAAGGGCGAATACTAAAGTCTGTTCTCGTGTTTATGCTACATATGGGGCTTCCATTGCTGATGATGAGCTAGACCTACTAGATCCGATGACTGTAACCCCTTCACGTTACTATCCTCAACGGTGACGTGATGAAGTACAAGCGGACTGATAACGATGGGATAGTGCCGTTGGTGTAGACGTCGACACCATACCTCTAATCGTAATTGGGGAAAGACGAATCGACAACGGACAAGGCTCCAGTACGGTCAGGCAGACGAGCATCAACGGCCACCGTTTACTCAAATAATGTACAATCCTGGATGACAGTGACAGGAGATTCCTTTGAACTTGATACCCATGTGGCAACTGTCAACTTCCGCAGTCTCCTGGCTCAATAATGTCGGGGCTGTTGTGTTGTTGTGTATTCTCGTTGGTGTTGTTTCGTGTTGGGGTAACAGCCGAGATCATACGGTAATTATCACAGTCGTGTCTCGAACGTTGCCTGGTCTCCAATTTTGTAGTTGCAGGGACAATCGCGAGCAGTTAGAACAAGGTATACTCAAAGAATCAACATTCGATATCAGCATACATGGAAGGAACAGCTTCTCTGACATGTATAATCGCGCGTCTGCACGTGAGAATCGTGCATTGTAATCAGCGTCTGAATTGATAGAGTGAAAGATGTACTAGGTACATGATATGCGTTACAGTACAGGATGGGCATTGAGATGCAACCGCGCGGACGGAACATATAGGAGGTACATAGGTGTGATAGGGTTTGTGCAAGTGGGGTAGACGTTGGAGACAGTCCCGGCTGGCATCCGCTGTCGACCAAGCGTGCAGTCAGCAACGAACGTCGACCGAGCTTCCTGGGCACGCCATCTCTCCGCATGTGAAATGTACCTCGGCGCATTGCCTCCCGTTACAGGACAAGCGTCATCGCATCCAACAGAGAAGCCGTGGAAGGTCGACGCCAGGGAACCAAGATGATTTGTGAAACTCACGCCAGAGTCAATTCCCCAGGTGATTTGCGCAGCCGCTTGCTTGATCGAGTAGCTCTGTTCGTTGGTAGTCTCGTAGCTTGTCCTGGAAAGCCGCCTGCTGGTGAAAGGTTGACCTTTGCTAGAGGTCTGCCCATGGGGAACCCTTGTGTTCTCTTGTGTCACTTGTGGTTTATATAGTGTCGCCCTCCCCGTTTTCCCCTTTGCTACCATCCCGTTCCATCCATAGCCAACACGTTCACATCATTCACTACGATTCGTATACCTAATCCATCGTCACTCACTTCACCTTTCTACTTTACTAATTCAACCAACCCCTTCAATCCAAATCCTCCAACATGTCTCTCAAAAACGGTATGCCTAGCGATGGACCAAACCCGCTCACACCCTTCGCGCTCTTGCTGTTGTCTGTTGTTGTACCAGCCGTGATGGCGCAAGACTTTCCATGTGTTCCTGGAGCCGAATCAGCGCTGACCGTAGCCGTGTAACGATTTAGACAAGTTCCCTTCATCCGCGGCCTTTGACGCCATCAACAGCGCTCTCACCGGCAGCGAAGCTGACCGCAAAGACGCCATCAAGCAGGGCAACGCCGTCTTTGCTTTTGTCCTCAAGAACGCTGCCGGCGAGACCGACGAGTGGCATATTGACCTCAAGAACAAGGGCGAGGTTGGCAAGGGTCTTGGCGAGAAACCTACCGGTTAGTTTTCCTTCTACTTGCCCATCCATTGGCCTTTGCCCTTTCAGTCGTGCCTCGATGCTCTGGTTTTGCGCAATGATGATGCAACTAACAAAATTGGTCGTGATAAAGTCACCCTCTCCCTTTCCGATGCCGACTTTGCCAGCCTCGTTGCCGGCAAGGCTAACGCTCAGCGCCTCTTCATGTCCGGCAAGCTCAAGATCAAGGGCGATGTCATGAAGGCCACCAAGCTCGACCCCATCCTCAAGAAGGCGCAGACCAAGGCCAAGCTCTAAATAAATCTAGTTCTACATGCGAGCAAGTCCCACAAAAACCTGCCAAAAAAAAGTTCAAATCATAAAGCATGATACCATGATGCTCTGTGTCATTTCAGAAGAACATGGTTATCTGGAACGTGTACTGATTGGGTGGGATGGTGATGGTGCTAGTTGTGTGTTTCGTGTCGTTGTGCTGTACGCATACTCGTCTGGAAGGGGAAGCTTTTAGGTATAGCCAGCGGCCCTCTACAGAACGTGAATCATGTTCAAACTGTCAGTATTCTTCTGTATCTTCAATAGTCGTGACTTTCATCCCGACGACTTTCGCATTCAATAGTCGCGGATCGTCCAACGTCGTCATTGACATGTGACAGTGCTCGTCCAACGCCAACCACATGCCACCCATGAACTTGCAACATTTTGGGCTAGGATGGGCAGAAAGTAGTTAGCCGAATTCAGTCCGTAACGGTATTTTGAGAAGGCGGGCTGTGAGCAGTGTGTCTGACGACTTATAAGTGTGGCGCATGACGCTTGTGTCGCCTTGGTAAGCCATTCACAAAGACAAGGTTGCGAGGTGTTCGTGCCGTTCAAAGCCAGACTGTACACTAGGTGGTAAAAGAGAGGAAGGGATCATGGGTACCATTTATGCGCGGTGGCTTCGCGTTGGTTGCGACTGGCGAGACAAATTGAAATCATGAACTCCTTTCGATTTTCTGCACAGCAAAGGGACGCTCAAAAGGATAAGTACCTAGGTATGGTACATAGAGGTAGGTATGGTCCGGCAGAGAAGCAGAGGGGCTCACGATGGCGGCTGATGCCTTGATGGGTGGTTCGGCAGGCACCGCGATCCAGTCAGAACTCGAAGTGGACGTTCCACTGACAGGAAACCACAGCCGGGTCCGTGCACAGCAGCCAAGAGAATCTCGACAGTTTGCACGTCCACTGCATTGGCGCACGCTACAGTCATCGATCCCTCTTTTTGCGTGTCGGTGTCCTTCGGGGGGTTGATGGCCCGTGCACGAGGATGCAATACGGTGAGAGCATCCATACCTATGCTGGTTTCCTGTTCCCGCCCTTCAAGCTGTCCAGTCTCCCCATCGGTCTGACACCGTCGCCAGGGCACTGGCCACTGCCGACCCACGATTTCTGCCGGCCGCCCTTGTCGCTAGCACATAGCGACGTGACCTACGTAGGTAGAGGTAGGGTACACCTCCTCCTCCCGCCTCTATCCAGACAACTGCAGTTTTTTTTTTGGGTGTTTTTTTTTTCTCACGGTCGTCCGCCACGGCGCCATCAAGAAACAAGAAGTGCTTGAACCGCCAGGCCTGAACCAGAATTGTCATCTCCCATTCACGCTTTCCTGTGGACAAACACATCAGTTATCATCGACTCTATCCCATTTCCGGGCCAGCATCCATCCACTTGTATTTTTCCATTGCCGTCCAGTTTGCTTTGTTGACAGACCCAAGTCGGTCTTTATACCGCCCGCCCTCCGCCCTCGTCCCTTCGCTGCTGTGACGAGCTTCCACCACACGGTACTCCTCATCTGACGGTCGCGCGAGCCCTGTCGCTACTTACTGTAAAAGTAGCAGCCATCGGTGTCGGTCTCGGACTTCACACAGCATCACGGCTGGCGTGTTCTATCTGCCCTTCATTCTTACCGTTGAAAGCAAGCCGAAGCCCTGAGCTCTCCCACCGCTGCCACGCCTGCTGCCGCCGTTGCTGGTCATAGATTCCCGACCGCCTTGTCGCGCAACCCCCAAAAATTTCCCACGCCTTTCCAGGTTCCCACACAAAACCCTCAACCACCACGTCGAGCAGCATCCCGTCCACCTCGCTTCCTCGTCCCTTGCGACGCGCCCACAAACGCGCCGAAACCCATCGCGGGTTTTTGTTTATGCACGACAGCGACAGCGAGTCCTTTCATAGTCCTGCCTTTGTGACTCGGCTCTGGAATAATCAACACCGCCACACCACCTACCTGCCCGCCTCGGCTTCCCGCCTATTCCTAAAACTACATCTCTGCCCTCGTCCATCGATATATCGGTCGGCGAACCGCCCAGTCTCTCGCGATGGATTCACAGCCGAACAAGAGGCGTAGCATCTTTGGCCTGGCCACTAATCTCTTCCGCGGCTCCTCTGCGCCCGCCGACGACTCCGATTCCATGACGGAGTCCCCCCAGCAGAATGGTGCCACCAAGGCCCAGTCCGTCCCGCGCATAGACTTCAACAGCGCAACGCATGAAAGCCCTGCCAAGCGCGCGTCTGATGCGCAGTTGGCATCCCGCAAGCTCATCGGCCGCCCTCAAGGCCCGTCCAGCAAGCTTGCCCAGTCCTTCACCAGCACAGACTTCACAGAACTGTCATCGGCGCCGCAAAAGAAGATCACATTCCATACTGCCTCGGCGGCCGGCGCGACGAGGAGGATGCCCGGCGACAATCCCTACAAGTCACCTTCCTTCACAAGCACAGCCAAGGGTCCCGTTGTCAATGGAAATGGTGCCAAGGCAGCCAGCTTTTCTGGAACCGGCACGAGCACAGCGCCGAGCAACATCTTCCGTTCTGGCACTCCTTCCCTTTATCAGCGGTCCGGCGGCACGGCCTTTGCTCCTCGCATCGTTCCTGGCGGTCTGAAGAGCAGCCTTCCCCAGAGCACCCCCGGTCGCACTTCGCGCGGTACAACCGCTGAGCTCCTTGGCGCCGTCCCGGTCAACACGGAGCTTTTCAAGATGAGAATTCCTGAGCCTCCTCATCATTTGACCGGCGAGTTGTTGGCTAAAGAAGTCCCAGATGACCCCAACAGGGCCGGTTCCATTTATGCCGACGAGTTTTTGGCACACTACTGTCCGCCCGATCTCGATGAGCAACAGAAAAAGCAGTTTTTTTGCATCCTCGACTTGAGGCGACTCAAGTATGCCGCCGATGAGATATTCACCAAGAAGGATTGGAAAATCAATATTCTCAACTTTGCAAAGGAGTACGAGAAAAGCCGTAGCTTGATTATGTTGCGGTACGGACTGTACGAATTCAAGACGGTCAGGGCTTCGGAAGAAGTCAAGAAAGAATGGAGGCAAAAGCATGGAATCGCAGAATCCGAGGAGGAAGCCAGCGCATCCTCTAATCTAAAGACACCGGCTGGCTCGAAGAGAAAGGCCGAGGAGGATTTGTCGCCAATTGACGGCGCCCTCAAAGCTTCCACCACCGCTGGTAACAAGCGCCCGCGCGCTCCAGAACCGACCAGCCCTTCGCCAATCAAGCAAAAGCCTAAGCGCAAGGCCTCAACGGTTGGATCGCCAGACGAAGCCCAGCCAGCCAAGCTGCAAAAGGCCTCGGGAACCCCAACCAAGGCGTCCTCTGCCACCAAGTCTGTCTTTGAGAGCATTGTCAACAACACGCAAACCGCGGCAGCGAAGAAGGCAGCGACTGGTGCTGCCAAGGCCGCTACGACCAATTCTGCGCCTAAATCCGTATTCGAAACTGGTCCCAAGGCTCCTGCCTCCTCCGAGAACATCTTTGGTCATCTTTCCGACAGCAAGAGCAGCAACGATGATGCCAATGCGGATAGTGATGCCGAGACCGCTTCCAATGTTGACGATGATGAGGATGAGCATGAAGCTCAGCGTGATGGGTCTACCAGCACTGGTGTTGCTATCCCTCAGTTTGGACTGGGAAGCCAAGCAGCGGTGAATGGAGGGTCTGGTGCCTCCTCAGACGCCGAAGGGAGCTTCCAGGGACGCAGCATCTTCGACCGTATCACCAGAGGATCTGACGGACAACCAATTCGAAAGCCCGTTCAAGATGGCAAGTCTGATTTGTTCTCTGCCACTCTCAAGGAGGACCGAGCTCTCGGCACAACCCACGAGCAAGCCTCTTCCCCTGCTCCAGTCAACAATACGTGGAATACGGAAACGCCCATCAAGTTTTCCTCTGGTCCCAGCAACTTGTTCGGGGCTGCGACATCCAAGCCCGCTGTGTCGAGCAACCTTTTTGGAGCCCCTGTAGCTAAGAAGGCAGAGGAGCCCGCTCAGGACTCGGCACCTAAGAGCCTTTTCGGTGTTCCTTCCAAGAAGGCCGATGAGCCTGTTACCGAAGCCCCCAAGGCACCGGCAGCTTCAGTGTTCTCGTTTGGGACAAAGACCACTGATACTGCTGCTTCCAAGCCCTCCCTCTTTGGTACTCCTGCGCCCTCGGCCCCAGAACCGGCTGTTACAAACTCGATCTTCAGCTCGGGCCCCAGCACTCCTCTCTTCGGCCAAGCAAAGGACAAGCAGGAGTCTAAGGAGACCACGCAAGCTCCCTCCTCTCTTTTCGGTACTAAGCCTGCAGAGCCCGCAACGACTGAGGCCTCCAAGCCCTCGGTATTACAGTCGAACATGCTGTTTGGCAGTGCTCCGGTAGCCAGCGAACCGCCAAAGACACAAGCCACTAGCCTCTTCACAAAGCCTGCGGCGGCTGAAACGCAATCCACGCAAGCTCCGGCTTCGTCGTCGTTCGGGGCCAGCGCGTCAAAGCCCGCCACGTCCAGCTTGTTTGGCAGCGCGACTAATCCTCCTGGAGCAGACGAGCCGGCGGCGAAGAAGGTTGCGTTTGGCAGTACTGAGACCAAGCCCGCCGCCTCTATTTTCAACTTTGGCTCTACCATCCCCGCTGCCGATGCTGCCACACCTGAGACTAAGGGCCTCTTTGGCACCACCAATGGCGCTACACCCGTTACGGAGACTAAAAATCTCTTTGGCGTCAGCACCACTCCGGCTCCTGCCACTGAAGTCAAGAGTTTCTTTGGCGGTACAAGCATTGGGGTCCCTGCTACTCAAACTCAGACCCTCTTCGGCAACACTAGCGCATCCGCAACGGAGACTAAGAGTCTGCTTGGAAACGCTACTGCTCCTGCTACCGAAACCAAGAACCTCTTTGGCAACACCAGTACCACTGCCCCTGCAGAGACCAAGAGTCTGTTCGGTAGCGCCTCTACCTCAAGCGCACCCTCAGACTCAAAGCCTCTGTTTGGCGCGACTACTAGCCAACCCGAAGCCTCGAAGCCTCTCTTTGGTGCCTCCAGCAGTCAACCCGAAGCTTCCAAGTCTTTGTTTGGTGCTACCAGCAGCCAACCTGAAAGCTCCAAGCCAGCTTCCATCTTCGGAAGCAATAACCTTGCTCCTGCACCTGTCTCTGCTTCATCGAGCTTCACCTTCGGGTCCACAGCGGCTCCGGCTACTAGTCAACCTGTTCCGGCTGCTACCTCTAGCTTTACCTTTGGCTCTGGTTCTCCCGCGCCTACACCTCAGCCAAGCACTAGCTTTTCCTTTGGTGCCACCCCTGCTTCGCAGCCTTCGCAGCCCGAACAGAACGGTAACATTTTCGGAGCCAACACTTCTTTCACATTTTCGGCTGGAGGTAATGATGGCGCTGCTATTAATAATCCTTTTGCTACCGGAGGTGCCGCTACTCCCACCTCCTCATCGTTTACCTTTGGCCAAAATAGTGGTACCTCTGCGCCGTTTGTCTTTGGGCAAAGTAGTCAAAACACTCCATCCATCACCTTTGGCGGTGCCCAGGACTCTACACAACAAAATGGCAGCTCTAACATGTTCGCCTTTGGTGGTCAACAGCCCTCTGGGGGTGGATCCATGTTCAACCTGGCGCCGCCCGTAGGGGGGACATCAACAGGTACTGGTAAGTTGAGACCTCGACCGCGACGACGCTTCTAGCCGGTGAATTATCATTAATCGACCGCAACGACCAGATTCCCCTAAAACCTTCGGCGGTGCCTCAAGCTTGGCCACGACGCCGGCTGTGGGGACACCAGAGCCAGTGGCCGCCGAGTCCAAGGATGCTCAAGGAACGCACGCTGACGGGGATGAGGCACCACAGGAGCAAATCTCGCTAGTCGAAGGCGGCCCGGGGGAAGAGGACGAGTCCGTCGTGTATGAAGTTCGTGCCAAGGCGTATAAGCTCGTCGCTCCCGAAGACGATGACGACGAAGGCTCCAAGGAGAAGAAGAAGCCCTCCGTGTGGAAGACGCAGGGAGTCGGCCCCCTGCGTCTTCTCAAGCACAAAAACACCGGTGCGGTGCGCATGCTGATGCGTGTCGAACCCCGCGGCAATATTGCGCTCAACAAGATCATCCTCCCCAATTTCACCTACAAGCCCGAGGCTTCGGCCCCCAAGAACATCAAGATCACCACGGCGACGGACGATGGCAAGGGTTTGGAGACTTGGATGCTCACCACGAAGACCACGCAGGCTTTGGCTGACGCGCTGGAAGAACACAAGAAGGCAAATGAAAAGAAGGATTAATGAGTTTGTCTGGTGGACAAAGATGAATGGATGAATTGGCCAGATTCAGATGATGAATAGCATCGGAGGAGTTGTTTGCAAAAAAAAATGTAGTAGTTCACGAACATTTGTTTTGACTTTTTTTTTCTGTTTCTAGTTTTTGCTTTTCTCTTCTCTTTGGTTTCAATGGGGTAAAAGCGGAGTGCTCTTGGACCGGACAATGAATGCAATGCGGTGCCGCATGTGGTCATGCTAGGTGTCGATGAGGGAGGAGGTGGTGAGGTTTGAACACTGAAATTCAGGTAAGGTAAGGTACGAAAATTGCATGGGGTTTGCGTCTTCCGATCACAAGTATTTTCATTTCTGCTATGCATTAGATGGATGGAAGGACCGTGCTGGGTTTTGACGGATGTCACGAGATTCTTTTACGTTCCAAGCAGTCCTTCTCATCGATCTTGCGAGCATCGTGTTCTCGTTCAAACCTCTTGTTTCGGTTCGTTGCACTCTATTAGTCCGTCCCTCCATCACTTTATCTTCATCTTCAGAGACAGAAAACTGGGATTGCATCATACGTATCGGGTATAACAATTTTTTTTTTTTTTTTTTTTTTTTTTTTTTTTTTTTTTTTTTTGCGCGTCTTTCTCACGGGCAGCTATCCCTCTATATCGCGCAGAATTTTCAGTCGATAATTGTCGAATGTGTCTATTAGTGGTCTCCAAAAGTTGGGTCCCTTGGGTCCTCTCATGATAAGATGGCAAGGTTGAAATCGCTTAGTTTTGGGGAAGGTTAAACAAGAGAATCGCGGAAGGCGAGGAAGGCGCAAGAGCTAGGTCCGGGAGAGGTGAAGACAGCCAGGAAAAAAGACAGAAACGAGCACCGAGCATATTTCGGAAGCAGCACTTGTTTAGACAGTATTACAGCGGCACGGCAAAGAGAATGTATCCAATGGCGCCGTGATTATCCCGTCACTTGAGGTTGTTTTTGAATCGCTTCACCCTTTTGAGGAGCGTTAAAAAGTGGAACCTTTACGTGAGGAACGAAAGGGGTTTGCCAGTTACTTGAACACAGCTTAAGTTCTCGATAAAAAAGTATTAGTCTTTTTTCGAATTTGTTCTTGTCATTTTCATGTTATCGCCTTGTGTTTGTTGTTGTCATTTCATTACATTACCAAGTTAGATTTTGTGAGCCAGGCAAGGTTGGCGGTCAAGGTTCTGTTTTACCTTCGTCTCTTTGCCCTCCTGTACCCTTTTTTCCCCCTTTGCCATGGTTTGTAACCATTCCCCATCACTCCCGTGGCATTACACCATCCTTAATTGCTGTCCCATTCGCCGTATGCCACGCCAGATACCCTTCCGAAGATCTGTTCTCATGGAGGTCGCTTTTTGTCCGCCTTCAAAGCTGCTCTGCTGGTTCCTCCCATCAGTCGCAGTTGCGAGTGTCATTTCCCCAATACCCTGTGAGCTGCGTCTCGCTTCGATTTGCCAAGTAGATCCTTGTCATCTTGACACAAAATCACGACGGAGAAAGACAGTAACGAGCTTGTAGAACGTCAGCTTGTTCCACATGCTTCCCTCACAACGCCCGTTCCAAGTTGACCAAACCCTTCAGCTCAAGGGACGGAACGGGAAAGAAGGAACCTCAAAGGGTTTTAATAATGCGGTGGCACACCAGACTGTGACGAAGACTGACGTGTAATGGAGGCGTTATTATTGCCATTGTTAGATGATCCAAACGATAGGTCAGGTGGAAGGGAGGGAGAAGCTGCCCCTAAGGCTGACGCAGAAGTGACCGCCGCCGCCTCAAATGTGGGAGCGGCGGCAGGAGAGGGGGTGGCAGAAAAAACAGTAGCAGGATCGCCATGCTGCTCTGGACTTGTTTCACCATTAGTAGTAGGCTGCTGCGATGGAGAGTTGGTCCCCGTTCCCATTATCGACAGGGGAGGCGTCTCTTCATATGCAGGTGGTGGTACCTGATCTTGATCTGTCATTTGGGGCGCCGGGCTGTAGATGGTACTGTGTCCCGGACTGGGGGAGGGATACCTAGTCATGCTTGGAGATGTCGGCGCCGTGGTGGCGGTGCTCTGGGTTATGCTGGTGCTCAACAGGCTGGTGCCGACACTACTATATCCTGGCTGGCTCAGGTGGCTCAGGTGACTCTGGCTGTCTATATCAGATCCGTCCTGATGGTAGTAATGTACCGGTGGGGGTGGCTGTAAACTTGTCTGTATCCCCGACGGTGGCGATGATAGAATTTGCTGCGAGAAGGTGGTATGGTGATTCCAGGAAGCCATGTTTCGCGTTTCTACACCGACGTACGCAGCACTACTCGTTCCTTCGCCGACGGCGGAACCTGCCGCTATTCCTACCCTCGCGGCTGGACTCGCCGACGCTTCGTTTCCATAGCCATGATAACTATTTCCACCCGCTTCAAGATCAACATCGCCACCTTCTTCCGCAACCGGCTGCTTCTCATATGGCGGCGGTGCCTCGCCCAGTTCATTTAGTCCTTCCTCGGGTCTGAAGATACCTGCCCAGTCCCATCTCCTCATCGCCGTCGACCGAGAACCACCCCATGTCCCGCCCCCAGTTCCTGATCTCGAGCCAGTATTGTTACGTCGCTGTGTCGGCGCCCCACGCACCCAAGACTCCTGAAGATCACGCTCGATCAATGCCAACGAAGGGGCATCGACCTCACGAACTCCGAACTGAAGCTGCCCGTCACGACTGTGGCTTATCGATGCTTGGTGGGCCGAAGGTCGTCGTGCCGAGGTAGAAACACGAGAAGTCTTGTGGTTACCGAGGAGTTGTTTGCGTCGGCGGATGTGAAGACAGAGGGCCAAACCACCCAGTACGATGACGAGGCCGACGGGGATCATCACCCAGACCCAAGGGTGGTTGTTATTATCATCACCATCGTCGGTTATTCCCGGGGGGAAGCCCCCGAACCCTGACTCTGAGGACATCTCGGTCTATATCTCTGTCCGAAACTGGCGGGGTCGAAAGGGGGTGCAGGGGCTGCGGCGAAAGCTGGAGAAGAGCTATGTTCAGGGGTCGGTGAGACAGCTTAGGTTGGGGCTCCAACTCCAGCTCCAGAGCGAGTGATAGCCGAAGGAGTGTCGTTCTGTCGTATCCTTTGAAGTTGTACTCGCTCGCTTGCGCCGTATTTTTGATTTCGACTCAGGTCAGCAAGAGATTAGCGGAGGGAAAATGCGGCAAGAGCTTTGTCGGCTGGTAGATCCCCTCAAGGGCTATCAAGATAGTAAAAAAGAAGGGTGCTTTCGTAGTCAATTCATGACTAGTCGTGGTAGAGGTAGTTTTGAGTAGCTGGAATCCGTACTGTACGGTGCTGTGGTAGGTACTGTTGGCGGTATTTATTTTTCAGGTCGTGACGCGGGATGCCGTAGATGAACCGGACGCGCTGACATTACTCGATCTGACGGCAAATAGTGTTGATGTCGATACCATGACTGTGCCGGTCAGCGCTGGTTTTGATGTTCATAAGAAGGAGAGAGGGGGGGCTGGAGTCGGGGAGAACATAAGTAAGATGAGGGATGGAAGTCGGTCGGCAGCGGTACGTGTGATGATGGCGTTGCATGCCGGTCCGCGCAGCTCGGGGCCTTGGGCTGCTGTAAGTGGACAATGGGAAGCTGCGGTGCTGGTGCGTGAAACAACTGTCCAGTGACAGCCCGAGTGCTTCACTGCAGTGGTCTTTTTGTGAAGCCGGGGGATACTGTGATCTGCAATGCAGGGTAGCACCTGAGGTTGCAGTCGATGGAGGTAATTTCACCAACTGCCCAACCTTATTATCTGGGTGCGGTGCGGGCATTCTGACTGCAGCGCGGGTCACTACACCGTAGGATTGACCGCAGCCAGACGACACAACGAACTTGTACGGCAACGGCAAGTGCAGTAATGAGGCATGTCTTGGCCCTGGTCTTCTTCTCGCGCTTCCAGAAGGTCGTCTTCAGAACGGAAGGAAGCACCGCCATGTTCAAGAATGCGGGCTTCGTTTGCGATCACATCTTCGACAGTTCATCGGGTCTTTCACTTTTGTCACATTTCAGTTTGGTGTAACAAGGCGCTACCGGTTATCGAGCTCCCGATGCACAGAATCTGAAACCGCCATCGGCAAGTCGTACCTAGTCACCTCTATCCGCCCTCGTCATATCGACGTTTGTTTTTCTTTTCTTTTTCTTACTTTCCTTTCCTTTTTTCTTTTTCATTCTCAAGACGGATAAAAGACTGGACATGGCATGTTTTGAACGGGTAGGGTACGTTGGTTTGCTGCACCTATTTCATCATTGTCAGCCAACGACATACTACCTCGGTCCCTGCGCCGCAAGGCAATCCAGGAGCAAACAAGAGGGTTTTGGGACTCCCTGGACAGAAAAGATATTTCTTGGTCTCCATCGCAGCTCCCTGCCCTGGATCCTCGTGAAATACTCCCAACTCTCAGTCTAGGCACCACTCAGTACCCGCACCCAATATCCGAGCCATACTATCACTAATCTGAGCTTGCGATTGGCACGAGTTTTGAGATTCGATCTCCGCTCCCACGCTGGCACTCTCAAGCGAAAAGGTGGGGTGGTTTACTGCAAGCGGTTAAGCCTTCCCGCCCAGCGATCCCTGGCAGCGTCCAGGGCCCGAAACGGCCACACAGAGTGGGAAAGTGGTTACAGGATTCGTTTTTTTGGAGACGCCATTGTCCCCCCTTGCCTGTGACTGCTTTGATCACATTCGGGGTTTCCATTAAGTAAGATCCAATGTGATCATCCAGACCAGCCGGCCACTCATGGACGAATTATTTGTTGAAGCTTGTTGGTAAGGGAATGTGAGAATCATCTATACACACTGTTCTTGCAATTGAGGTTGAAGTGAAGGTCATGATGCCCTCATCATCTATTCATCTGATCTGGAGGGACAGCACCTGGATTCAAGGTTCAGTAAGTATAATTGCGGGTATGTAATCGCAAGGCAAGTTTTCTGACCTGAACCCGAACGTATGTACCTACGTAATGTTCCGTATTCTGCAAGCGTACGTAGGTACCCGTGTCTGCCGCTGCTTCTCTGTCACTTCATGCCAGGTTGCTCGCGTCGTTACAGAGAAGGCGCTGCCAACAAATTGTACGCTCAAACGCTGTATTTGAGTTACCATACAGCAACACAAACCCATTTCTTCCACGCCAACCATCTAACGATCCAACCATATCCCGACCAACAACCAGCACAGCCCGATACATTCCAAACCACGTCGCATACGACATTGTTCTCAGAGCATATACCCAAAAGGCCAACTTGATGAGGGCTACGGCGACATAAAAAAATCACAGGACATTTTGCCATCCCGCCAGAAACTACAGCTATTCAAGATGCCGAGAGCAATCAGAGGTCAGTATGGATTCCCATGAAATACCATATAAATGACGTGTACATGGGCTTGTCTAGTCAAGACTCATTCATAAGCAACAGCACAGCACGACTCTAACGCAAAACAAATACTCACCCTGCTAACACTGGTCCCTGGCTCAGGTGTACTCATCCAGTGCGAACCAGCCATCAAGT
The DNA here is from genome assembly GCF_000182925.2 of Neurospora crassa OR74A. NCBI lineage: Eukaryota > Fungi > Ascomycota > Sordariomycetes > Sordariales > Sordariaceae > Neurospora > Neurospora crassa. The sequence goes on from NC_026505.1 coordinate 4,111,189, forward strand.
CCATCATCGTTCACTTGGATAGTGTTAACAACGATATCATCATCGAAGATCTTGATGAGCAGACCCTGGTTGTTAAGGAAAACATGGTGCAACTGCTCAAACAGAAACTCGAGGACGTAAGTCATATGCTTCCCCTTTGCTTTGTCCAGTGTGACCGTTTGGCCCGCATCGTGAACTAGATATCATGTCCGATTATATCACCTTCCTCTGGCTGACACTTTCCTACCTACAACAGCGCCTGAAGGAAACATACAGGCCCGAGGAACCGCTGGCAGATAGTGACTAGGAGTTGCCTAGTAAATAGGAGACGCATACGTAGTGACTTCAAGTCGCTGAACCCCCCCGAATTACATGCATTTATTTATACACCTTCAACACTGCGTAGCAGTTACCAGCCTGCGATGGACTACTTGATCCTCTTTAAAGCTTTGAAAAGACGGGCTTCTTCTTCTGCACACTAGCCGATAACGCGTCCATCATATCTCTTGATTGCAAAGCAGCCGAGTTCCAGACGGTGGTATACCGTAAGCCTGTGTCAAAATTATCAGTTTAGCCTTTCCTTCACGATAACGAGCAACGAGGAGGAAGAGAAACCAAGAAAGGAAACGTACTTTCAGAAACCGAATGGTCCCTTGCGTGGTTCAACAACTCCTTAGTTCCCTGTACAGCAATCGGGCTCTTCCCAGCAATCAAGCCCGCCAGCTTGATCGCCTGATCCAGGGCAGCCACCTTGCTGTCGAGAACTTGGCTGACGAAGCCGACCTGTTGCGCCTCGGTCGCGCCAAACTCTCTTGCCGACATGCATACCTCCTTCACCCACGAGAAGTTGCCGACGGCCTTGGGCAGCCGGCTCAGCGTGCCAATGTCGGCGGCCAGGCCGATGTCGACCTCCTTGACGGCCAGCCGAACGTCACGCGTGCAGAGCCGAATGTCGGCGGCGCAGGCGATGTCGATGGCGAGGCCGAGGGAGATGGCGTGGAGGACGACGATGACGGCTTCAGGGAGTTTCTGTAGGTTAGCAAGATTCGCATGCACTGGTTCATTGGCTTGACGTATATATATCACCCTGGGTAACGAAGAGTGACAAGTCGGCACAGTCAATACATACGTTTCTCGCACAATTCAATAGCCGAAATGCTATCCTGAAATTCAGTAATGTATCTTCTCAACTGGGCCGCCTTGCGCCCGACGTCGAGGGCGCCGCTCGACTGCAGCTGGTTGTTCGAGCTGGCCGCGTGGATGTCCAAACCCGCCGTGAAACCCCGGTCACCGGCGCCCGAGAGCACCACGGCCCGCACGTCCGGGTCCGACGACAGCTGCCGGAAGATCTGGCCCAACTCCAGCCACATGGCCTCGAAAAAGGCGTTGAGTTTGGCAGGACGGTTGATCTCCACGTGCACGACGAAGGCAGGCCCCGCGGAGGTCACATTGAAGTGTTTGTAGGATGTATATCCTTTGAGTTGGGGTTGTTGTTGTTGTTGCGCCATCGTGGTGATGTGGGGCTGGATTTCTTCAAGATGGGGATTCCAAAGACAGGATTGGGAGCGACGATGTGAGAAAACGGATTGATTGGAAAAGGGCAAGTATGTGTGTGAGGTTCTCAAGTGCAAACAAGTCGAACGAGAATACGCTGCAAATAGTTCTGAGGATGATGATGATGATGATTATTGGTTAGATATTGGGATGCTAGGCAAATAGGAAATAGTTGTTGACTACTAATACGTTGTCAAAATTGCCGAGGTTCAGCGGCCGTTAAACGGTCGGGTAAGAAGCGATGGGACGGCCGGGAAGCAGTGACGTTGAAGAACCCGACGCCGGCGCCGGGAGCCACATCACATCGGACCAACTGAACAGGATCCTACAAGACCCATTGCGGGGGAATTGAGCGCAGTAGTAAAAGTGGGTGATCCTACCCTTCCGAACGTTGCTGTTCGTTGGATCTCTCTGTGCTGTCTATTGCTCTTAGTAGACATGTGAACAGTGTTCAAGAATTAGCATCTCTAGAGACCTCAAAACGCGGTCTTTGCACTCTGTTGTGTGCATCTTCAATCGCGCAACTGTAGATGAAACCGAAAGCGACTTGCATCAGAGAGACATGCCGATTAAGAAGCACACCAGCAAGCCAAAAGGAAAAAAAAAAGATAAAAAAGGAAGAAGAAGAGGGTGCCGCTCACTACCCCTCCTCCAATGCCTCGCATTCCTGGTGGGTACTCGGTGTTGGGTAGTGGCGCTTATCATCCCTCCCAGGGTTACCTTGGATGTGCAGACGGATTGCTATGCGCCGGCCGGACGCCATGTTACACTACGTACCGTGACCACCTAAGCTGAAGCGTTGTTAAAACCTCCAAGCCGCCGACAGTGCAATGTGATGCATTGTTGTGCCTGTTGATACAGGAAACGAGGACTTGAGCTCGAGTCAGTTTGTGCACGAGCGGCAGTTTCGTCCATAGAGGAAGATAGCGGAAAATCCCATATGTGGTGGGGATGCCACTTTCGCTGATTACCGTATGAATTTGTGTGATTACCTACTTACTCGACCTGCCTTGCCCTGGCATGTATACATTGAAGAAGTCTTGGGAAGAGCCGGCAAAGTATATGGTGGAGATGGTGGACATGTCTGACATGATGGGCGGTATTAAGGGGCAGACGGAAGCAGCCTTTTTGCCTTGACAGGGGATGCTGCTTCTTCAAGCATCGTGAACTGTGAAAGAGAGCTGTACCTGCCGCTCCGTCTCCAGTGCCGCCTGGCGCGGGACCAAAAGGCCACGCGAGCACCTAACGCTTACCAACTCTGTAGAGATACCTAGGCTCCTCTCCGGTGGTTTTACCTGCAGCAACTATCAGCGTTCCCACCACGGACGAGTGAGGTGATCCATGACAAGCACGCTCCGTGGATGCCCAGCGGCCCAATCACTATCGCATTCCGGCCGCTCGTCTGGCCCTCATCGACACCTCATTGGCGCCCCCAAAGGCTGAATGGTTCAAGGACCAGGCCTGATTGTGACTTTTTCCAGCCTACCATCCCATTCCCTGGAACCCCAAACTTGCGACTCGACGACATCCTTTTCTTAGCTTCAAAGTTCCTCCGAACCCCAGGCTCTGTCGAGCTCGTTTTCTGTCTCACCCTCCCACGCTCCCTCCCCCTCCCGACCGCGAGCGCGCAATCTCGACCTCAACAACACTTTGGCCCAAGGAGCCACTCGAACCTCGATAGCCAACGGTTTCGCCCTTGTGTGACGCTCTGTGGGCACCCGCTTAGCTGTCCCATTCGCTCTACCTAATCTTTTCTCGCTTCCTCGAGATACGACATCCTGGGGCCATCCCCCCCCGTCCCTCGATCCGCTACCCGTCGCCGTCACTGTTCGCTTTGATCGTCGCCGTCGCCATCGTCCTGTCGTGCACGACAACCCGCCTCCTGATATTGCTCACCACCATATCCGCCTCGCCCGCCCTCTATCGCAATCGCGACGCCGTCTCCATATTCTACATACACGGATCCCCCAAGACTTTTGCCTTTGCGATACATTCAAAGGAAACCGGCCTCGGTAGCGAATTGCACACGCCTCTGCTCATTTTCGATTCGGAGCCTTGCCCGCCAACGATTGCTTGAGAGACATCGAATCTGATCCGATCTGTCTCCTTTACGCCCGTCTGTCACGGCTTGCGCGAGACTGGGACCTATATCTAGCTTCTACCCTACTGCTTACGCCCTCGTTCAAGGCCTCAGAGCAATCCCGTTGATCGAATGATGGACATAGAACGAAAATCGTGCTCCTAAAAGACCAATTCTTCAACAAGCCAAAGCTGCCGCTTCCGCCAATTGCATATCGCAACCCGAGCACTCGCGCTTTTGTGTTGCGACTGAGACTTCTTGCACCGCTTCGACCTGTTTGGGCTTATAGTTTGACCTTAACTCGCCTTCCGACTACCCACCCCCATTGGTCTCGACTCACATCGACGAGTATTGTTAGTCGACGGTTACGCTTTCCATATCGCAACAAACGAGTGCGGCAATTGCGAAATCGCCGAAGATTTGAAGATGGCTGCGCCGGGTTCCAACAAGCCCGAAGTGGGCGACATTTTGGTGGTCATCCGTAAGTTCATTTTTTTATTCCAGTCATAGCTCGACACAATACAGTTTCATCATGGGGCATCTTTTTTTTTCTCTAGTTTTTTTTTTCTTTTTTTTTTCTCTTTCTTCTCCGGAGCTTGTTTGTGTTTTAAAGATCCAACAGACGGCGCCACGTGGTGTCAAGGCTGTCGCAAACTTCAGATAAACAAGAGGCTGACCCGCTTATGTCACAGACGATTTTCAAGCTCGTAGTTCGGACGAGTTGAGCTTAACCAAGGGTGACCGCGTGGAACTGATTGAACGCGATGACGAATTCGGTGACGGCTGGTTCTTGGGAAAGCATTTGGCAAATGGCAACAGTGGTCTTTTCCCAGAAGGTATACACACCCCCTCCTATGTATAAGCCACAGAAGAGCTGCATGGCAAACAGCTCTTTCGTGCCCGCGCTGTAACTGACTTCGCCCTACAGTCTATACGCGTCCTGCACCCAAGCCCCATTCCAGCAGCCCGTCTCTCCAAAAACCTGTTCTCGCGCCGCTGGCCGAAATCGTTAACGAGCAAACGGCAAATTCCACTTATTCTTACGGCAACTTCAACAAGATTGGGAAATCGGCCGATGAAACCTTACCGTTAAGCTCCTTCAAGCCAGCTTCAGCACCCGACGGCCCTGCACATTCGTTTCTCAGCAGTAGTTTGCCAATAGGGGGTATTGGACGCCCCGGCGCTGACAGCCACGTCCTACACGAGACTCTGAATGTGATCGACGAACATATTACGGATTTGAACTCGCCGCAAAGCAACGGAGCTCTTCGAAACACTGGCGATTCTGGTAGCGAATACAGCTCGCACATAGGCAACCGTGTCTCATACATTCAAGGCGAAGAAACGGATGAGGAGGAAGAAGGAAACCATACACGAAGCGAGGTCGAATCCTGGTCTGCCGATCAAGTTGCCGAGTACTTGTTTACGGTAGGAGTGGAGAAGCACCACTGTGAGGTGTTCCGTGACCAGGAGATCACCGGAGAGGTCATTCTCGGGATGGATCAAACATCGCTATTTATCAAAGCCTTTGATCTGGGGTCTGTGGGAAGACGGCTAAAAACTTGGCAGAAGATCAAAAACCTACAGGATGAGGTCAACGGAGAAGGGCCAGGCTCGCGCGTACTCAGCCAGTCGTATGGGAGCGAGGTCGGGTCTGATGCACAAGGGAAGATGCGCAGCAGGACGAACACCCTCACAGGGTCGACTCCACGGTACTCATCCAACACCAGCCAATCTCTGTCAGTCCAGACAAAGCGCTCGTCGGAAACCCCCAAAATGGACCCTGTCCAGCCCGTGTCTCCAGTCTCACCTCTGATGGAGAGCCCAAATCGTATGTTCCACGAAAGGAGACCCTCCGCTGCAGACATCAGAGACTTGCACCACTCCCGTCGCCATTCCTCGACTGATTTCCGTCTCGCAGGAGCATCCCCGGCCACCCCTAAAGTCTCAGGTGGAACGTTGCACGGAACAGAGGTGCCCCACAAGAAGCAACCGTCTTTCGACCGAAACTGGACGCTGGGCAGTGCAAGCAACTCTAACCATCCCGAGTCCTCGGCCGGGCAACAAGATAATGTGGCTGTTCAGGAGCCTGAGATCCAGGATTCGGCAGTAGACTTGGATCGAGGCTACTTGTCAGGAACCGATGCCGATCCTCGGCAGCGGAACGTGCTGAAGAAGCGTGAGAGCAAGGCCCCTGCTCTCGCGGAATCGCCAAAGACGAGCTACACGGAAGAGCAGCGTGTGCGGAGCGCCACAACTCTTTCTCGACAGTCACGGTTAGGCAGCATTGATTCCTCCCGTGAAGCAGTTGGCATCTTGCCTGCTGCACAGAAATACTACGGGCTGGTTAGGCGCACAGCTTCCACGGCTACCATGGAGTCAGCTCGTCTCTCCATCGAACGCAACCACCCTACGGTTACCAAACTCGAGGGATCGCCGGAGCAAAGCAGGTCCTCTCCCAGATCGGCTCTCAAACGCCTGAGCCAAGTCAACCACCCGGACTTTAATATGGCCGGCATGCTAAAGAACGGCTTCGGCGGGCTACGAGCCGCCTCAGACGCGATCACGGGTACCGAACGAGCAAAAGTGGCGTCACCAGTGGACACGCCGTCCAAAGACTCGTCTATCTATTCGCCCACACGCACCGGCTCAACCACGCCCTCGGCCGGCCGAAGTTTGGATCTCGACCAGGAGACTGCCAAGAGTTTGAGCACCGTGGCAACCGCGGCCTCTGCCGCGAAACAAGCAGCAAACCGGAAGAAGACCAAGAAGGAGACAAGTGCTTATACGCGTGGTTTACAAAAGATCGGCCCACGAGAATCGATCAAGGATGCGGACTACAGTGGATGGATGAAGAAGAGGAGTGCCAACCTGATGACCACATGGAAGCCGCGACTCTTTGTCCTGAAGGGTAGACGCTTGGCTTACTATTATTCTGAAGACGACCAAGAGGAGAAAGGCTTAATTGACATTTCCTTCCATCGGGTACTTCCGGCGGACAATGAGCGCTTGACTGGCTTCCATGCGACGCTTATGGGGGCTAGTACCTCCCCAGCAATCCCGGCTGGAAGCCATGTCCAGACGCTCGCAGACGCGGATGCAGAGCGGGATCCAACGGAAGAGGGGGATCAGATGTTCATCTTCAAGCTTGTTCCACCACGAGCCGGTCTCTCGCGAGCAGTGAACTTCACAAAGCCTACAGTACACTACTTTGCAGTACCCAACATCAAGCAGGGTCGCCTGTGGATGGCAGCTCTCATGAAGGCGACTATTGATCGCGATGATACCCAAGCAGTCACGACGACATACCAGCAGAAAACTATCTCGCTCACCAAGGCGCGCCAGATGCTTCACAGACCACCAGCATTGATGAATTTGGTGGAGGCCAGTGAAGACAATGCTGGTGACGACAAAAGGGGGCCCGCAAAGGAGCAAAATGGCCTAGGTATTAGCTACAACGAGGCGGACAGCGGAGTTGCTGGGTTTGAGAAGCTGGGACTTTCTCACATTGATGAAGGTGGATTGGGATTTGATGAGAAGGATGGATCGGTTCCTCAGAGCGCTTAGGCGATTTTAAGGAACCCCCAATCCGAGGCCTATCGATGTGTGATCTGGCTACGTTACCACACCTTCGGCCTTGCATTACGTCCAGCATTCACATGGAAGGAGGCGATCTCAACCCCTTTGTCTTTTTTGTTCTTTATCTTCTCGTTTTGATTTTCTTTTATTTATTTTTTGGGTTCGTTGATGAAAATCACCATTCAAGACGTACATCCTAATGTGCCATGTATTTCAAGAGCAATTGGGAAGGGAAAGGAACGGAACGGGGCGCATCTGGTACACTATGTTATGCTGCCCGAGGCTTAGTGAGGCAATGGCAGGTAGCGAAAGGATTAGTATAAGAGATACTGAGTCGTGTTTTTGTACCCAGAACAAATGGCGATTGGAAGTCTTTCATCATTCGCTGTTCTCATGGGCCTGCGTGAGTGTTCAGCTACGAGTGCGCGATTGAAACGAAATCGACGTGGTGTATTGTATTTGTATTGTATGTACGTGTATGTAAGTTACTTTTTGGCTTGAGGTGGAGGTGTGAAGGTTGCCGGAAGATGCCGCGTCGCGCAGTGTCCCCAGAAAAAAGTCGCGTCAGTGCCAGAGTTAGGCCTGCCAGGCCCGCAGTAACAGCTCGCACTTTGCTTTGTTGGAGCTTCCCAAGATCAACATTTCAGGTTGCCCGCACTACACTATAACACCTAACCAAACCCACGTTCATCGCCACAACCACTTACCTCGCGACCGGCGTCCGAGAAAAAAAAAGGCATCATCACAAACAGAGGTGGACAAAATCATCCCATCCAGCGCGCCCTATCATTGGCGCCTCTGACGAATCATAACGGTTCGGAGCAACCTGGGATAGTCTGATTGTGGTCGAACTTCCAGCGAAGGAAGACAACAAAGCGACTCGCCCAACAACATCAAAAAGACAACCTCCAGAGGTCCGGTATTGACGCCTTCGTGGCAGCGACAACATATCTGGCATCTTGATCCCATTATCTGCACCAGGGACATAAGCCTCAACCGGTGGGAGCTCATCGCCCAACCTCGACGGTCGACCAACTTCAACGAACGACTTCTGCCGGCCCGCCCCTTCTCCGCGCCGACGATCATCCTCGTCAACATGACCTTCTCGGGCAGAGGAACGCTGATTTCCAGCACCAATTCTTTCAATCCTTCCGGGTCGCCTTTCGCTTCAACTCCACAAAAGCCCTTGTTTGCTCAGCAGCGCGCGCAGAAACGGTCCGGCGCACCATCTACCAGAGGACCGCTCCAGCCCTCGAAACTTGGCCAGGCAGTCATGTACAACGACGATGAAGATGAGAGGGAGCCGAACCAGCAGGAAACCAAGGCTAACCGGTCAGGCACATTTGGCCTGCCATTCGACGACACCTACGATTTGGACGACAGCTCCATCTTGATGAGCGGCGCACCTGGCGGCGACCTGGAAATGCGCGATGACGACTCCGATCTGATGATGCTCAACACCCCAGCTGCAACGGAGCGCGTCCGGAAGGAAGCCGCGGGTATCTTCCGCGCTTCTGTTGCGCAGTCTGGACCCCGAATACGCGATCTCAGATTCGCTGCCCTCGCCAAGGACGTCTATACACACATGGGCACTGCTTCCCTCCTCGAGCCCGGAGAGCTTATTGTGAATACCGAAAGGCTTATTACGCGTCTGTATGACGAGGGTGTCGGCGAAGAAGAGGACGAGGAGAAGCTGGACGAGGCGCTCGCGCATGTTGCTGGTGAACTTACTGATCTCTGGAAGAGAGCCATTAGCGACTTCCCCCAGCCCGACGAGGAGCACACGGTGGAGATCGGACCCGGTCCCAACACCTCTCCACTCGAGAAAGCGACTTACCTGGCCAACCTGGCGCTACATGTCCACCACGAACGATATGAAGACAACACGGGACGTACTAGGCCTACGCCCTTGCCTGAGACACTGTTCAAGTGGCTGGACGAATACCACAACGTTTATAGTGGCCAAACGGAAGAAATCCTACGATATAAGCCGAGTCCGGCGTCTCATGCTCTCTTTTGGCAGGCTATCTTTGTCGCCCTTCTTAGGGGTAAGGTGGATGATGCGGCCAAGCTGCTCAGACAAGCCGGGTGGGACAAAGTGCGGAAAGACAACGGCGAAAACAAGTACATAAACCGTGCCCTAGAAAGTGTGCAGCTTGCCACGGCTGAAACAGTTGCCATGTTGGAGAACTGCCCCGGTTATAATGAGGACTGGGACATATGGAACAGCGACTGGACCCTATGGCGTGTTCGGACTCGGGGTGCACTCGATCACCTCAGACGCTTCGCCGAGGGCCGCGATACCATGCTAGGCGACTCTACATTCTCCGATTTCTCGGCCTCCGTTACTTCGACGCGGAATCGCGAGTCTATGGCCGGTCTGGCGAGACGGGCCGAGTCTCAGGTCCCATGGGAAATCTACGAAAAGCTGAATATCATCTTCGACATTGTCTTGGGGTCAAAGAATGCCATCCTCGATGCTGCGCAAGACTGGTGCGAGGCTACGATCGGTCTTACTGCCTGGTGGGATGACAGGAGAGCCGATAAGTTTGGGAACCCGCTCTCCATGGCCCGCTCACAAGCCCTTACATTGGCCTCACAGTCAGCGACTACGGACAGTTACTTGGATAGGCTGAACAATGCCTTCCATGTGGCCGTTGAGGAGGATTTCTACTTGAACCCCCACAATCCCGTAGAGGTGGGAATTGCGTGCATTTTCGAGGACAATGTCAAGGGTCTCATCGGTCTACTTCGTGGCTGGTCGCTTCCGATCGCCTCTGCGGTCGCCGAGATTGCTTCATTGGGCGGATGGCTTCCACAGCACCAGCCAGGAGCCTTCTTCATGGAGGGCCTCGATCAGGATGATCTGGATGTGCTTGGGGTCGACCCCACTGCGCCGGATGAAATCGATGGAATCAAGGACAGCACGCTTATTCAGTACGCGCAGAAGTTGACCGATGACGAGGATATCGGAACGATCGCGGACCATTTGGGGGAGTCTCGGGACGGCTGGGAGCTAGCCATTCATGTGCTGGGTCGTATGGACTCGCAAGAGCGTTCCGAGGAAATGATTGGAATCCTGGTCAGGCATATTGTCGACAGTTTGCACGTGGACTCGAACGAAGTGGTGGACAAGACTTGGTCACTCTTAAACGAACTTGGCATGATCCCTTATGCCGAAGAGGTGGTGGAAGTAAGTACTACGTCTCAGGGCACACAGAAGGACTATATCCGCTAATCATTCGCTTAGACATATGCTGAAATTCTTGCTCGCGACTCTCACCGTTATGGCGAAGCGATGTGGTACTTTGCTCTGGCACACAAACCGCACAAGGTTCGTGAGGTTATGAATCTCCTCATCTCATACTCCCTCATCCAGTCAACAGCTTTCCCACCAAACGAAGAGCTCGACGATTGGCTTCACCGCCTCCTTAATGAGCGCAACGAAACTCTCGAGCAGTGTGCCAAACAAGATCTTGAGGCTGCCGAGCTCCTCGGCAAGATGCTCAGTGGGTACGCCTCACTCCGCCAGTACTTCGTTATCCGTGACGACGAAGCCGTCCTTCCCAACGCCACCCCTTACGCACGCAAGCAGCAGGCCGCCACCGCACTGGTCAACGTCATCGCTAGCTCCGACGATAACATTCGGGGCGGCCTTCTCGACCCGACGCGTGATGGCATCGTCAGCGAGGACTTCTTGCTCGCTCTCCTCGGCGAAGCTCTCGCCTTCGTCACCAACCCAGACAACACCAACGTCCACCTCGGCCAGCAGGCCCTCCCTATCCTCAACCTCGATCAGATCGACATTATCCTGAAGGCCGTCGAGGATCTCCAGGCTGTCAGCGACCGGGTCCGCAACACGTGCGAGGAGTTCCTGCAGATCGTGCTTGCTTCAGCGCCCGGCGGTCTCAAGGGAACCACCCCCGCCGACCTTCTCAAGAAGAATGCCAGCGGCAGCCTCGTGCTGGCGGGTAGCACCATGGTGGCGACCCAACTGAAGAACTCGCTCAGCGGCGGGCTGGTCGGCAGTGGTGCCAAGATGAACCCCGTCAAGCGCGGCTGGGACTGGAGGGCGGACATGCCGGCTAAGACTACCGGCGACGACGTCATGCAGAGGTTGAGGCTGGGCGTGGCGAAAGATCTGGCGGGATTGTGGCTAGCTGATGCGGATAATGCGCTGTGGTAGGAGTTTTGCTAGAGAGTGTACTGTGGATGGGTATGGTAATTGACGTTTCTATGTTGGCTATTCCTTGTAAGGCAGCGAGATGATAGAAGCGGACAATGCTTCGAATTAGGTGGAAGAACAAACCAAATATAAGTGTGATCGAGCAATGTGATTCTTCTCGACTCATCGACGAAGGTTGGCCAAGTCAATTAATGTGTACGGATATGAGAAAGTGGCAGTTGATCAGTGATTACCAAAAACGTTCAATTGATTCTCACCAGTGTTGTGTGAAGTGTTTGTTGCTCTATATGACAACCATGAAAGTAGAGCATGGGACTAACGGATGCTGTGTATATACATCGTGGAACAGTGCCTCCATACCGACCTACCAGTACATGACGCCATGCTAACCCTGACATCCAGATTCACTACATCACAACTCGCCGCACCCAAGTAACAGTTACTACACTCATATTGCCTTTGTTTAACATTGCTCAAGTGGGTTCAAGCGTCGGCTGGGGTGTTTCCACATACCATATAGGTAAACCGGCTACCAAGTTGTGTAAAGGAAGTCCATTTTCTGTCCCTTGATAAGTAGCCTTCATCCTCCTCCTCCGATATACAGAAAGCTAATAATACAACGGATCCTCGCCCTTGGCAATAGCCTCGGCCACGAGCTCGTTGTAGTGAGCCAGCAGCAGATCGTATTCCTCCTGGAGCTCGCCCTTGGTGCGACCAAATTCGCGGACGGCGGCGTAGTAGACGTTGGCGAGAGCGTGGCAGGTGGAGCCGTAGCCGTGGGTGTCGCACTGGTAGTAGAGACTATGTAGTTGGTTGAGGGTTGGATTAGCTATCTGTTTTATCAAATCTACTCACGGAGGAGGATGTGAAGAGAGATGGAGACCGTTGACGGGTAAAAAGGGAGAAGGGTAGGTAGGTAAGCAAGGGGAAGGATGAGACAAGAGGAATAAAACGAGGGAGGAAAAGAGAGAGAGAGAGAAAGAGAGAGAAAAAAAAAAAGGGACATACTCAGTCTTAAAGTTTCCATCAATCTTCAACTTATTATTATCCGTAAACCTCGACTGAGCCTTGTAGTTGCGATACCCGAAATCATGACGATTGCAAGCAGGCGAAAAGGGGAATCCCAACGGGTTATCGGGCGAGTAGCTGCAGCTGTCTGAGGACCAGTCCAGTGTCGCCGGGCTTCTGGCGTTGCGATAGGCAGTAAATTGCGGGAGCGTGATCCTAAAAAGGTATCGGTCCGTCGTCTGCTGGATGGTTTCGGCGCGGCGGAAGAGGGAGTCGGCGCCGGTACTGTCGCTTTCGCTGCCGGTCCAGGCCCATGCGGCCGTCGGCAGGAGAGAGGAGAGGGCGAGGGCAGAGAAGAACTTCATCTTGATGGTAGATGAAGATGAGGAACCAGGTAGAACCGTGGATTGCTGAAGTGCTGGCACATAGAAGAGAAGGATTCCTTTTATTCTCAACTGGGCCAGACGGCCCGGTCCTTATACCTCCCTTCTCGGTGCCTCTCCCCCCCCCCCCCCCCCCCCCCCCCCCCCCCTTCCCTCTCTCTGTGCGGGCTCTCGACGTCGAAGTTAGCATGTAAGGTGTCGATCGACGAGTCAAACACACACCACACACACACACACACTTGACATGAACCACGATGTTTCCCCTCTTCCTCCCAGAGCGGTTATGTGATATACTATCCCATCATCACGGATTGTAACCTGCCTTAATGGGCAATGATGCCCGTCACTTGTCGGCCGTTTAAGAAAATGCGGTGCGGATGTGTGGTGGACGTTTTGTTTGGCGTGCTTGTAGGCTTACATTTTATTCGTGGGCGAAGAGTATATGCATTCTTCACACCCTCTGGTAGTCTTCCACTCTGTTTTACCAGACCCGAAAGAGCAAGAGGGTAGCATGAGAGAGGGGAATGGTAACCTGACATGGCTTCTTTAGTTGAAGATGGGTATAACAGGAAGAGCTACAAGGTCATCTGTGACTAAGATTTATAAGTAGTGGTTCAAGTTGGAGCTTTGATTGGTTGTTTCCTTACCATTCTGCTCAAGAAAATGCTAGAAAATCTTGAGAATGGTACAGAGAAATTTTGGTAGTTGACCGTGATTGGAGGTTGACGGTGGAGAGGAGCCATGGACGCAACCGCCCGGCAGATGTTAACCTCCAGGAGCCTTGTTGAGACCAAGACCGTCGATCCGGAGGACACTACCTAATTGAAGCCCTTTAACGCCATGCCCTTGCCCCGAATCCCCTCACGGCGGAGCTCACTCTTTCACAAAAGCGGAAAGAAGACAAGAATCCTTTCTTTTCCCAACTTACACCAACAACATACGAAAGTTATAAGCCGATGTGTACTGAGAATGGGCCTTTGGGGGTTGGAAGAGCCTAGAAGTCCCACCGGTATCGGTATCGGTGTCTGACCCAGTCATCACACAGCATTGCGTACGTTTTCTCATATGTAGCTTGGGGAGGTGAGAACAGAAAGAAACTGCGAACGGATACTAGTTACTACTACAGTATCCATGCAAGGCACGTAGGTTTCATCACGTCTTGGCATCCACAGTCGATCCTCTTTCAGCAAGATGGGGTTACATTCCCGGTGATTCAAGAGCCAAGACGTTGGGAACTTGCTTGGACTGGGATAGGACCAGCCGTTACTGGTGGGTAAGGTAGGAGAGGAGGCCGGAAGAATTGTTGAGTTGTGCCGGTTACAACATAAGCGGTAGGTATATCTGTGGGGTTGGTCGGGTGACGGGTGATGGATACTTGACGATGGATAAATCAAGCCGAGTTCTGTTCGCGGACTGCAAGATACCACGCCGGTAGACCAAGTATCAGAGAACCGCCTCTAGTGGCGGTGGAAAGATCATGTCGTTATGTACAAGCAATGGCGATGCTCTGAAACCAAGCCACACATATGCTGCAATCTAATCAGCACTTTGAGTGTCTTCTGAATGGAGGTGTTTGGATTGAAGCGGCGGCGAAATTAAAGCGCCGACTGACTTTGACCCTGGGAGGATGAAGTGAGGAACTTGATCGTTTGCGGACAAGCGCCAGTCATTGTTACCAGCCAAAAGTGCAATGTAAAATGGCATGGCCCATGAAACGGGACAGCATTGTGGATTGATGAGAAAATGAACGTAAGACAAAGTTTGTAGGGAGAAACTCGTGTGTGAAGTGTACCCGTAGGTGAGCGTTGTCTGTGTCTATAATGAGGATAGAGAGCGGCCTTTCGTCACCCTTTCCAGTTGAATTCAGTCCATCGAGGTTTACAGCAGTCCTAAGATATGCTCACACTTAAGGAATCGCGAAGTTGGGTGAGGAGCCCCTTGATAAGGGAAGAAGCACAGGGCCATCTGTTTTGGCTGATGTCCTTAGTGTGAGGAAGTCCGAAGCAGCTCCGGCTTCGGGCCCCGAAGGGGTTATCGAAAGATAAGAAATGGGGTGGATATATTCAGTTGCCGTCCGGCAACCTGCTCCATTCGTGGACTGACTGCGAAGGAAGATGCCTCGGTGGGCCAAGCGATCCTCCGACACCTTAGCATATTCAATTCGCGGATTTAACTACAGGACGCAAGGATACGATTTTGAACTTATTCGTTGGACATATGTTTTATTTATACTTTGCCTGGTATTCAGGTTCAAGATTTCCGGCTTTGAAACGAGCCCACAGCCCGATTCGCCGACCGGTCATGACCCAGCCAGCCGTTCCAAGACGGCCACCACATCTGTATGTAAATCATAATCTATTCCGCACCTAATACCATGACCACGGTAAGCTACCCCTCGGCTGACCTCTTTCCTCCTCCGCGCGAAGAGACTGAGAACCGCGTGCATAGAACAGCGAGCAAAAGAAGATGAACCAGGTCCATTGACGCCGTGCAGAGATGATGCTGCAAAACCCCGTTGCTCCAATGTGTTGCCGGATGTGAGCGCTCCCCCAAGCGCCAATCCTCAAAATGAAGAATTCCCGACCAAATATCAAACGCCCGCCTGAAGAGGTAAAAAAAGCAATGCAAAAGCAAGAGTTGCCAGCAAAGGGTGGGTGGCTGATGATGAGTGGCATCGCCCGAAACTCTCGGGTGAATGTTGCCACCCTGCTTGCCCAGCGTCACCGTCGAGGGGGGCAAGGAACCTAACGGCTGCCGTACGCTGGTTCGTCGCCATCTTCGTTGCTCATTTAAACCGTTCGATGGTATCGCCGGTACCGGTGATCGAATCGTGATAGTTTGCCACCGCTTCTCGTTGCGGCAAATTGTTGCTGTCTATCCGTTCAGATAGATTATCTGACGATATACTGAGCTCGGACCCAACGATAGAAGACGAGTGAAGAAGTTGCCCTTGACAACTTTGACGCTGACGCCGACGCTGGCGCAGATGAGGCCGTCCATTATACGCCTCTGATGACCCGCGTCCGCTCCTTTTCGAGCTGCAGGGCATTCGCCTCGAACGCTTCCTTCTTGCACTGATGATGGGAAGAGCGCTCATGTCAGCACGGAATTCCTCTGTAAGCAAGACGTCTGATAGCCCTGCGAGCTACCACTTTGCCTTGTTAGTACTTACATCTTCGAGGTTCTTGCACTTGTGGCTCTCTAATAGTCGGTGCTTGCTGCAATAGTGACCGTCGCAGAAAGTACAATCGCCTGTGATGGGTGCTGCGGGAAGCCTGCACTCGGTGAGCGAGCACTTGAGTCTCCTGGGGGCAGGCATGTTGTCGCAGGTGGTTTTTTCGAGTTTAGTGTGGAGGTTGGATAACGTGAAGACGATGTTTTGGGTGGAGGTTGTGGAATTAGCGAGGAGGAAAGAGCAGCGTCTCTTAAGGTGAGTTCTAGTGTGCGTTTTCAAGTTGCACCCTAGAGATCCTGAGGATAAGATGAGTGGATGGTGGGTGACAAATCGATCAGTAGGTAGGCGGCTTATGAGACGAAAGGCAGTGATTCAGGAAGAGGATTGAACGATAAGAGGGTCGAGGTCGGCGGGATGGGATGCTTATAAACAGAGCCGGTGGAGGTGACAAGGCTCACGTGGTGTGATGTTTGGGGACAAGCAAAGGGATAGGCAGCCAAGTGGCAGATTAACTTGGGCTAGTTTCGCGAGACTCTTGTTACAAGTGGAAATGGCTGGAAAGTGTTGGACCTCGTTGGCCAGGGGGTATGTAGTCGAGTGAGGATGATTAAGTACAAGATTTGTAGGTGAGGTAGCTGGTGGCCCGACTCGGACGTGATGTGTGACCAGTGTAAGTGACAAGGGAGCTACAAGTGACCCGAGAGGTGACAAGGTCGTCCATGAGGACGGTGCGCAGTGTGCAGGAGGGAGGCGGTAGAGCGGCAGAGCGGTAGATCTAGCCTACCTGCTGGCCTGGCATGGCATGGCATAGCATAGCATGGCATGGCATATGCTGGCAAGGTCTGGGGCTGACATCTTGACCCATCGAGAACAGCACGGCCATCGTGGGCGTGTCGATGACGGCACGGCCGCACGGGAGGCAATGCTGGGGCCGACAAGCAGGGCCCAATTGGTGTTCTGGTTGCGAAGCCCCGCTAGCACCATACCCAAGGCTCCCTTGTCCGTCGTTGTTGGCGCCGGGAATTGGAAGGGATTGGATCGACGGAAAGTGGTGCCAGTGACTCCAAGCGACTTGAAGCGACTCCGTACAAGCCGAGGACCCACGAAGACGATGAGGTTGGTGGATGAGCTCAGGAGAAAGCTCCCAAAGGACCAGGCCATCAGGCGAGTTGTCAGGAATGGAACTCGACAGGCCTGCCGAGAACAGTCAAGGAGCAGCGAGAACCTGCGCCGTTTAGAGCTCAACTTTTCCATCACATCGATCAGTCACCACCTGATACCTAGTGAAAGAGTCCGTCACGGGCGCCAGTCCAGATTCTCCCATCACGACGGTTGGGGGGTTGAAACTCTATGCAGTGACCAACAACCAACCTTTTCGATACCCGGACACCATTGTCTTTGTTGTTGTTGTTGTGACTTGTGAGTGAGGTTTTGAGTGGCACTCGGCAAGCCGCCTTCCTGGTAATGAATGCATCACAACTGGATCATCAATCACTCTTGGTAGGGCATCGCCTGCAGGCAGCTACGGACATGCGTAATCATGCGCGTCCGGCAGCGCAGCGGGCCCGGGCCTTGGATGGACAAGACACCAGACACACAGGACGACAGTTGGTCTTGCATCCCATCCATCACACCCAAGGATCAGGTCGATAAGCTACACTACTAGCGTACCTAGTGAGTACAGGTAGTATCAGGGTGCTGCATCCATCTAGTACGGGGATTGATTCACAGGGTAACTCGCAGGGTAGGGGTCTCGCTTTCCCGGGGTATCACTGATATTTGCAGGGTGGTGGTGATGGTTGTTTCCGGGGTTGTAGTGTACTGTACACTACTGCTGAGGGAGGTCTATCCGAGT
Source organism: Neurospora crassa OR74A (assembly GCF_000182925.2). Taxonomy (NCBI): domain Eukaryota; kingdom Fungi; phylum Ascomycota; class Sordariomycetes; order Sordariales; family Sordariaceae; genus Neurospora; species Neurospora crassa. The sequence goes on from NC_026505.1 coordinate 4,128,988, forward strand.
AACACTGGTCGTGGATACCTCCAACGAACTTGGCCCTGCTGCTGCGAGACGGGGCGTTGCGTCAGAGAGGTACCTCTATTCATTCCGGTCCATTCCGTGTACAGGCGGCCTACCTACCTCCTTTGCTTCAGCACGAAACATCGGTTCTCCTTTTTTGCTGCTATTGCTCATTCCGGAGATCCATCCATTTGTCTTTGTTGAGAGTCATCATGGTTGCTCGCGTGGCCCATCTCCCGGCCTCAGATGCACCTACCTCGCTCCCGTCGGCCTCTGCCCGGGTTCCCGGCCACGTCTGCATGTTTTGGCTTTTCGTCGTCTTGGGAAGCGTTTACTTGCAGCAACAACAAGCCACAGCATCTAGAAAGCAACAAATCATCGTTAGCACCGATGCCGGTTTCACTGCTTTCTTGTGTCGAAGTGGCCATACTGTAGACGACGTTCCAGTGGAAGAAGACGATTAGGAGATCCAGACCAACCATACCAACACCGCCACAAAAGATGCTATTGGGAGATTTTGTCCTTTCTCTAAACAGGCCGAGATAAGAGAGATAGTAAAAGCCGTACATTAGGTTCCGTCCATACCTAACAAGTCCGTCTAACATGTGCTATCTGCCTCGCAAATTCGATCCCCAAGCCCAACCCCAAGCTCAAGCATTTGATTTTATGCCTGGCCTTCTGTGTACCATGTGCAACGAACAAAGACGTTGACCGGGTCTGGGTGGCTATACTGTGTACACCAACTTGACCATTACTAACATTCCAGAAGCCTCAGCGGTCTGGACGGATCGATGTTGAAGGTTCAGATGCGGCTCCTTTTTCTGTTGTTGGTTGATCGATCTACTGCGTCCACCTAACATCCGTCAGCGTCAATAGGCCATTTTGGTCAGGCCAATAGACGCCATCCCGTCGACCTGCTCTCAGATCAACAACATCTTGCCTGCATCGACAAGAGTACGAAAAAGATGCCCGGGATTTCGCATGCTCCCGCCATCAAGCAAGTATACATATGCATAGTACACTCACTGCCTCTACCTAGCAAGCGATCAAACCTCTTAGCCCCTCAAACCCCTCTCCTCCATTCATCCTCCGTATCACATCCGATCCTGGGTCCCAGATTGCCAGCATTTGCCCATGCTCCCTTACACCGCTTCCGGCGGCCGGCGCATGTCTCCAGAGAAGGAAGCATCTCCCCAAGACTCCAGCCCCCCACCCCCATCGGAGGAGGAAGACGTGAGCTCGTTAGCGCACCCCAGCTTTCTACGCTCGCCACATTCACTGTTGCCATTCAGGAACCAGCACCGCAAGTGACTTGTTGCCGCCTGCATCCAAGAGATTGCATGTCACTGTCACAACCGCAATGCGGACGAATTGCCAAAGAACACGATGGCTCCCTCTAATACTGCGTACCCGACGGCGAGTGGATAGTGTTTGCCGTTCTTGATGCGTTCGGGGCTTGCTTGCTTCTCCCTGACTGCTGCTTGTTCGATGGAATCCTACCTGTCGTTTATGAAGGTGCAGTTGTCCATGTTTTTGGCTCCTCTCATGACTTCCCGAACCTCCATGGTGTTGGAAAGCGACACAATCAAGAGCCTAGACGCTTTCATAGTGTCTTCTCCCGAGTCGTTAACTCCGGCGCGGTGCACGGAGAGAACTCGATGGCAGGGAGCCGCAGAGGGTCCTCTTTATCGGTGCGCTCACCCACGTTACCACTTCGTTTATAACACAAGAACCGTGTGGCTCTTTGGCTTGCATCAACAACGACACGTCGCGTGGCCTTTGTCTCACCATCTTGCTACGATTGGAATAGCTCCGTGACTTCCAAACACCGCATGGTATTGCGTGAAAAACAAGATACGTTCACGGCAAAATCACCTCTTGTCGCGCACTTTTTCCATCTCCAAGGTCCCCATCAACTCATTGTGCGAGATATGTCTTCCTTCGCCTCGTCACTTCGGCCTGACAGACCGTAACGACTAAATAGTTCGCCACAGCAAAACAAGCGTAGCCGTTTTCTTAGACTTGCCCAATACTAGCCAACCCGCACATAGCGGAACCAGGGCAGCGGCGTGCAACTCTTACTTTTCTTCCGACTCCTTGAAATACGGTGTGCATTGAGAGAGTTTGGATAGTATCACAGTCTGGCACTTATCATACTGACCCCGATGGCTTTTGCATCGATGAAGTGAAAAGACACAAATTGACGCCTTTAATTTAAACGCATTGCAATCAATGACTATTCCTACGACATATCGACGACCGCACGAACACAGTCGCCCTGATGCATGACCTCAAAGGCGTTGTTGATCTCGGCCAGCTTCTTGCGGTGCGTGATCAACTCGTCAACCTTGATCTTGCCGTTGAGATAGTCTTCGACAAGACCGGGCAGCTGAGAGCGGCCCTTGACGCCACCGAAGGCGGAACCCCTCCAGACGCGGCCGGTGACCAGCATGAACGCTATAGGATGAACGTACGTTAGCATTGTTGAGCATATAATGGCTAGCAGGGGAACGAGTTGACGGATAGAAGAACTTACGCCTGGTGGAAATCTCCTGGCCGGCAGCAGCAACACCGATGATGATGCTCTGACCCCAACCCTTGTGGCAAGCCTCGAGAGCAGCACGCATGACCTTAACGTTGCCTGTGCAGTCAAAGGTGTAGTCGCAACCACCGTCGGTCAGCTCGATCAACTTGTCGACAACAGACTGGCCCTCGGGGAGGGTGCTCGGGTTGACGAAGTCAGTGGCGCCGAACTTGCGAGACCACTCCTCCTTGCTGGGGTTGACATCGACAGCGATGATCTTGGAGGCGCCGTTGGCAACAGCACCCTGGATGACGCTGAGGCCGACGCAGCCGGCGCCGAAGATGGCAACAGTACTGCCCTTCTCGACGTTGGCCGTGATGGTGGCGGCGCCGTAGCCGGTGGTGATACCGCAGCCGAGCAGGCAGGTGCGGTCCATGGGGGCCTCCGGGTTCACAGCGACGACCGAAATGTCGGCGACAACGGTGTACTGGCTGAAGGTGGAGGTGCCCATGAAGTGGAGGATGTCCTGACCACGGGCGCGGAAGCGGGAGGTGCCGTCGGGCATCACACCCCTGCCCTGGGTGGCGCGAATCTTGCCGCAAAGGTTGGTCTTGCCGGACTTGCAGAACTTGCACTCCTTGCACTCGGGGGTGTAGAGAGCGATGACGTGGTCGCCGGGCTTCACGTTGGTGACGCCCTCGCCGACGGACTCGACGATACCGGCACCCTCGTGTCCGAGGATGACGGGGAAGGCGCCCTCGGGATCCTTGCCCGAGAGGGTGTAGGCGTCTGCATATCACACCATGTCTTTGGTTAATGCGACTGCGAACTGCACGGAAGCCCAACCGAGCGAGCCATCAAGGTTCTTGGAGTGCGAGCGAACTCACCCGTGTGGCAGACACCGGTGTGCTTGATCTGAATTCTGACCTCGTGGGCCTTGGGCGGAGCCACCTCAACGTCCTCATAACTGAGCTCCTGGCCGGCGCCCCAGGCGATGGCAGCCTTGCAAGTGATGGTCTGCGGAAGATGGCAGTCGGATCAGCACATGGTCCCTAATGACGCAAACTCATCGACGATGTGAAGCAAAGTTCTTGTGTCCTCCTAATCGCGACGCTGCTCTCCCAAGAATTGGAGCAAGCGTATATCGTGCAGGCAGCAGAGCTTGAGCTTCAGCTTGAGCTTCTTGGACGTTCTCTCTTACCTTTCCTACTGTGGATGCCATTGTGTATGAATGTGATGAAATGTAGAATCCAAAATCAACACAAAGTTAAAGCCAAGTTTGAAAAAAGGTCGAGCCAATTTACCTGGCGAGAAGTCGGCGTCTTTTGGAACTGAATGATGACAAAACGGGGTCTGTTTAGTTCCATCAACCGCAGCGCCGACCCCGCCTTCTGAAAGGTGGGGCACTGCCAGGTGGGCAGTTCCCTTCTGTACGGTAAAGGTACCGGTTAAAGGAGATCATGGATCGGATCTCGAGTGAGAGGAAGTGTTCTCTTGGCTTCCAGGCCTCTTTCCTCCTCGTACACTACCTACGAATACACCGCGTACAGTCAAGTCGGTGACGGGGTAGCGCTAAAGGTCTCGGGAAGTGTTTTTCTTGCCTGTTTATCCGACATGGTTTTCGGTGATTTCACGGCATCTCGGGGATTACTCCGGCTTTCTAAGCAACGTGTTTGGGACTTTGGGTGCTTATCTAACTGGAGCCTATCAATGACGCTCTTGCTCAGCTATATCGGATACGCAGTATACCTATACCTTAACAACACCCCAAGTGCCTTGTCGACTGGCAAAGCCTTATCAGCTCACCAACTCTCCATTGACGGTCACTTAACAACCTCAGGGCATGATGTTGGATTCTCACACACTTTGATATGTACATTCCTTCCAATCTATTTCCCTCTACTGTTTGCAGCGAACTATGTATAGCGGGGTCTCATCCCGCCTCCCGTGAACTGCTCTGTGCACGCTAGCGCCTCACGTAGAGGCTTTGACAGATCGTCAGATATGTCTTCAGAATTACGTGATTGAAGACTTCGTTTCGCATGTACATTTCGCCTCAGGAAAACCCCCGTACCGCTCAACAGGTGCCCATAGGCCGGCCGCCCGAGAGTCGAGCTTTCGGGCTACATCTCTAGCGGCTGGAAATAAGTATTGAATCGTAGGAGAGCTGCTATGTCCGCCCATGTCACATTATCGTCTGCAAAGTAATACAATCACCGCAATCATCTCTGACCACGACTGGACGTTAAAATTGTCTTCAAGGTACATTTCATCTTTCCCGGCTGTCGACCATGTGTGATGATTTATTCCCAGTCCGGAGGTTACGGTCCACTAACTACCTAACCTTTATCAGAAGTGAGGTCGACGACGACAGTACGAAGTGATGGACAGGAATTGGTAGCGGCGATAATCCAGGTCCATACTGTGAGAAACCAATTCTTGAGTCGGTGAATTGTTTAAGGCAGAGAAATAGCTGCGACTGGTAAAGGCAACATAATTTGAAATATAGGTCAACCCCTCACCTCTCCTCGTTTTTTTCCTCGTCGTTCAAAAACTTCGTTCTGTCAAGCCAAGGATTGTGCAGCCGCCTTGTGAAGTTCGTTGCCTCCAGGCTCGATCATATGTGACGATACCGAAGCCTTGTCTCTCGCTATCCCGAGCGATTTCGCATGATAATAATGTCTCTCGGCGTCATAAGTGTCGAACCACACAGTTCTCGACAGAACAGGCCTATTGAGCTTGTGAGAGTTGAAGACAGACGGTGACAAGCAACGTGGAGCATGTTGCTATGAAGACCACTTTTACCCCTAACCCTAGGCAGGTACTTATGAGGCACAGTAGTAGACCAGCAACACTGCAGTGTCACACAACACATCAGTAAGTATCTCACATGGACTTCGCTAGTTCTAAATAAATCATCCTCCACAAATTAAAGAAGGCAGAAACAACCACGAACTCATACCCTTCTAACCATATCATCGTGTTCCACTACCAACCTCTCAAAATGGTCATCCCCCCTCCTCCTTCCCCGCTCCCCGAGTTTGTGTACAAGATCACGCTCGAAGCCCCGCCCAGTCCAATTCCCGAGTCCTACCCACTGTCGGAGCTGGACCAGAAGGATGGATTTGTGCATCTGAGCACCTCGTGGCAGGTACGTTCTATCCTCTCCGCTTCATTACTTGAATGCGCTAATCCCAGCTTTCCAAAACCACAAAGATCCCAACAACAGCCGGCCTCTTCTTCCAAAATGAGCTCTCTTTCTACCTTATCAAGCTTCGCCTGGCCAACTTTGACCAAGCCAGCGTCAAGTGGGACGAGGTCGAGGATACCAACGGGTGCCCGCACTTGTACGGCAACTTTGGGGCTAAGGATGTCGTCGACGTGAAGGAGTTCCGCCGTGAGGAGGGCGAGACGTGGGGTGAGGTGTTTGAGAAGGAGGAGGCTAAGGCTTGGATGGTATGATGACAGGGGGCATCGGAGAAGGGAAAATATAAGGGGAGAAAGGAAGGAAAGAACAAAAAAAGAAAAAAAAATTAAAAAGCGATGAGACGGTGAATCTCAACTGAACTCGTCTGTTCATTCACTCGTTTGACCTATTTACCCTGAAAGTTTCCCCTCTGGCTATCCTTATATAAAACAAATGCCTTTCCAACAGTGCATCCCGACATCATCTCTCCAACTTAATCCTTGCCATTCCATCCTCCACTTTGACTCTACCGCCGTGTTCCGTTTTCACATAACCGTCTTCCTCCTCCTCACCTTCACCAGCAGCCTCCCTCTTCACCCTCACAGGTTCTTGCTGCCTTTCGACAGTTTCACTCTTGACGACTGGCTCGTCGACTTCCTCGTCCTCGCCTTGCTCATCCTCAGCCTCCTGTTTCAACTGCCCAACCTCTCGCTTGACAATGGTTGGGCCATTTTGGCCCTCCCGTCCCTCAGGGTCACCGAGGTTAGGTTCTTGCTTTACCATTGTGCGTCCCAGCAGTGGCTCCCTCTTCACTATACGTGCCCGCGCCTGGTGGCCCTCCGCGTCCTCATTGTTGAGGTTCGGCTCCGGCTTGACAATCGCAGCTCCATTGAAGGATTCTCTCTTCACAGTGCTTGAGCGATGGTTTTCTTCTTTGGTTTGCTCTGGGATATATGACTCCTGCTTCACACTCGGATGCTCGGGCTTTACAGCTTGTGGTTGAAGGTCGTCTGCTTTCTCCTCGTCGAAACCAGGCTCCTGCTTAACGGTCGCCAAGTCCCGTCCGGGTTCTCTCTTCATGATGCGACGTCGATGTGCCGATTCCACCTGCTCGCCGTGGATGTTTGACTCCTGCTTGATGCGTACGTGTTGTCTTTTGACGATGTGCGGGAGCCGGTTCTCTTCTTCTTCCCCAGCGCCCATGTCATGAACACTCTGTTCCTGCTTTACCCTAAGAACTTCTTCCTTGACACCAGATGTTTGGTCAGCCTCTTCACTGTCCTCTTCCGCGTCGGCTAACCTCTCGCGCTTCACCCTCATACCTTCTTGCTTGATGATGGGCGGGCTGTGTTCAATGGTCGACTGAACCTCATCGACGTCTTCCATCTCAACATCCTCAATGCTCTCCATCTTCACAGCTTCATCCGCAACAGCTTCCTGAATCACCGGCGGTACAGGCTCGTTGACCACAAGTTCCCTGACCCTGGCTTCCTCCTCTTCCTTGATCTCAATTCTTGCCTCTCTCTTTTCCCTCTTGACTACCATGTCCCGCTCGTCTTCCTCGTTGTCACCCTCCTCTTTCGGCTCTCTCTTGAATCTCACAACCTCGGTGTCCACCTCCGCTTTCTCCTCCTTTACAACCGCCCTCCTCTTTCTACCCTCAGTAACCTTTTTCCTCTCCGCAGCTTTACACAAGCCCCTTAGGCCCAGCTCGCAATCACCGCACTTCCTCCCCACGGGAAGACATACCGACTGTCCGAATCCAACCAGCAGCCAGTTGATCTCCTTCCACTTGTCACGGGGCAGCCACGACTGCAACGCAAGGCGAGTCTCCTCGGGGGTTTTAGTGGGCGGATTCTGCCAGCCCCAGAGGTTGGTGATGCGGTGGACGTGGACGTCCACACCGATGCCTTCGACACGGTTCCAGCCGTTGTCGGCGGACATGCAAAGATGCGCCATCTTGGGCCCAACGCCGGGAAGGGACATGAGACCTTCGATGGTGTCGGGGATGTCGGAGTTGTATCGGTCGCGGAGGATTTCGGCGGCTTGTTTGAGGTATCTATCACAGTAACTCATAAGTATATGGACCCTTGATGTGAACAAGGAGACAGTACGTACCTGGTCTTGTTGTTATGGAAGCCAACCTTGCCAATCAACTCGTTCAAAACGGCTGGCTCAACAGCCAGCATATTCTCTAGGTTCAGGCCCGGCTCTGCGCCCTCGGCGTGGGGAGGCAGTTCCTTCTTCAACCGCAACATTGCCTCCGCGTTGACTGTGTCTTTGGTCTGGCTCGACAACATCAGGGCAACAAGAGTGTGAAATCGCCGATCGCGTGCTGATGCGTTATTGCTGGCCAAGCGCTCGCATCCCATCGAGTCGACGGCGGCGTTGGCGGCGGGACCGGAGATGCGCATCTCCTTGACGAGGTTGTAAACCTCCTCCCAGTCAGAAGGAGGCTCGACTTTCACTTCGCCGGTGACCGCGTCGGTCGTCTTGCGGGCGGGTTTGCGAGTGGTTCGTTTTCTGCTGGATGTAGTAGACGTGCCCGCGACCGGGATATCGTTTATGTCGATCTCCGAATCCGACTTTACTTCGGCTTCTGCGGCTTGGTTGATAATTCGCGTGCTCCTCCGTTCGGTTTTGATCCTCGTGGGGGCGGGCAATGATTCCTCCTTCTTCAGCACTGTTGTGGTGGTTGTGGTGGTAATGCGCTTCCGTTTTCGCGTGCCAATTGGGTTCCTGCGCTTCACCTTTGGTGATGGCAAGCCACTGGACTTGACAGCGTCTTCTATGTCCGATCCAAAGGTAACTCCGGTTTCGTCTTCCTCATGGTCTTCCTCGAGCTTCGTGGCGCGCAATGGCGAGGATCGCAAGTCAACCGGCGCAGAGCTCGAGCTGGCATTCGCATTCGCATTGTTCGCTTCATAGGCAAATCGAGCAAGAGTGCTCAGACGCGTTGAGCGACGTGGTGTTGCTGGCGTTGCCATGGCGGCTGTTGTTCCCTCGAACAACCTCGATGTCTCCTTGGCTATGCGCGACGCCCTCATCGGTTGATCGATGACCGTGATTGAACGATGAGGAGGCTTTGCCTGTTCGTCTGAAATTATCTGCTGCTTCGCGCGGCCATGGTTGGATCATTCAACTGTTTGGATGCGTGTGGCCCGGGGGAACGCGTGCACCTTTATGGCTAGCTTGTATTGCAAGGCAGACTGGATGAATCAGATGAAACGCCGAGACAGGAAGCTCGAGCCATAAAGTACATACTGTGTAAACTCGAAGAGCAAATAAAATAAGTACTGTGGATCCTCGCCTGCTATACGTAGTACATACTACGCAGTACACTACGTAGTGCTGATTCGGCCAGACAGGGCACCAGGTTCTTTTGGGATGCTAACTGATATCATTCCAATGTTTACACCATGGGCTGTTTCTCATCAAACGTGCGGACTTGAAAGTAACTTTGATTCTGGGATCGCTACGAGTGTGTGCGATATCCTGTCGCCAGTCTAAGAACAAGCCACTCGCACATCTTCCTTCTCCTTGTCTAAAGACCAGTCAAAAAAAAAAAAAAAAAAAAAAAAAAAAAAAAAAAAAAAAGAAAACGAAAAAGCATGATGTACATACTTTTAAAAATAAATGTTTCGTGAATGATGAAGAAACGCTGCCTCAGAACGCCGCGCCATCCAGGCCGAAGATGACCTTTTCCAAAAGTCTAAAACTAAAGAGTCAAAAAGGGACTCAAACAACGCTCGCTTCAAATCAGGAACTCCTCGTTCACCCAGTGGCTGAGCACTACCTTGCCCTCTTCAAACGTAGGCTTTTCCATCCGCACAATGATGGCAGCATGACTGTGTCGATCATTGTGAATCCAAACAGGATACTTGCGCCAGCCCAGTGCATCCAAGGCGTTGATGGCAGCAAACTGATATGGCGCCAGAGCAAGCGTGGGCTGATGTGGGTGTGACTGTTTGCGCTCGAGCGCCAGAATCTCCTGGTTGGAGGAATCGTCCGTCTCTTCGTCGAGATCGCCATCCGACAGTCCAAGATACTCCTGGTTTTGAGAGCTGTTTAAGTCTTCATACGCATGTTCAACAGCTTCGCGCATCTCCTTGATCCATAGGTCCACCCGGTAACTCTCAACGTCAATTCCCGCCAGGCCCTTTTCGTGTAACTTGACTCTCTTGGAGCTTCGCACCGTCTGGACCGCAGAATTGATAAAGAAAGCGACCAATCCCAACGGGACAAAAACCGCCACGGCCAAGATAAAGGGCACCCTATTGATCCATTTCTTCAGGTTGGCAACAAGCGGTTCCTTCGGCTTGGGTGGCGCGGGGGATACGGGGTTTGTCGGATCTAGAATAACAGGCTCGTACCCCTTGACGTAGTTGACTTTCACTTTGTCCAAATCGGTGTAAGGGTCCGTTTTCGCTATGCCGGTGGTGTAGTAGACGGCAGACCTGTCGTTCACGATATTTGTGTAGAGGATTCGACGCTTGAACTTGGCAAGACCGCACATGAAAATAGATTTCGGATCCGCCAGAACCGCGAGAAGGGGCTTTCCCGTGTCACGGAAATGATCAATACCGAAAAGTTGTCTGCCTGACATGCACAGGGTACGCGCACCTAGTACGTTCCATACGTGGTTTGGCCAACCGCGAAGAGGAGTGCGCACCCCCAGAAATGGGCTAGCAAATGCCGTGAATGTCTAGGGCAAGCATGTTAGCTCAATGTATTGTTCTTTTTTTTCGTCGTTTTTTTTTTCTTTTCTTTTTCGTTCGTTCGGGAGGTCCATACCATGCACTCGAGGTTGTCCAGCACACCTCGCGCATAAAGAAGGCCGATCGCATAACGGGCCACCAGGCCGCCGAGGGAGTAGCCAGCGATGCTGATCTTCTTGATTTTTCCACCTTTGCTTTCGACAGCTTGGAGTTCCTCTTCGATCTCGTTACATACTCGTTCGCCGCCGAGCTCGATGCCATCATAAGTAAACGATCCGGCGTTTCGCTTCGCTACGAGGATGTTCAACTTGTCGCGTGGATACTGAGCTCGCAAAGCCTTCGCTACAGAGGCCATATGGTTCGGATTACCCCATAGCTAGTGTTCAGGTTGCGGGTCAGTATTGGTGGTTCTGCAAAGAGCCACATGGTTTTGGCGATCATTGCGCCATGCACGAGCACAGCATGGACAGGAGCGTAGGGTAACAGGACTTACACCATGTACCAAGACACAGAGGTGGTCGGCCTCAATGTTACCACCGATATAATCCGCCATGGTTCGTTTATGGTTAGCGATCAGAGACCAGTAGATACCTAGATCGAAAAGAGGGAGAATGCCAACAGTTTGGTCGTTGTTGTGGTGCGTTACCAAAGCAATATATTTAAAGGTCGCCTTTGCAGGGAGGGAGCTTGGCGGTGGGTTATCAAGGTGGGCGGCGTTACGGCGTGAATAGCGCAACCCCCTGAACAACAACCCAACAACCCGGAAATGTCCCTGCAAAGCCGATGGATAGTCTGGATGACGCTTTGGGCTGGTTGGTTGCCCGGCGCGGACAGATCGGACGCCGTCCCAAAACAGCCCGCCTGGACGCGATGCTGCCACGGGATGAGTGGGGGGGCTGATACGGTAGGGCGCGGTTTTAGGCCCAAGCACTGCCCGCCCGGAGAGCACTACCTATGTAATGAAATGTCCTGGAAGAGAGATTGCTTGTCAGCCCAAAGCTCATCAAACTGGAAAACGGGAATCAAGATGCGCCCGCTCGATGTTCATTCGGACATCACGAGCAATCGCGGGCTCAGCTGTCCAGGTGGCAAATCATAAGCCCTTATCACGCGGCGCGGCGGCCGCAGAGCATTCTCATGGGCCGCAAAGACCCTAAAGTCCGCGTCCGAGCTCACCTCTCATGCTGTTTCATGGCATGGGGCTGTTTGGTTGGGAGATTTGCCGGTTATCTATGCAGGCGCAGCAACCGCAGTTCGTTCTCATTCTCGAACGCCGTGTCCGGCCATACGACCGTATGCCTGGAGAGATGACGACAGTGAGGTCGGTACATGAGCGATCAGCGCAACCAGAGGTGCCCCCTTCTCATCATCGGCGAGCTCATGTGCCTCCACCTAGAATAGGGACTGAACCCGGTGGGGTTTTGCGATCCATACGACGCTATACCCTATATCCGACCGCGGGAATATCCCTGAAGGCCATGGCCGCTAGAGCTGTCTCCTCACAAGCCTGGGGTTCGACGAGTCTTTCGACAACCAGATACGAAGCAGAAACATTAAAATGGCAACTCGCAGCCGGAGAAGTAGAGGTAGAGCGGACTCTTTGTTTTTGAGACCAGAGCCCAGGGAAGCCCCAGTGATGAGGCATTCTCAAAATGAAGGTTGGACCCGATCTTGTGGCTCCTTTCTCTTCCTTTTCTTTTTTTTCTCTTTTCCTTCCCTAAACATTGAAGCAAACTACGATGCTCTCTAGATCTCGATGAGGCCGCAACGGCAGTGCTTTTCGAGCGCATTCAACATCTCCACAATGTGAATCTGACAGATCATGAAACATGTGCTCTATGATAGTGACGGAGATGCATAGCGCGTGTAACCTCAAACTTCACTTGGTGGGTGTTGGCAATTAAGATGGCCATGATACGAGATAACTACGTTGGCGTTCACTGGAGACTGGGAACTTGCCAAGCAAATCGAAATAAGGTTTCGTTGGTTCCGAGGAAGGATAAAAGTAACACATCCATTGAGATACATACCGCGGAACCGCTCCTGTAGAATACCTCTCCCGCTTGGACGAGAAAGCTACCGATCTGAACCAAACATCCCAAGCGTCCCGAAATCGACCTCACGTCGGCAATCTATCCTGTCCGAGAAACAACGTCTACATCTACTGATCATGAAACAGAAGGCAAAAGTCAAAACCCCACCCCCCATTAATCATTACCTCGTCTCCCCAAACACCACCACTTGTTCATCAGCCACGCTTTATTCATACTAACGTCGTAGGCCCTTCCTTATCCTGTTTCCTCTTTCCCTTCGTTGCCAACCTTGGCCAATAAACCCAAATAAACATAACCGCCAAGATCTGCAGCATGAACGCATTTACATGCATCTTGACATTCTTCAATTCTCCTCCCCTGTTTGAACCTGACCCTACTTGCTCTTTTTCTTTCTCTGACCACCTCTCACAAACCTCCAGAAACAACTTTGGATCATCCGTGATGACCCCATCCACCCCCTTCCGTATCCCCCATTCCATCCACCGTTCCTCGTTAACCGTCCAAATGTAGAGCTTCCGTTGCGCCTTGCGGATCTTGCTGATGAAGCGGGCGCCGATGGGACCGACGAGCATGTGCTGCATGAGGTTAAAGTCGACGTTGGAGTGGGCTTCGGAGAGGAAACGGGATGCGTAAGGGAGAGAGAAGCCGATGTAGGCGAATCGGTAGGAGGGAAAGTAGGATTTAGCTACGTTGATGTAATTTTCCTTTTTGAAATTTAAAAGGGGTTTAAGTAAGTAAGACGCCAAGATAAAATAAAGAAAAAGGATCAACGATGACTGAAAATCATCACTTACATTCCAGCAACCGAGGACTACTCTCTCATTCCAGGCTCGTGTCGTTGATACAGATTCAATCGTTTTGATTGTGGTGCTCAGTAAGACGTCCGGATCGTCGTCGATCTTGAACATGATATCTTAGCATTGGGTACCATTCATTCGGATTCACGTTGGGACGAAGAAGACCGTCAAACTCACCTTAATATCCAACAACACCCACACCGACTCTAAGCCAGGTTGCCCTAGATACTCTAGCAGATCTTGCAACCTCGGGATTGATTGCTGTGGCTCCCTGATAGTCCTCAACGTACTCAAGTAGTCCCAGTCACATTCCGAAACCTTTTTGTCTATGCCAAAACATCGTTTAAGGGACGGATCCTGTTGAACACAAGTGCGTTAACACGGATGTCCTCACAACTTTACGTACTAAGGATTGTTGGTGAAGGGAAACGAGATAAAGAAAAGGACGTTAGAAAACATACATGTACGAGTACGACAACCCCATCTTTGGTCAAGTGCAAATCAGTCTCGATCGCATGTGCACCGACGTCCACAGCTCCTTGGAAAGCTCCCATGGAGTTTTCGGGGAAAGCGGCTTTGTACCCACGATGCGCGATCGCTTGAGGAAGCCGTGGTCCCGCAGGTTTCTGTCCATTGCCGTTGGCTGTAGTGGTGTTTGATCCGGAATTGGAAGGGGTACGAGTAAGAGGTTCTAAATGCGCGAGAGATAGGTGGTTAGCTTCGGGTTGTTGGTAGAAACTTAGTGCTCGAAACAGGGCGAGATCGATGTTTACCTGTTGCCTGTGGGGATTCTTCCCCTGAATGTGTCTGTAAGTGCGACATGTCCTGGCGACCAAATCGTTCAGATCCTTCCGACTAACAACGTTCGTTGCAAATGTATGATCAAGTTTGCCCTTCACGGTATGGTTTTACTGAAAGTCGATCGTGGGAAGATGGGTTAAATGGCAAAACTAAGGGGTTCAAAGGTAAGATGTGGTTGGAAAGTTACCCCAAGAGAAGATCTGCCCTGAGTAAAGGTAGTATCGTTATTCACACCTCAGCCACTTTTACCAAACCAGCGGCAGGCAGGCAAGCGGCAACTGGTAGCCCCGGATCGACCGTACACTAACAGGCTTGGAATGGTGATCCTCGAAATTTTTACTGTGTAGGTTGAAGCTCAAACACGACCTGGACAGTTCATCTGAAACTTGGACCACTGAGGTGACGGAAATGCTCTTGATTAGTCAAACGGTATGAAATTGTGAATATTATGTTGTTGTGTTGTCCATTGTTCTTCGCATGGACCCCTTCAGGACAATTGTTAGTGTCCTTGGCTCGGTGAGCCGTCAGAGAGTAGGAGGTTTGGAGACGACCCTGCAGATCTTCGGTCATCGGACACTTGAACCCGGGCCGGCCCTTACCGTGTCCAAGCGTTCGGTATGTTTTTGAGCACGCGTACCTGTTCCAGACTTTCAGGCCGGCCGGTAGGCATCGTTGCGGCCGGGCTACTTTTGGGGCCGCAAGCGGACAGAAACGGCGAGTAGTGTAATGCATGCAAAGTGGAAAGAAGGGACATGCGCCCAGGTGGTTCCCCTGGCCGCACTTCCCACACTATCGGTGTAATCCCGATCGAAAATCATGGCCAGTTCGTCAATCATAGGTGTCTCTTTTCGATAGCCGAAAACATATGATTTTTCTTTATCGTGGAGGGAGGAGTTCATGGTGTACTTCACACACGGCGGCAAGAAGAAGTCGGGATTCCAATTGCAGCGACGCGTGGAACCTCCTGTTCAAGTGGCACCAGGCATGACATCACGCCGTGGAGTCTGCGTATGTACTGCGGTTGCGTGCTAAAGTAAAACCCCCTTGTCACGTACCTGGCACGGACCACCGCAGCCATTGCTTCGAGAGCACTGTGTGGTCAACGACCTGGCCCACGGGTTTTACTTACCCATCTCACCATAGTATCCCCAGGGGGCTTCAGCAACTCTTGTTCACGTCGAAAAGGCTCCTTCTCCGCTCTCATCGTTGACACCTTTGACAAGCTCGCTTTTTCGAGCTCCATTCCCGTTCCGTTCCAGGAGTTGACTCCATTCGACACAGTGGACTTAGAGTCAACAAAACAACTTGAAGGGAACAGACATGGCTCCTCTTTTCCTTATCTCTATGTAGTGTACGCAGTACACTAGACTCCACTTGTCTCTCAGTTGCGGAAGGCCGGGAGCTTGAAACATGACAAGTCGCAAGAAGCCCTGTTCCTGGCACGGCGCCGGCGGGCGAGGCGGATACTGTCAACGAGACTCGTATTGCCACCTTTTTCTGTCGTCGATGTGCTTGATAAGTATGGCAGTCACTACAGAGACAGGCCGTACTTCGTGCTATTGTACGGTGAGGGTCGACTGAATTCCCCGTTCGTTGAGCTGTACTCCGTAGTCCGCTGTCCGAAGTCCGCTACCCGGCGCCGGCTTATACTACAACTCTACCGGTCCTGGCAATCAAAAAGGCTTGTTTTGTTATGCGGATGTTCAGGGGTTTATGGTAGAGGCGACATGACGCGAGGCGGCAAGCGAAGCAAGATTCCGCCTGGCCTTTTTGCCCTTTTTCCTAGAAAATAAAATAAAAAGATGGGAAAAATAAATATATAATGATTAAATGATCCCTTGAACTCGACTGGACATGGTCTATGGCCCTGTCGCAAGTCGTTGTTATCAAACCTTCAGCAATACAGTAATTTGGATATCGAAAAAGAAGAGCCCAGTATTGCCGTCGGTACGCCTATCCTGTCCCCCAGATAATGGGAGGGCCTCATGTTCCACTTCAGGCTAAAGGTGCGCGCGCGCATCAGAAGGCATTACTCGTCTTGGGGGTACTCTACACACGTGTGAAACGGGCGGGAAGAATCCATGGCATGGTAGTAACGACCGGACGGTTGTAGCAAGTACCAGAGACTATTCTGGTTTTGTGCCGTAATATGTAACATCCTTCTCCGGGCATTTGGAAGCCTTGGCGAACGACCGATCAGAAGCAAGCCGAGAACGGGTTTGCTAGGGCTTGGATGTCACGTCAAATACGACTTGGTCTGTAATATCTTTGCATTCTACCAGTAATATAACTGGGAAAGGGTGAGAATGGCAGATATCTATCAAACAGCGACTATGATCATTCTTGCCTGACAATATCGTGTGTGCTTGGTACTCAGGTTACATCTGAAGCATCCCGCTCTACAGCTAAAGAGCTGCATAAACAAACAGCGGGAAACAGGACTGCCGATAGGAATATGAAAGCACATGATGACGATAATCCCTTACTTACTCGCCACCCCTGCTCTAGGCTCGCTGCAACACTCGCGACTGCTGTCAAACCCGTCGTCCGCTTAATACACTATATGACCTCGGTTGATTTCCTCTCTGTCATGTAATCTGGAAAATTTGAAGCACTCCCAGAAACTCCACCTTTAGCCAACATATCCAAATGGAAGAAATAGTTTTCCCGGCCTGTACCCAGTCATAACCAAAAAGTATCGTGAGAACCCGCGCCTACCAATTCCGAGAAATATTCCTATTGTCCACCAATGTCGTTAGAGTCCATACCCATGTAATCCATCCAAAAGAAAGTTGTTTGTGCCCGCTGACGTCACGGGCAATAGCGTGTTGCGGTAATCCATATTTCCGTTGTTCAAACCCATGTCGCTGGACGGAACATCATCGCAAGAAGAAATACTTTCTTCACTCAAACTGAGAACGCTCTGTGCTGTTGGAGCGCCTGGTACAAAGTCACCAAGATTAAACGATGACATGTCCCATGGATCTTGCCCCCATGCCGTGGCTGACGATTGTGTAGCAGACGAAGGCGTTTCCAAGGGTGCCAAAGCTGGACCCCCGTAAATTGCAGTATACAGACTGACCGGGCCACCATCCAACGATCTTACCAGTGCTTCCCACTCAGCCGTCGACATGCCTGTTGATGTCTTCTGCGGGAACATTTGGCCTTGCTGAGAGTGAGAGGATGCTATGGAAGAGCGTTGGTGTTGTTGTTGTTGTTGTTGTGGTTGTGGTTGTTGTTGTTGTTGTTGCTGGAGCTGATGAGGTTGACTGCGCATCTGTACCGGGGAAACGGGTGACTGAGGTGAACTTAATGAAAGATAATCCAAGTTTGGGGTCGACTGTGTGCCAGTCGATGTACGTCCCATAAGCGCAGCTTGGGCGACTTGGGCATGACTCAGAGAGTGGCGATGATGGGGTCGCATTTGTTGCGCTTTTTGTCGTAAGTTATCGAATGACGTTTGAGAACGGGCGCGACTTAGTTCATTTTTGTGCTGTTGTTGAAGTTGCTGATGTTGATATTGTTGGTGCTGAGGAGTCACAGCCATCCCAAGTAGCTTGTCCCGCTGCACGATGAGATCTGTCTCGCTCAAGCTAGCGCTAGATTGACGAGCAAGGTTTGGTTGAGCACCGCGATCAACAGCTGAAGGTGAAGGAGATCCTTGCTGCGCCGGTGGTGTGGGCATACACGCCTCAGGAGACTGTCTCGGGGGTGTCGGCAAGGACTGGGGAAGCGATTCCTCGACGGTAACCAGCATTCCAGCGATCCTCTTAAAATCGTACGATCCTGGAGCGTTCACCTTGGTAACAATCTTAACAACGCTGTTGACCAGTTTCTCGTTATCCTTCAACACTTTGCTGTCGTGCTTGAGTCCCAGTGTCTGGTACAGCAACGCCATACCGCAGACGATCAAGATGTCTGCCTTATTCAGGCAGAAGGAGAAGGACATGGACCTCTCTTCCAGCAGTTGAACTATTTGCACAATGCTCTTACTGGACTCGGCAACAGACATGAGTGCAGGAGCAGCCTTAGGGCCCAGGCTAGATGCAATAGCCGGCCGATAGATAAGGATTCGAGTATAATAATAGGCGAGGGCAAGAAGAGGAGACCTGCTGCCTGTCACATCGGTCGAGGGCTTGTCCTGCTTGAAGTTGAGCTTCAAGTGCTGCGGTAGGTTCTCAAACCACTCGGTGAGTTCTCCCTCAAGTGATGACATCTGCTGTAGCGACAGCTCGTACGAAGTGGCAGCCGGGTAGATCTTCTCAAGGACCTTGCCTAGGATCCGGGATCCTCGGAACAAGGCAAGTGCGCTGGAGATCCTGGTAGGTTCGCCGGGAAGGCTTGGCTGAAATCCCTTCTCTGTGACATTTTCGTCGTCGGTGTCTGATGGGAACTCGGCGTGGACGTCTTCATCCTTGAGAAGCTTTGGGAGACCAAGGATAGCGGCAGAAAAGCTAGATCTGTTAGAAATTGTCCATGCCTTGTGTGAACGAGTGCACTTACCAGTCAAGTGTGTACAGAGTCCAGAACACCTTCTTTCGTGTCTCGATAGTCAGGGCGCCGAATGAGAAGCGCTTCTGGCTTTGATGTAAACCTAAGCGGTGAGAAAGTCCCACAGCAATGCCCTTGTAGTATTGCAGCCGCTTATAGTCGGCCCGGACAGTGCAGTACATCAAAGCAAGGATGAGGCATTGGAGGGTAAGCATGGTGTTGTCCATCAAGACAGCCTCCAAAGACTTGTGCCATTGTGTCTCGCAAGCGGCCAGCTGCTGAAAGTCAGGCTGCTCACTGGACAGGCCGGCAATGCTAAAGACCAAGTAAAGCTGTGTGAGCTTGTGGTTGTTCTTGATCTTTTCAGGATCCGCGACGAATTCCTCGTAGACACGAAGGAAAGCGGGCTTGTGGAGAACCGGAAATAATGGCGCCCATTCTTGGAAGTAAACATTCACGCAGCGATCAGAAAACAGCCGAGGCGGTATCCTCATACTCTGAGGGGCCAGCTTTGTCGAAAGAGGATAACATCCCTGAATGTGTAAGAAGGCCTCTGGGTTGAAGTCGGTGCAGGACTTGCCGTTCTCTTGGATTTTACGCTTGAATGTTTCTGGATAGGTGGTCAGTCATCAAGAATGCGGATCTTTCGGGAGTTGCTGGGGTGAGTGGGGAGACATACCGATAAAGGAGCGGCCACTGGAAGCGCCCATGAAGTAGGAGTCGGAATTCTCGACACCGAGCAACAAGGGCGATGCTTGGACGCGGAAAGTATCCTCTTTTGCCGGTGTGCCGGAATCCCTCTTTATCTCTGCTGCCGGAGTGCTTCGAGGTGGCTCGGCAGATCGGCTGCGATTGCTGTGCATCTTGGAGAGCATATCGAGCTTCTCGTCCTTCTCATCCAGCAAGTCCTTGAGTTCCCGGATTTCCGCCTCCAACGCTCGTACTCGCTCCTCGAGCGATTCTGTGTAGCCTCTGGGGAAAGCGCGCCTACTGAGCTTATCGCTAGTCTTGCACTCGAACCCAACATTGGCGCATTGTGAACAACACGGCCGGATCCCGTCGCAGCGGATTTTTTTGCTGCGGCAGCGGTCGCAAGCCTGGGCGATGCGACTTTGTGAGCTATTGCCCACCTTGATAACTTTCATGGGTAGAATGCCGGGCATTTTGGGCGCCTTTCACGCGGCCGGGATAATCCCGTGCCTGTCGATAGTCGATAATGTCGGTAAATCAAGTTGTGGGTGAAACGGGCAAGTGCTTGTGTCGAGGACGAAACCCAAGGTTGTCGATACAGCACCAGATCGTGGAATATAACCCGTCTTGGATCGTCACAAAAGTCAATGTCGAGGTTGATATGATCGAAGAGGGTAGTGGTGAAGAAAAGGCAGTTGGCGTATATGGTATTGACACGTTCTCACTGGTGTCTGTTCTTGACGTTGATTTGGTCGTAGTCCGCAGGCGAAGTTAAAGTTGAGGCGGTAGATGACTGCTTGTGTGGTGATGGATGTGGCAATGGTGGTGTAAGTCGAGGAGCTAAAGGTGAAAAAAATCTAAGACAGAAGCAAGCCAAGATCTCCAAATCCTTCAAAAGTCGAGTCGGTCCAGTGAAAGGGGGGGGATTGGGAGAGCACGACAGGCGGGGCGACCTGATTTAAGGATGAATTCCGTGGGAAGGAGCATACGGGGGTACATTGGTGAGTTGCTGTGAGCCAAGAGGGACGGAACCAGGGGGACAGGACTGGCTAGCGGGCCAGCGAGAAGCGTAGCACTGCGTGGCAGCGAGGCAGCGAGGGCGCGAGGAGGGTTGATGCCACGCTGAGGGGAAAAGCGGGCGGGAAGGAGTCCCTGGTCGTCCGTGGGGTATGTACTTGTACTCGGTACGGTACCGCTGCCTTTCCGGTGATCGGTGAGAGCAGCCAGTCGCCTCAACACTTTAGTCGATAGGTAGGTAGGTACCCAATACTTACCATCCTATTATAAGATCTTTCTACTTCTATTTGCACAGCAACCTACAGAGCCGACGTCGCAAGGACACCACGAAGATCCTCTAAAGTCGGAACGTCGAGGGTCACGACAAGGGCGGACGTGAACGTCGGGACGCTATCGTCCGTGACAGCATCTTGACGTTTGAGCTGCTGCCTCGACGCCGTATTTCTGCTAAGCCTCCGAAGATCAACAGAGAGTCCCAGTGTGAGACTGCAGGGTGGACAAGGCAACGGACGGTGTGGAAGTGAGGACGACTGCGCTACTGCGTAGCGATTGGGGCATGTCCATTGAGAGCACCTTGACCCTGCTTACCTTTTGGGTTTATCGACTCCATTTGATTGCCATCCCCTGGCCAAAGAAGAATCTGGGGTGAACAGGGATTTACTCGTCAAATCCAATATGTATTGTAATGGATTCGCCAATCATCGTGGCCGTTGTGAACGAGAATCCACGGCATCCACTAGCCCCATCATCCGGTCCAGCCGACGAATCGCAACGCTCACGTAGCGGTCGCGAGGGACCCACCGGCTTCTATTTCTACACAGCAGCACACCTCCACCTGGCTCACAAAGAGGGTTGTGGTCGGATTTTCAAGCGAGATCCGGGTCTCCTCGGCGCCTCCTGGTATGAATGGGGCCACAGGGCTACCATCAAGGGACGCCATTGTTTTCTTGTGTTTGTTGGGACGGCGACGTGCGAGGGCTGGCGGGCGTTTTTGATGGCATCATGGCTGGCCTAGACCCTGTTGTCTTAAGCTGCATGGATCGTCAGGTCATGGCAGTTGTTGGAATCAGCCACTAACGAGAATACTGACCTGCTTGCGACCCAGAGACTAGCGAGGCCAAGTTCAAGATCATCCCGATCGGGCTGGGCACCAAGCAGTTTTGCTTACCGAAACCCTGAGCGAAATTGAAAGCTGCACCGTCATACGGCCTCTGCTGCGATGCCACGGGACGATACCCTTCGTGGTTAGGACTCTCAGGAACCAGACGGAGACCTCGCCGAACGGCCTCCTCTTTGAGTTGCGACTTCTGTCGAGAACCCGTTTTGTACATACATGGGCACCGATGGCTCGGATTAGGGATTAACCTCTTCGAGGCCAAGCGAGACTTGGTCCATGGTCCGCGTGACGCTGGATGGGGGCATTGATACCTTAAAGAGACAGGGAACTCCTCGTGAATAGGATCATGACAACCATGGACTTTATGTCTTGGGATCAGCAGCCCTCTTCGCCTTGCATAGTCGAGGACGTTGTAGTTTGGCAAAGATATTCCGATGTTGAAACCATAATATGTAATAGGGACTAGGCGACCAACTAGCAGTGTCCGTTGTCTTGGGTGTCAATGTGTGCGGCGGAAGAGGCGCGCATGTACCTATGCAGTATTGAGCAGCGAAAGGAGCGTTTCGGATTGGCTCCGGGACGTTGAATGGTTTCCACACCGTCACCCAACCCAGATTCCCATAACTTGAGGGTCATTTGACTCCCAGGCGCAACACAAAGCCTCTTTCCTGCGGGATACTTCCATATCAAACAGCACCGAATGTACGGTGTATTAACGGACCTCTAAATAAATAAACACCGTCTGGAGACATGAACAGCCTACTCCACTAAAAGGGGCCGTCGCTGACGACGACGTGGACGGTTTGCGATCAATTCAAACTGCCCAGGGCTGGCCCACCGGTGGATCGTCAAGTGTGCTGGGTCAACTACGGTAACAGGGTCATTGAAACACACACAAGTCATAACGGAAACCAAAGAAATTTCGGTGAGCCATAACTATGGTCAGAAAAATATGGAGAAAAGTGTCCGATCTTCGACGGTCACCGGTCTGCGTGGTGGTGGTTCACTTCGCTCTTATAAAAAGACGCGAGCGATGATGCATTAGGGGAAACCTAGGTACCGATGTACACAGTACTCAGATGTATGTACGTGTCACAGTACGCTCTGTATGGCTGTCACAGTCGCACACGACGGAACCTCCAAAGGATAAAACAGTGCTGTGAGATGGGGGCGGCCGTCTCCACACAGTGAGAAGAGGTAAAAGCACGACCTGGAACGGCGGGGCCGTACTGCATAGTATAGTCCAATGATTCCATTTCTGATTGGTTGAATGCTGCAGGAGGATCAATCTGTTCCACCAACCTTCCGTCTCTTTCAACCAAATCTGGAGTTGGTCTTCCCCGCATTTTGGTTGGGCAATGCCAAGAACGAACTCCAAGCGATGGGTTCCTCTCCTTTTCGCTCTCGATCGAGCAGTATATATCACCACTTTGACGAGTCGGACTCAGGCAAATCCAAGCAAACAACGAATCTCAAAGGATGGACTATGGCAGTCTGTCGCTTCGTGATCTTGCATAATTCTCGACAACCAGGTCTCGGATTTACTCTATGTCGCCCATACACCGTCTGCAAGTTGGCAGAAACTCCGACCAGAGATCTTGCAGCGTAGACAGTAAAACTAAGCTCACGAGCATCACCACCCAATCAGCGCGGTCACATCACTGGCCAGAGCCCCGGTAACATATCAAGCCGCTCTCCCACCCATCGCCGAAATGCGGGGCAATATGAGATTGTGTGGTGGTCCCAGGCCTTCTGGGCGGGACCATTTGGGCGACCGGACATGGAAAAAGCTGGTTCAACAACATGCCTCGACATGAACTTGTGGTCATCCTGCGCCAGGAGCATATGTCTGGATAGTGTAGAGCTTGGGACAACCATGTTCTTAATCGCTTCGTGTAAAATGTTCGTTCTCGTAATTTCTAATGGCTTCCCAGAACACAAGATCGGCCTCAACACCGCAATCTCCTCAACTCTTGGCCTTGTCATCGCAGTAGTCTGGGTAATTTGCTCAATGCCTATTCTTCATTCTTCATTGACAGCCAAACATTACGGCGGCATCGTCGATGTACGTATATTTTGAGCTCATGGTTTGGTGTTTACACAATCTCCTATCTGGGCCTACGAACCGATCATACCAAAATAAAGTCTCACAAGGAGAATTTCACAAAGAAACCTTCACCAAGAAACCTCCAGACATTTGGATCAGAGAGCATCACGATGCCTTGCAGTCTCCATTTCAAAAGTGTGTGGTTCGTCAACTGAAGTCGTCGGGCTCATTGGACGCCTCCTCGCCAACTAAGTCAGCTTCGGCAGTTTCCATCGATCCGAGATATGCCACCACGTTTTCATCAGCCAGTAGCATACGCCTCTGCATATCATCTTGTCAGTTTTCTTGCATGCCATCGCGTGAGGGGGAGACCCTGGGAGTTTGCGGGGGTGGATTCTCACCTCTTTCTCCAAGTCATCTATGACAACTTTTAGAAGATCGGTTTCGATGCTCCTGAGAAGAGAAGCAGCCTGACGACACTCGTCCCTCATCAGGTCAACGTCGCCGATGGGGAGTGAAGCGAGATCCGCAGAAGACTGCGCTCTCTCAAGCTGCTGCTGCAACCGCTCCTGGACCACAGTGACAACGCGCAACTTAATAAGTGTAGATACCTCATAGTTCTGGATAAGGGTTTCAAAGTCCCCTATCCGGTCTGTAACGTCCTCCTCTCGCCAGAAAACACGGAGCTGTCGGCCACCCACACTGTCCTGTAGCACCCGGAAATCGAGGCCATCCTCCTCGTTCACGCACATGAGGTAGGCGAATGGGCTGTTCCATGAAACGGCAGAGCTACCCTTGTCGCGAGCCACGAGAACTTTGGGCAGGTCCTTGAACGCGAAAAGCTTGGCCTTTGCCAACGGGTCGTCCTCAAACGGCTCCAAAGGGAGCACAAGACTCTCAACAGTCGCTTCCGGATCTATAAACCCGTAACTAAACAGCATCTCTGCAGCCGGCTTGGCATCGCCATAGCTGATAGTTACCTCCTCACCAGGTGAAATGCTGCTGTCTGGCCTCGGCAAAAGGACTACCTCGTCTTTGGCGTTTTCGTCATAGTAAGCCGACGCACGGGTCGAGTGGTTGATCATGTCAATGCATGGCACCATGGACTCTCCCGACTTCGGCAACTCGAGGACTCGAGACCGGTAAAGCGCATCTAAAAGAATCCAACTGCGTAGAGATGCCGAAGAATTGCCGTCTTCGTATGGCCACAGAACGTCGTTCCAGCTCGGGAGGCTAGATGCGGCCTCCCGGACCGCATCAAACTCGGCAGTAATGGCCGTCATCTTTGCATTCACGGCTGACTCGAGAGATGTACCCCGGAGAAGTAGCCGCTCATCTTCTGTCCACAGTGTGGGTACGAGGACCGTTTTGGGTAGGAACTTGATGTACTCGGTCCATGGGTTTGAGACGCCCACTGGAGCTTGGTGTGTTTTGGAAGCCAGAACCAACTGGACAAGGAGAAATAATAATATATCCCTTCTGGCTGACTGTTGTGTGAGCAAGATAATGTCAGCTCGTTTCCCGGACAATGTCAATGGGGAAGGTCGGGAGTTCCCGGATAGAGAGGGGATGGGGGGTTGATCTGTGACAGCTCGCTCATACATGATGTCCAACAGCACCCAACAGTTGCTTGAAGTTCTTGTCTTCTTTGGCATATTCATCGACAGCTTGTACGTTGAGAACGAGGCTGTTTGGGACCGTCATCAGAGGAACCTCTGGTTGGAGCTCTCCATCCCTTACTACGCCAAAGCCTTTCCCTTCGATGTTGGTGACCTTGACATGCGGGAATGTGATGCCGTTGAGCAGAGCCCAAGCGGGCAGTGCCTCGATTGGGAGCCCAGGTTGTGCCATTTTTGTGAAAGACCGCTTGCTGTACGACAGGAAGAGAGGTGCCTTCCACCCTGCTAAGAAGTAAGTATAACTGAGAGTTTATGGAGTTTATTTAAGCTCCATCTACGAATCCAATCGTGCATGAGACTGAACCCGCACCAACAGAAGCAACTGCCGTAACAAAAGCACCCTGGTCGTAAAGGTCTTGTAAGATGGAGTAATTGTATGTACGACCGTTAAAATGGATAACCCTAACCCAAGACTTCCAGTAAGCAGCTTCCCAATGTTCGCAACTGCCTTCTGTGAGTACCTTGTCTAGTGCATACACTCGTGCTCCCTGGTCTTGGCTTAAAGTTGTAATAGTGTACCAGGGATTTGTATTGAGCATGATAATATAGTAACAAGACATGTAAATTATAACAATGACAATAATGATAACATTAATAACAACAGGAAAAACGACAATGATAGCCACAAAGATACCAAGGATTACTTGAACTTCAAGTCAGTTATAGTGGCCCAAGAATGTGGATTGGGGTCTATCCAGCTACACTACACTACAGCAGTAGCGTTTGCGTCCCGTCCAACGCGGGCGATCGTATCTGTATTTGGTGGGGCTGATAACGAATTTCAATTTCGTCCTCCACAATCACCTGAGAGCTGCAGCTGCCTGCTTGAAGTTGCCTTGAAGTCTTGAACAGAGCACGATAGTCAAGACCTTTTTGCCGCATTCAGCAAGCACCCTACTAGGCTCAACACCTTCTCGAATTCGGATTATCATAACTTAGCCTATCTGGCATATCCGATTACCGCCAATTGAACCAGAGCGAACCTTACAAATGCCCCGAGATCCTTTAATCGGACTGGTCGGCAAACCGAGCGCTGGCAAATCCAGCACGCTCAACTCGCTAACAGATGCTTCCTCTAAAGTCGGTGGGTAGTTTCGTGATCTTGTTTACAAAGACATTTACCTTCCCTTCCCTTCGACATCTCGGCTGCGAAGATGGACGCTTTACGTCTCATACGAACGGGCTGCTGATACGGCTTGCCACGCGATACAGGAAACTTCCCGTAGGCTTCTTTCCGTCACAATCTGCCCATCTTCTGCCTGTCTCTTTCCAGTTTATACACTCGAGACACATCGTCCTGTTTGCTCCCATAAAACGACTGCCATCGTCTTCGAATACAACCGCAAGCAGACGCAAAGGATGTTGCGCTGACTACAAGGCCTTTTCTGCTACTACAGTTTCACCACTATCGACCCCCAACGAGCGATCGGCTACCTTCAGATAGACTGCGCCTGCGCGCGCTACAACGTTAGCGAAAGGTGCAAGCCAAACTACGGTTCTTGTGTCAATGGCAAGCGTAGTGTGCCCATTGAACTGCTCGACGTCGCCGGTCTCGTCCCCGGAGCGCATGAGGGCAAAGGGTTGGGCAACAAGTTCCTCGACGACCTGCGACATGCCGACGCCCTGATACACGTTGTCGACGCTTCAGGCACAACAGACGCCGAAGGAAAGGTCACGCGCGGGTACGATCCATCCGTGGACATTGCGTGGCTGCGCTCCGAGATCGTGGCCTGGATCAAGGGAAACCTTTGGGAGAAGTGGGGTTCAATCAAGAGGAGGCATATTGCTGTCAAGGCGACAGCGGTGGAAACGCTCCAGGCACAGTTCAGTGGTTACGGGAGTACCGCTGCGGTGGTGGCGCGGACGCTGGATAAGCTGGGGCTCAAGGAGCCGTTGGAGGAGTGGTCTGGTACGTTTGCGGCTTCGCTTTAAACACCTTGGTGGGTATCGTCAGTCTGACTGCGGCGTGGGTGCTAACATTAGTTTCCGACACCCAGAGGAAACCGTCGACCGCGTTGTCAACGCCTTCACCGACGAGAAGTTCCCAACAGTGATTGCACTCAACAAAATCGACCACCCAGACGCCGACAAGAACATTGCCAAGATCGCCAAGATGCAAGATCCAAACTCCATCGTCCTTTGTTCTGCGATTTCCGAAATTTTCTTGCGCAAGATGGCGAAGCAAGGGTATATCAAGTACACAGAAGGCAGCGAGTTCGTTGACACGAGGGAAGACCTAATAGCCGACGGCGATCCGGACGGCGGAGGCTTGAAAGAGCTGGACGAGAAGAACCGGAACAGGATAGAGAACCTGAAAGACATGGTCCTTTACCGATTCGGCTCCACGGGCGTCAATCAGGTGCTGTCCAAAGCCGCCGAGATCCTCGGCTTGGTGCCGGTCTTCCCAGTTAGGAATACGACGACGTTTACGTCGGGTGCAAATGAGTCGGCGAATAAGGCGGTATTCAGAGATTGCGTGTTGGTCAAGAAGAACTCAACCGTAGCCGACGTGGCCAGGAAGATCATGGGTGATGCGCCGATTGCCTACGTCGAAGGTGCGGGCGGCATCCGTGTTGCGGAAGACCAGATTGTTACGGTTGGGAAGAATGATGTGGGTAACCTTTCTGCTACCATTTCAAATGACTTTACTGACCTTTACATAGATCCTATCATTCAGGGTAGGCCGAGCATAAACAGCCAAAAGAGGAAAATAGCCCAGCTTACAAACCTCGCGAACTGAGTATATAGATGAAAGGCAATGCGTAAGAGTGTCAAAAAAAGCTACCCAACAAGAGCACATGGAGGGACAGCAAAAGGAGCCTTATCCTATAACATGCATCCCACAAATTCCCTTAAACAAGCTTACTTGGAGAGCACAAGAGCACAAGTGACCGGCGTAATAGTACGAATTTGGAGTAGCAGAATGCTCACAACCGCAAGGCATGCGTTTCTGTTGTCGTTGAGCGCCTATTAACCCCTTGAGCTCCTTCCATTACATAAAACCCCAAGTTTCCACCTGCGTTCTCGTAAACCCGTTCGTTAAACGCCCATCCCTCCCTATCGTAATTAAACTTGTCTCTTCTTCTCTCACTTTCTGAGCTTATCCTCATGCCTGCAACAAATGCGTGCCGAAATGTCCGCGTAAATCCCCCAGGGCGCAGCGCGGAATTTCGACAAGGGGTATCATAAGGCGAAAACAAGCGCCGGAACCGTCGGGAAAAGGAATCAACCTATCCATGATGGTATGGTGATGTGCGCACACCACTTGGTTCCCGATGTAACATTTTCTTTTTCCATTTTCTTCTCGTTCACGAACGACGACAAAAAACAACAAGATCAATTAGTCGATGTTTTTTTTGTTGTCGTTGTTGTGTCGTTGCTCATTTAATACTTCAAAATGATGTAGAGAGCGTGGACAATACCGGGAAGATACTGCAGGCAATGGTTAGCAAGGGTTCCGATGTGTACGACAGCTGGAAAGCAGAAGGAAAGAAGGAAGGAAAGGAAAGCTTACACCCAGAATGGTGAGTAGGATGTTGATGAAGAGATCGGCACCGCATCCACGTTCGAAGAAAACTCCGAGAGGGGGGAGGATAACGGCAACGATGATCTTGCAAATGTCGCTGAAGAGGATGCAAATGTCAGCAATGGTGACCCAGAACCAGAGACGCCGCGCTGCGTCAAGCAGGTGGGAATAGCCAGCTGGCTCTTACCTAGCGGTGAAAGCCATTGTGATGGATTACTATTGTAAGGTATTAAAGATTGGAATGAGTATCGCGCGTTGATCGAGAAGTTTTCAAGGCTTGCTGGGTGTGAAGGTTGGATGATGCTTTTTGTTGTTTGCTCGAGCGGACTGACGTAAAACAGCGGCGAGACAAGCGGGCGGTAGAGAATTTTATAGGAACAACATGGGACCTACGGGACAGCCTTGCCAAGATGAACTGTGCCTTCCTTGCCAAGATGAACTGTAGAGGTCATCTGTAAACCTGGCGGGGCCCTTACACCTCTGTGCTCTTGCAGGGCAGACGTCCAGGGAACAGGGGGCGCTTGTCTGTTTTCGTGTGGTGTAGTCTTTTTCTCTACCCAGTCCATTCCTTGATTTGGCTGATTGGGACCGTTTGTGTGTCAGTTCAGTTCCCTTCCTTCAAGGCCAAGCGTGTAGGCGAGGGAACCTGACGAGATGATGGTTCAACCTTTCGCAAGCTCGCGCGCAAAGCAAGCCATGTGCAAGGCGGTGCACACACGCGATTGGAGAGTCGGCTAGAATACGTCATAAGGTACACACCACTCAGCGACGAACAGGCAAAGGTACCCTAGAGTAAGTACCGTGGTAGACATAGCACGGTGGTTTGCCATCTTACTTCACCCAGTTTTGTCAACATCTACCTATATTAACTCGCAATGCTTCCTTGTGAAGCGAGAAACTGTGCCCGACACGAACACACCTGAGAGAGGGCCGCCTGGTCAAGTGCTGGAGCAATGCTGAACAAGCTGGGGCTCGACTTCGGGACGGGACTCCGAAGTCCTCATGAGTGATCAAAATGAACCAGGGTAAACACGCGGACATCCCGGCGGAAGAAGCACAGGGTCTTGTAGCGCTAACTTGCAAGTACGATAAAACGTAGTGTACACCGCTTTGTAGTTAATGTTTAGAAGTTTGTTAGCCCGAGACTTGCAAGCCCTTTTTTGACAAGGGAGAGGACAAGGGATTATTCGGCATGTGACTCATTGCCCGCTGGTGCTGATGCAAACCACCGCGAAAGGAACGAGGCCAAGACCAGCGAGCGAGTCCGCATGTCATGCAATTGCAGTCGCAGCACTGCACCAAGAGGCTCCATCCATAGCGGGCAACTACGGGCCAGACGGCAGACGCTGCTACTCTCCCAGGACTCTTGCATCGCCAACCTAAAAGTGGTAGAAAGAGCCCTCTGTAGGTGGAGGAGGTACCGCCCTAACAGACTTTTTAGGGGTGAACTGTACCTAGGTATAATCTCGACACCGCAGCACAGCCCCAGCCACATGTGGTTCAAGCATCTACCGCTAGGTACAGCTTTAGGAACAGCACGGGCAGCCCGTGTTTCGGGTCGCCCAACGGGGCTGGATAGATCGAAAAGCCCCTTTGCAATGAAAATGCTTGGGACTTTATTCTCATGCTGCCATTCATGCCTATCACAGTTTGTAGATGGTCTTCAAAGCTGTACACTAAATATGTACACTACGAATCAAAAGGTCCTAACGTTGACGACGTAACCAAGTCCAGGGAGCCGAACCGTTACAATCCGCCAGGAGTTTGCCGTCCAGCGCTATCCTCGAACGGCCAAGCGAGAGCCAAGCATTTGCCAAGATCCCAAGCCAGTGACATCACCAGAATGACCCGCAAGAAGTGTGGCGCATTAACCATGAAATGAAGGCCCAGAAGGCTCAGCTATGCGCGGCCGGCTCTCGCCCAGAACGATCTCCGGTGCCATCACTGATGATCTTGATTTCACCGCACAATCTAGGCGAAGCGCGATAGTACTTGGGGGTTAGCGGTGGAGTCTTTTGCCAACCCCCTCTCATTAAAGAGGGGGAAAAATTTCTGTGGGACAACCGTTTAATCTGGGACAGCCCACATAGAATTTTACTAGTAATCTGACCCATCTCCATACTAAACCACCACATTACATACTACAATAACGTTATTAGAAGCCGTTAGAAATCTAGTATATTGCTCAATAAGGTAGTAAGTAAATAAAAGAACGAGTTGCAGTTATTACTCGTTATTTTCTAGTGCTAGCGCCCCCTCTATTAGTGGTGCTAGCGCTAGTGCTGGTACTTCCTCTACTACTAGTGCTAGTGCTACCTCCTCTACTATTGCCTCCCTCCTTACTAGTATACTCTTTATACGTACCGCTTACTTTCTTACCTATATTTGAGGTCTTATAGTACTCTCGACGTACTTTATAACCCTATAGTATAGCGTTGACTTAAAAGACTGTAACTATAATAGAGTAGAGGGGTTAATAATTAGTATTAACGGTCTAACTTGGGTAGTATGAGGTTTGGGGGTAGCGGGCGGGTTAAAGAGACGGCGGTTAATTAACTGGAGTAGTAGTAAATCGACCTCCTCCTCCTCCTCCTCCTCCTTATCCCTATTATCCTCTCCCTTATAAAGCTCCTTATAGTTGGCTTCTTCCTTATTGTTATTAATTAGAGTATTCTCGTTTTTAAAGAGGGTATCGACTATCTATATATTAAGATGATTAACGACGTTAGTAATAGTTTTAATAGTGAGTTATTGAGGTGGGCGAGGGGGGGAGGATAGGGGGTTAGTTAGTTAAGCGGTAGAAGGTAGTTGTATAGTAGAGGGATTATTACCTAGATTAATATTAATTAAATTATTAGAGAAGGGGTAAGAGGGGTTACTCTATACTTTTTTGAAGACTGCTAGTACTAGTATACTAACTATATTACATATAAATAACCTATCCCCCTCCTCCTTATCCCTCTCGTTAAATATATCCTCCTTATAAATTAGTATATACCTATCCTTCAATTACTCCTATCACGGCACCATATAACAATAACTTAGTACCCTTAGCGTTCCGGTACCGAAGCCCAGCCGTCCCATTAGTCATACCTCCACTTAGCTCATATACATAGTCTGAGAGCAGAGTTTTCGCTGCTCTCTTCCGATCTTCTTCTCTTTGTACAATATTACGTCTTTTCCAAGTCCCTTTAGGTCGGTATTATAATAGTATATTATACTATTTCTACTAATCAATAGCCTAACGATTAAAATTATTTCGCTTTAATTTACCTTAAAATTAGTACCGACCTTACTCCGTCCTAGCCGAATTACGCTATACCTATAATCTAACCTTACCCTACTACAATTACCCCTTAGGAAACCCTTAGATTTACTACTCCAATATTATATATATATTATACTACTATTATACTACTTATAGGACGATTTTAATTATACAATTAGCTTAGCCCCAATAATTTTAGTACTTTAATTTCTATTCTATATTATTAACCGTTCTTATATTGTAGCTCTATATTAGACTATAAATAACTCTACGAGCTCCCCGGGTATAATTACGCTTATTTTTAGTATAATACCCGCCTACAAGGCAATTGTCTATACCCTTTTCCGCCCTAATACCCTCCCCTTTATTTATAAAGCAATTAAAAATATCCCTAAGGACTTCTCTAGTTTCGCCTCTACTTTGGAGGCGGATTCCAACGTTTTTGCCCAACTTTAACTTTACCTTATAGTTATTAAAGAATACTTCGGTAGAGTATATAGCAAATTCTATATTACCCGGTAGGAGGCTTTAAAAACCTAATAGGCGGTTAATTAAACTTAGAGCGCTACGACCCAAAATTTTATAGCTACCTCCTAAGTATAGTAGGATTTTATTAAGGCTACGGTAGAGGCTATTGCTATAACCGTATAAGCCTAATAGGTATAGTAGCAGCTTACTAAAATTGAGAATTGTATTTAGTACCCGAACGGCGGTATTATAGTATTAGTATATTAAATTTAATATATTATATATACTTTTGTTATTACCCGTCTACGAGGTGTTAAGCCCCCTATTTTTAGTAGTATTAAAACGTTGCTATTTAAGCGTTAGGAAGAGTATACTAATTAGCAGTCTTAGCTAATTATTAAATTCGCGTTTGACCTTGCTACTTACCCGACCCTAATTGACTATATCCTCTATATTTCCTAATACTTTTCTAATAATATTTACGCTTATATTTAGACTAAAGTTAATATTATTATATTTAACCTTTATAACGCTTTAGCTTAACTAATTGGATTCTCTAATTTCTAAAATATTCTTACCTACTTTAACCCCTACTATATTACTTTAAACATTTATACCGAAGCGGTATAGGAAATAGATTATTTTAAATAGGGTAATATATTATTTACTAACTTTATTACTACCTTTATTAAATTAGCCGATTAATACGAATTCGATAGCCGTTGCCGTATTAATATACTTAAGTTTAAAATTAGTAGCTCCCTTTAAAATATTTTAATTAGTATTATAGTCCGCCCGGCAACCGATAATTTCGCTACGTAGGTTGAGCTCCTCCGGGTTATAATTAATAATATTAATAATTACCGGTACTAAAATAGTAGTTTTTTAGTATTGTTACACCCCCCCCCTTCTATAAATATTAATAACCCTATAGTCCTCGGAAAGGTTAATACCCTTTAGAAGGGTCCTATTTCCTAAATTAAGAAGGATAGACACTAGAAATTTAACCTATATATATATTACGGCGCCCCTAACTACTACGTAATAGTATATATAGTAAAAGGCAAGCCGAAATTTATAAGCCTTACTACCGTCTTAGCCTCTCCCTAAAAGGCGGGAAAAGCTTAACCTCCGGTAGAAGTCGCTACTAGAGGTTTAATTCGAAGGATTTGGAGGATTTATATTTATATTCTATAAAATTTAATACTAATTTTTCTTTTTCAAATTTACTTTATTTTAGCGCCGGTTTATTAATCCTTTGTCTTACTATAATCGACTCTAGCTATTCCCTAATAGGTTTTATTAATTCTATTTTTATATACTATTATAATATCCTTATAATATTCTTCCCCCGGCCCTATACTCTTTAGTTAATTAATAGCCGGGAGGGAGGCGAAATTTTATATACTTATATTTTATTATACTCTATCGGCTCGTTTATAAACCGCTTCGTTTTATTTATTTAACCGTTTAGTAGCCCAAATATAATTTTCGGCCTTCCTTAATTGAAGAAGTATAATCCGGCGATTAATTAGTCTACTAAATCTATAGAATTACTAAATTTTACTATTATAAAGGCGCTACCCTAACCTAACCCTACCTAATATACTACCCCGGATCTAATACTTATTATAACGAACCCTCCGGTAACTATAGGGCCTATAACGCTTATCCTTTGTAATAAGTCCTAATTTACCTTAAGACTAAAGTTATTACACACTTATTCCTCGACTATAAGTGGTCCTCTTCCTTCCAACGGACTACGTTTAAGCGGCTATATTTAGCCCTAGGATACTTTTATTCGTATTCTATTTACTACTAACTTCGTCCTTTTATATAAAGAGCCTAATACAAAGGTCTATTATTATATACCGGATTAACTATATCGCCTTATAGAGGAGTAAGTAAATAAAACCTTTAATTTTAAATTCGGTAACCTAATTAACTTTAGCTAATTCCTCTACTACTTTAATAAAGTTATACTTTAAATAGTCTTCTAGGGACGGCCGACTATATAACCCCTCTCCTAGCTAATTACTAATTATAAGGATTGGGTAGTAGAATAGCTATAGCTTCGAACTATTTTAGCGGAGGATATTTAGAAGTATATTAATAGTAAATTGCTACCAACCTAATAAAAAATTTTCGCGGCCCTCCCCGAATACTTCTAAAGGAAGTAGAAAGCCTTCGACCCTAATACTACTAAAATAATACCTCCGTACTACCCTTTTAATTATAAAATTAATTTAATTCCAGGTTAGACCCCCCCTTACTACCGCCTCCGCCCTATATTCTAGGAAGAATTCTATACTATTTATAAATACTTAAATAATTATTTTACTATTAAATTTATTTATTTAAACTCCTCCCCCGCCGCTATTCCGATTTTATTTATTAAGAAGCTGGGCGGAAGTATTTATATTTATATTAATTACTGGGGATTAAATAATATTATTATTAAGAATAGGTACTCTATTCCCCTTATTAGGGAAATAATCGACGCCCTCCGGAAGACGAAGTAGTTTAGTAAATTCAATATAATAGTAGCCTTTAATCGGCTACGAATTACCCCCGGGGATAAATAGAAGACCGCCTTTATTACTAGGTTTAGACTCTTCGAATACTTTATTACAAACTTCGGTATAATAGGCGCCCCCGCTTCCTTTTAATACTATATTAACTATATACTTTTCAACGTCCTTAATAAATATACTATTACTTATTTAAACAATATTCTTATTTATAGCGAAACGAAGGCGGAATATAAGTATTATTTCGAGGATATTATTTCCCGCCTATATAAAGCCGGCCTTATTATAAATATTTAAAAATACGAATTCTATAAGTATAAAATAAAATATTTAAGTTTAATTATTTTTAAGGAAGGCTTCTATATAAACCCGGAGAAGGTAAGTATTATATTTAATTAGAGCGCCCCTAAAACGTTTAAGGATTTCTAACGCTTTATTAAATTCGCGAATTTTTACCGCCGCTTTATTAAAAGTTTCTTAAAAATTACCTAACCCTTTACTATACTTATATTAAAAAATAAATAGACTTTACCCTTAATATTAATAGCTATAACTATATTTAAATAATTTAAAGCCGCTTTTACTTCGGTATTAGTATTCGCCTACTATAACCCTAACCGGAAAATAGTCTTCGAAGTAAATATATCGGATTGGGCTTCTAGGGGCGTACTATCCTAAATCGACGAAGAAGGGAAACGGTACCCTATCGCCTTCTTTTCCTCTAAATATTCCTTAGCCAAATATAATTATAAGATTTATAATAAAGAATTATTTACTATCGTTAAAACTTTCGAAGAATAGTACTCCGAATTCTAGGGCGTTAAGGAACTAGTAGAGGTTATTATAGACTATAAGAGCCTATAGTATTTTACCTCTATAAAACTCTTTAACTAACGGTAGGTTTAATAGTCCGAATTCTTTAACGATTTTTATTTTAAAATTGCCTACCGCCCTAGAATATACGCTACTATCCCCAATATACTTTTACACCTCCCCAATAGTACTCCGGCTAATAAATGGAATATAGGTAATAATTATATTATTAATTATATATATACCTTCTTATTAAAAGAGAATTGGGCCGTAGGATAAGGCTCGGGTAAGGATTTAAGTAGGCTAATGCTAATAAAACTCCTTATCCTCAATACCGAATCCCTTATTAATAATTATATTAATGCAGCTTATTTAATTTTATTAAAATCTCTAGCAACCTTCGTAGTACTTTAGGACCCTAATTGCAGCACATTCCTAAAACGGCTCTAAAAAATTATTAGCACTACTATAATTAACTATAAAGTAGCCTATAGTAAAATCCTAATTAAAAGTAGGACCTTTATTCCCCCTTATTTTAAAGCCCGGCTATAAGTTCTATAGCGTACCTATATTTCTACTCTAGGGGGATACCCTAGGCGGTTTAAGATTTATAATTTCGTATAGCGGGCGTATATATAGCCGAACTTCTCCTAAGATATTGCTGC
Organism: Neurospora crassa OR74A; assembly: GCF_000182925.2. Lineage (NCBI taxonomy): Eukaryota > Fungi > Ascomycota > Sordariomycetes > Sordariales > Sordariaceae > Neurospora > Neurospora crassa. Next base: position 4,165,378 of record NC_026505.1, read on the forward strand.
TTTTATTTAAGGTTATTATTTTTATATACGAATAAAGAACTCCCGCCTCTCACCTCCTAATTTATTCGAACTAATATTAGTACTATTTTGTAATTGGTCTAATATCTCTATCGATTTTATTAGCCCCCTCCCGGCGATAAAAATAAGTAATTATACTTATACCTATATAATAATTATCGTCGATCGTCTTATAAAAATATACTATTATATTAGCGTATATAGCTTATTAATTAGGGTAACCACTATAACCTTCTTACGCGAAGTCTACCGCCTCTATAGTACGCCCGATTCTATTATTTCCAATTAGGGTACCTAATTCGTTGCTACTTTCTAGTAGGAGTTTTGCTATTTATTAAACGTTTAGTAGAAGCTTTCCTCCTTTACTTACCCCGAAACTAACAGTTAAATAGAGATTATTAATATTTATATTAAATAGTACCTCTATACCTTCTACTCCTATTACTAGGATAATTAATTATAATAGCTGCCTTTAATAGAGTTCGCGGCTAATAATTATATTTCTAAGACTATTAGCCTCTCTCTATTTTTCGCTAACTATAAATAGTACCTTAGAATAGGTATTAAACTATTGTATTATAGGGCCGGCCTAATATTATTAGTATAATATTAGGAGTTGCTAGATATGTATAGTATTAAGGAATAGGTAAATAGAGTTACTATTAGGGCCCGGTTATTTATAGAAGAGGTTTAAGAATGTTATTAATATTATACTAATATATATAGGTTAGATATATTTAAGTATAAGGTGGGCAATAAGGTTTAGGTTAGTATAAAGTACTAGAATTAGAGTAGGCCCGTCGCTAAGCTTTTTAATAAGTAGGCGGGCCCTTTTACTATTAAAAAGGTATACCCCCGAATTATTGCTGTTACTATAGACGCTTCGTATAAGGTTTTCCCGGTTTTCTACGTTTCTTTCGTCCGCCCTTATTAGGAGGGCTTCCTAGGCTAGAATGTATTTAATAACGCTTTAGATTAGCGAGTCTATAGTACTGTCGCTTCTCTTATTAACCCTAAGGAAGAAGAGTAGTATTTCGAATATATTATAAATTCTCGTTGGAATAAGAATAGTAATTTAAAATATAAAATTAAATAACTAAAATTATACTATTCCAATTAACGCTTAGTTAAAGATTTTTAAGCAAATATTAGTAATATTAAAGATTTTTATTATTGAAATTTAAAGAAGCCCGGCCCCTAACTATAGTAAAATAGAAATAGAACGTTAGAGGAACTTTAGAATAATACTATTCGCCGAAGGAGCCCTTAGTTATATAATTAAAATTACCCTACCCCTAACTTAAGGAACCCTACGATTTTCTCTTATAGTTACTCTTAATAATTTTCTTTTCTTTATAGACCTTACGTTTTTTATAAGGAGATAATATTATTTTTAGCGTATTTAATAATAAATTATTGCAATTTTACTACTTTTCTATTACTATTATTAAAGTACTTTAGTATAGTTACTCTAATTAATTTCTATAATTAAGACCCCAAAACCTAAATTCCTATCTCTATAATACTATTATTTCGGAATTAATATAGTAAAATACTATAAGTAGAATAGGACTATTAAATTTTAAACCTAAGTAGGATAATTGGATATAGTCTAGCCAATAAATTCCTCTATATTTTTAGGGGTAGGGTCCTCAATAACGGAAGTTACACGAGAAACCTCCGCCTCAATATTAGAACGGAATTGGAATTTAATTATAAATTATTAAATAAAGCTAATATTACCCTCTAGTAGGCGAGGTTTTATATCCTCGGCTTAAGTACGGCGCTCTTTTATAAGTATATTATAAGTGGGGCGTAGGCTGCCAGTAATTACTAATATATTGCAATATAAATTAATAGTAATTTATATCTTAGTATATTAATATATTATTAGTATTTTAATATTGTAACCCTAGTAGTACTCTACCGGCACTCCTTCTATTATTTATAATTTTTTTAATTACCTTCTTAATATTAATTAAATTATAGTCGCTACAAATATCCTCTTCGATAGTAGTAAAATTCTTAAGTAACTTTTTTATTTCAATAGCAATAGTTATATAAGTTACTTCGTCCTAAATAAACTTACTATCCTCCTTCTCCTAAAAGGAGGCGGCTTAAGTAGTTAAGGAAGCAGCGTTGGAATAATCGCTAATTATTAGTATAACGGCCTTATTCCGTTAGTAATATACTAAAATTAAAATATAATAAGATAATTTACAGGGTTATAATTATCTTTAAGGATGCAGTAGTAGTAGTACTTCTTCTTCTTATTGAAGGGAAGAAGGTATTGAATTTTTAGCGGTTCGGCGCTATTAATTTCAGTATTAAAATTATAATAATGTAAGTAGGGTATATAATTTAAACTAAGTATAAGAATTATTAAAGTAGCTTCTTAAATAATAGTACAACCTTTAATTATTTCGGTAGTATAATATACGATTTTTTTTTTAAAGGTTCTAGCTCTATTTGTAGTAACGGCGTAGGAGTAATACTTCTTTAAGAATAAAGCGAGGGGGTTTTAATAACAATATATTAATAAAAAAGGAAGTAATAGAATATAATTATTATTAGAATAAAGAAGGAGTGAGGGAGAGGAGGAAGAGGGAAGGGGATAGAAGGAAGAGGAGGGAAGTAGGAAGTATACGCAACGCGCGGGCCCTATACTATTAGGAACGGATTGAGACTAGTGCGTTACTATTTTAGGGGTGTTCTACTACTATAGCTACTATTAGGGGCAACGAATCCCGGCAAGCGGTATACGGACTTAAGTATATTTTAACGCCCTATAACTATAATACTGCTATACCAGCGAGGGAACGTAGGGCCCTTAAGGGCTTATCTTATTTATAATTGAAGTTAATTACGTTTTGGGGGCCCGGGTACTATTACGGCACTATATAACAATAACTTGGCACCCTCAGCGTTCTGGTACCGAAGCCCAGCCGTCCTATTAGTTATACTTCTACTTAGTTTATGTATATAATCTAAGAGTAGAGTTTTCGCTGCTCTCTTCCGATCTTCTTCTCTTCGTATAATATTACGTCTTTTCCAAGTCCCCTTGGGTCGGCATCGTAACAACTCCTTTCTCCAATTATCGAAGTAGATTCGCTATATAACCTTCCTTTTACCGTTAACCAGGTTTTTAACCTAATTATTGTAAATCTACTTTTAAGTCTTCTTATTATATAACTTAATAACTATTAACTACCTTTTCTCTTTAATTAACTACTTTTATTATTATCTTTTAATAGCTCGCTAATTAAAATCTCCCTTTAAAAGACTTAATACCTCACCCTCCTTTAGTACCTTATATACCTATCTCCTTATCTTACGGTCGAGGTTGGCCGCCTTCTCTCGGTCTTAATAGTTGTACTCCTACACTATATCATACATCAATAGCGCTTCATAGATTACAACTTCAGCAGTATAATAACGGGTACGCGTTAGCGAGTTAAATATATAATAGTATTTATCTTTAATATAAGTAATAATTTTAGTAGCTTCTTGAAAGCGGTCCTCCTTGGGGAGCAACGAGGGTAAGGCGGGGTTAGCTTTCTTAGGTTACTTCGCTCGGATTTGTAGTAGGATTCTCGTACGGTTAATTAGCTATATTCTAATATTAGAGAACCCGGTAAGGATATTATACCCGGTTATACTAGCGTTAAAAATGCATTAAAATATCGGAAATACTATAATTAGTAGGGAAACGAAATAAGGGTATAGAAGGGGGACGAACCTCGAATTCTCTAACAAATATAGTACGAGTAAAACTAAATTCTCTACGTTAAACGAACTACCATAATACCTTTTAGTAATAAATTTTAAGGGACGAGAATACCCTAATATTAAGTAATTATATTATATAGATTAAGTGGGGAGGCAATACTATTAATATAATATTAAAGGCATTAATATACTCTTTAACTTCTATATTGCAATAACTATTAAATCCGTCGATAATTAATAAACAGTAAATTAAGCGGTATAGCCTTCTTAACCCTATTCTATTATTTAAATCGTTAAATTTCTTACTAATATAATCAATTCTATATTAGTTACACCCAAACTAATTTTAAAAAGAGAACCCCTCATCTCCCAATTTATAGCCGTCCTCCTCCTTTAGTTTTATAAATATTAGGGACGAATAGAAGGAGTATTAATTAAAATACTTTAATTAATTGAGTGTAAGGTCGGTATTCGAAAAGCTAATTAGTAATTTAGTAAAGCGGACGGCGTTATTAAGGTTATTGGCGATAAAATCCTCGGTTGGGTCAATTTTAAATATTATATAGATAGGGATAGTCTTGCCAATCGCGTTTATACTAGCTATAAAGGTAACCGACTCTCGATTAATAATATTATTAATCTCTAACTAGGAGAAATAATAAGCATTTACCCCTATACAAATTTATTAGCAAAGTAATATACTAACTTACCTTCTACTTTACCAAATCCCTCAATACAACTACCCTTACGCGCCTACCCGCTACATAACCGAGTCTTATACCTATTTTATTATAATTCTAAACGTCCCCCCCAATAATATTATACTTTTTAAGTATAGCTTTGTAATTGTTAAATTACTCGTTGATAAATTCTTTATTTAACTCCTAGAACCTTCTCTTAATATCGATGGTGTAGTAAATTATAATCTTCAATTCTAGATAGTCTTTAAGGAAGCTCGCTAACTACGTTACATTATAGGTCTTTGGAGCGCCCTATAGTAATTGTAACCGATTTACTGCGCTAATAACTATTTAATATAATGTAGGAAATTGTCCTTAGAAGTAAAATATTACGTACGATATAATAGTATCCTCCTCGGTGGTTATTAATATACGGGGGCAACCTTTTGAATGCGATAATATAGTTGGTTTATTGTATTTTACTAGCGATTTAATATAGTGAAATATAGAGGTATGCGATTCGTTAGTAATGGTAGTAATTTCTCTAATAGTCAGCGGTTTATATAATATTCTAAAGCGCTTAATATGTTAGCGGGTAGTTAAATATATATGCGTACCGCGGTAGCTAGCGGGCGCTTCCCCTATTTTAGCGAAATATTTATTAAAATCTACTACGCGCAATGGTGGGTTAACCTTTATTAATCTATGGATATATATAGATTGCTTACTTTTATAGATTTACGAAGTGTGCGGTTAGAAATAGCGAGTTTGAGTGTGGTTGTGTTGCCGGTGTGTACGATGTTAAAAAGTGGTTTTGCGTAGCGTTAATAGTTGATTCTGCATGGTACCGATCGGCGCTTGTCCTAGATTAAACGGTTGTCCCACAGAAATTTTTCCCCCTCTTTAATGAGAGGGGGTTGGCAAAAGACTCCACCGCTAACCCCCAAGTAGTGTACAATCTCAGGTCTCTTTCAAGCGATGCCCAGGCCTCGGCTTCATAGCTGGGCGGCTGCCAAGCAGGCCATACCGGGTATGGCGGAAGTTGTATGGTCATTGGCATTCTGGGCTTCGGATACGAAGAGAACTTTGGTCGCGTGAGGTTCTCTATGTGGGATGTGCGCGATGGACACGATATTAGTCATTGAAGGTTCAACGATTTGAGCATTGAAAACATCACAAAGCAGAGTTGATGAACAGGTAGGAAACTTGATCCCCCTCCCCAACGGGTAATACCAAGAACCCATGGCTCCACAACAGAACGGCCCTTGAAAATCCATATCACATGCCATTACTTGTCGAGGAAGAAAAGACATGTGTTTGTTTCCTGACTTCGCAAAACAAAAGATACCTACAGTCGCTGACGGCCATCAAAACCTCGCAAGCCGAGTGTTCGACGTCGACCGACAGTATGGACCACTAACAGGCAGCCCGATGACTTGATGAGAGGTTGCCATCAAGACATGCGATATCTCAAGATGCTCCAGTTCAGGCACGCAAAGAAGTGTGAAATCATGGCCCGCAGCGTAGGAGAGAACTGTACCTTCGTCAGATCTAGACCCGAGAGCAAGCACGGATGGGATATGGAAAATCGGAGTTTGACGTGATCGACAGGGCGGTGGGAAGACAAAGCTGGCCGGACTTGATGGGCCGAACTCCCCACTTGTCGCCGATGCGGAGCCCCGTGCACCGGTACGCCAAGCCCCGCCTTCTGCCTGCCGACGGAGCCCTAAGATTTTGACAGGCCTAGGCCACACATTTTGGTCAAAATTTTCCACCCAGCGTGTTGCGACCTCCACTTCACCACTTCCGTCCACCAAACCCTCAGAACCCAACAAAAGGCGCAGGATATCCAACCTCTTTGCGTCCTTCTTTCGACTTGTCCTTTGTCAACCCACAAGCACATCTCCATCCCGTCGACGCAATGGCTCCCATCACCGTATGTTCGCCCACATGACCATCGCTTTGCTGTTGGCCCAATCCTCAGCCAATGTGGAATCCCCCCAGCTTTCATGTTGGTCTGAGCGACCATGGCGTGAAGCAGTAGGCTAAGTCAAATTGTGTTTTACAGAAGAAGTCTGCCAAGGGCAAGGGCCCCAAGGTCACCAAGAAGTTCGTTATCAACGCTTCTCAGCCCGCCAGCGACAAGATCTTCGACGTCTCTGCCTTCGAGAAGTTCCTCACCGAGAAGATCAAGGTTGAGGGCCGCGTCGGCAACCTTGGCGACGCCATCAAGATCTCCCAGGTCGGTGATGGCAAGATTGAGATCGTTGCCCACAACGAGCTCTCTGGCCGCTACCTCAAGTACCTGTACGTGTTCCCCCTTCGCGACCATCAACAGCCAAACTGGCGCTAACCATTTACCTCGCGACACAGGACCAAGAAGTTCCTCAAGAAGATGCAGCTCCGTGACTGGCTCCGTGTCGTCTCCACCTCCCGCGGTGTTTACGAGCTCAAGTTCTTCAACGTCGTCAACGACGAGGCTGAGGAGGATGAGGAGTAAATTCGATAACCCAAGGGAAATTCTGGAGATTTGAGGTTATCTGGCAGGGAATACCATATGATGGACGGGTGTGCATTGTGCTTAGCGGGAAACCGGGTTCAATGAACACATGTCAAGTCGCCTCCTTGTGAGGCATGGCGTTCTGGCCAAGCCTATTTTCGTCTCGCCCATGCGCATATGACCATGTGAACTCTGTAACATTGCCGGTTAATTGTGCACCATCTATAACGCCTCCGTTCTAGGAGTATCATACCCAAATGCCAAAAGTAAAGAGACAACCGAACGCCTATGCGCCGCCATAACCTCTCGAGGTATATCACCACAACCCAATGTCCGACCTCGGTAGCACTTCCGCTTACCCAGGCAACGACCTCATGACGCCCTCAAACACCAACAGTGCCATCGCATTCGCCGGGAATGCCCTTAAGAAGCAAGGCAAAAACCCGCGCCAGTATCCCTTCGCACCATTCTCCCTGTAAACCGCCACCGCGGCGTCCCTCCACCTCGGGAACCTCCTGACGCCATCACCGAGCCCTCCTCCAAGATTATCCGTCATGAACCGTTGCTTCACAACATCGCTCGGGTAACTAGTCAGCCAAAACACTTGCGCGCTCAGCCCGCCCGCCCAGAAATTGATAGCCGGTGTGCTCATCTGCGTGTACTGCTTCATCCACCTGCTGAACACATCATACGTGCCCCACCAAAAGAAGAAGAAGCTGCGAAACAATATCGTCGCTCCCAAGCCGTGATACACGCCCCTGATACCGTGGTGCGTGTACACCTTTTTGAGGCAGTCAATGGGGCCCTTATACATCCTCTCCTCCTTACGCGCCGCGTACTGGATCTGCAGTCTGGCTTTCACGTGTTCCACGGGCGCTGCAATGAAGCTGACCGTCATGCCCGCCAGAATACCCGCCAACCCGTGGCCATGCGAAGGCAAGGGTTTGGCGGGGTCGTGCAAGGGGTGCCAGGGCGGGTTGAACAGGTTGTCGCGCAAAAGGCGGCGATAGACAGTCAAAGAGCCGAGCATAACACTGTCCATGAACATCCAGCCGACCAGTGGCGGGCTGGCGCCCTTGTAGAGACCCAGGATACCTTCGTTGCGGATGGTTTGGGTAAGGCATTGGAGCGGGCCGGAGAAGCGGGTGGCGTCGCTGGTTTGGAGGCGCACTTTGATGGTGTCGAAGGGGTGGCCGACTGTGAGGATGGGTTAGTAACGTTGGTTTTACATTAAGAATCAAAATATGCCTGTGCAAGTGTGTGTAAATAAATACGCACCGGAGAGCTTGGCGATGCCCGAAAAGACGCCAGCTACGAATCCCTTGTAGTTCGCGGCCGCTTTCTGGACCGCTACCGGTGCGGTAGCAGGGCCTGGAGCCTGTTCCTGGTGTTCTTTCAAGTTGGCACCCATGGTGTCGTTGGCTTCCTTCTACCTCAAGGCATACGAAGTATTCTTTCCTCGTTCTACCTATATCATGGACCGGAAGATCCTGTTGAAATATGGATGTGGACAAGGTCTCAAGCCCGTCAATAAAGGAAGGAAAGACCAGAAGGTGTGGGATGCGCAGGTTAGTAATCTCACTTGACTACATGTGCTTCTTTCCCTCCAAAGTCAAGTCTGAAACAGGAATGAACGGACTAAAGTTTATCTCGTTTTCGCTCGATCGACCGGCATATCGGACACCCAAGTTACGGATCGGACCTCATCGGAGTCGATGGATCTGACTGTCCATCCAGGGGTATGAATAAGTATCCCCGCTGAAAAAGGTGCTGCACTGGTGGGGTTAATGGTGGAGTGTAGCAACCGTCATGGACGTTTACTAGTGTACATTAGCAAAAGTATAACATGTGTAAAGGTCTCATCCAGACCGCCTTGCGATGGGGATACAATCACAGGATGTCTTTAAATGGCTCACTCTTGAATATGTATCGAGTGCAACCTTTCAGAAGGGAAAGAGTACTAGTAGGGCTCCGCGATGATGTCGTGTTAGTGATATCTCGGGCGGTGCTGTGATTGGTCGAGAGATCGTCGAACAGTTCCTAACATCGGCCTCCATGCTTAACCTCGTTAACTTCTGCCGTCGTTCTTGACTTCCACGACCCTGGGTCCTCCTTTGTATCCAGAGTCCGCACAAAACATTAACTGCTATCTGGAGGAATTTTATCAGAATTATCTTGATGCCGGGTAACGGCCAACCTCCAAACCCGAAAAGGGTTTCACGACCCGTTACCCCGTTCCCTCTGTGTGTTTCCGACCTGCAGAAAGGCAACACCATTACCAGCAGTACCACGGAACCGACCATGTCACACCCCAAGATAACCCATGCCATACCGCCGATTCCCGCCATGAAGATAAGGCGCAATTTATGTAGCGGATGACCAGGAGCAGAGGAAAATATCTCCGTTGAAGGAAACCCAGCTTTTGATAAACATCTCCTTCAACTCAAAATTTCTTCCCCCAGAACAATGTACCTCCCAAAACCCTACCAAGCAAGTATCCTCCATAAGCACCACAGAGAATGGTAACCGGCCACCTTTGCCACTCGCGGTCCCAGTCCAGTGGAATAGGCACAGCGCCCAGCCACGCGCCCACAATGCCGCCCACCAGACCGCCAAAGGTCTCATCGAGCGGTGCACGGAATCCGCCGACCGCAGCCCAGGCGGCCGAGTCGACGCCGTGTACGTAGAAGAGCGGGAAGAGTGTAAGGAGGGCAAGGTGCGCGGCGCACAGGAAGGTATGCGACCCATGTGTGAGGAAGGGCGCGCCGAAGAGGACCATGGCGAAGTATAGGAAGGGGGTGACGATAGAGGTCAAAACGGAGGCTAGGAGTGCGGTCTAGAGTTTGAGGACGAATATTAGCGAGGTACACTCCCAACAAGACCGCATGATCTCTGGAAAAGGACAAGATGGGACATGACATACAATGATCGTGCTCGACCCAATGTCGCCGCCCTTCTTCTTCTCGCCCGGCCGGGGTTTACGGTTCGACTTTGACGCGGGCTCGCCTGCCGCAGGCAGACAAAGAAGTGCATAGGTCATCTGGAATGCCGCGACCACGGGTAAGGCGTTGAGCATTACTGGGACGGGATTGGTGACGAGGGCGTCGAATCGAAGCAGGTATAAGGCGGTCAAGGCGGCCGGTAGGGCATGGCGGACGGTCTGAGCAGCGGGCGTTTGTTTGATTTGGACGGGTCGTAGTGTCGCCAGCGAGCTGCTGGAACCGGCCGTCGTTGTCGATGACTCTGTCGCTTGACTTCCAGGTGTACTTTTTGTTGTCGATGTCGACTGGGCTACGGCGCCCTTCACGATTGCTGACGAGGACATTGTTACCGGATCCACGAGGGGCATTTTGGTTGTACAAAATGGACTGAAATGAGGCAGGCTGAAGAAGCCTCGTGGTGCCAATTGATCGTGATTATTGGTGCAGTGGCAGGGGGGCTGTACCTGCGTGTACAATCGTTGACCGAGCAGCCGTCGCAAGGAAAGTGGAAGAGAAGCAATGTTGCCGAGGGAATGAACAGGCCAAGCTTCCAGTTGATGGCGGGCTGGACGGTTATTCTAGACGGTTAAATTCGGGATCCACTGTAAGCACCCAAGCCCAGAACCCTAACCCTTCACCACCTGCAACTTGGCTTCTCAGTGCGAGTCAAGGACTTGTTACTGGCGACGTTTGAAGAATAATCTTGAATATTTCAGGCCCCAGTCGGGAATGAAATATACACATACTGTCGATGGTTCTTTTTATCCCTCCCCCTTTTCCCCTCTTTTTTTTTTTTTTTTCTTTCGGTAGGCTGGTCAGAGCCAACCCTGTTCAGCACATTCCAGTTGTTGGATGAACACTGCCTCTATGTATAGCCGAACGCTTCGCAGATGCCTACACCCATACGTGCCGGTTCGTATAAGAACGACACAGCTCTCATCAACTATGACCTCAGGGCCTCCAAAACATCCCTAACATGCAAGTCTCTGACCACACACACGATTCATCACCATCTACTGAGCATCCTTAGCTGGGATGAGGTTTCTCAAAGACAAGTCATACACCACATCCTCGACCTTCTTCACAGCGTACTTGACCGAGTCCACCCTCTTCCGCAGGATATCGTTCTTCAGATTGAGCATCTGGAACCCTCCGTGTAGATCCTTGATGAATCCACTGATCTGCACAGCCAGCTCTGTGTCGCCTAGTGTCACAGAGTTCATGGCGAGGCGGCTGAGGTCTTCAACGACCGAGATGAGAGCCAAGAGATACTCCTCGATGGTGATGTGGAAGGCGTCACGGTCCTTAAGGTTGACCGGAACTAGAAAAAGGAGTTGATAGTGGTAAGCATCTGTCTCTCCAGTGCCCCGCGGTGCTTTCTGACAGCGGGAACCAATGAAACCATGGAAACGTACCTTCGAATACGTGACCAACTTCCTCCAAAGTCAGGAGACGACCGACTTCACCAGGCTTGCTGTCGCTGCCCATACCGCCCAACCAAGCATGAAGGAGCACCGTAGCGATGGCATCCTGAAGTGTGCGGCCCCACTTGTAGTTGTACCTTGGGGAGAGATCCGTCAGCTCATGGCCTCAAGTACGTGACAGGTGCTTATACTCACTTGTAGTAAGGGTACTGTGAGGCAAACTGGGCTAGCCGAGTTGTTGTCTCCAGCTCCTTCTTGATACCACTTTCAACCTGAGAAAGAAGTGCGGGATCTGAGTTGGCAAGTCAGCATCCCATTTCGAACTTTGAGAAATTCATCATCAGCATCATCGCAATGCCTCATCCCACAGATCCCAAGGTAGAGAACAGCCTGAGAAGGGTTCTCGAGGGTTTGGATAAACAATTTGACATGAGGTGTGATTGATTCCTGAGAAGGCAGCCCAGGTGCGGGGACCGTACATTTCGAACGAGGAGTGGAATGGATCTTGGTCAACACTCCCTGAGTATAAGAGACATTTTGATTGAGCTCCTCGATTATCTGCTCAAGATCTTTGCGAATACTGCTGTCCTTCTCGATGTTGTCTTTGAGCTGGTCGAAGAGCGCGGGGTCAATCATCGGCGGAGCCATCTTGAACAAGTTGCTGCGTCTTAGAAATGGTAAAATGATGTAAATGAAAGGCAACTCAAGACGTGTGGTACTATGGGGTGATCGCGAATGACTTGGATTCGGTGCTGGTTGGTGGATGTGATGCGATGTTCAAATGGAGAAAACCCCGTGCAGAACAGGAACTCTATGGTAAACTGCAGTGACATTTTTTTTTTTTTTTGCTGATTGCAATCTGGTTCAAATTCGGCAACTTGTTCGTTTGCACGCGGTAAGAAAAAGAAAGAAAAAAAACCACACAAGGGAAAGACCGACCACGAGGTCAATACGGCATGACCTTGATCTTAGCAATACTAATTTTCGAGTTTCCTGGCTTCGCAAAGTGCTGTTGATGTTTATCTTGCAGTGAACACGAAGTTCATGACCACATACCAACATCAACTGCAGTCAATGACCGGTTTTCAACCCATTCCAAGGCTCAGCCGGGATGGCCTGTGCTTCAGCGTTACCTTCTCATTCAACCTATGATTCTATGAAATTGTGACTATCAAATATCTCTCCTTTTCAGCGAATCTGACGGACCTCCGATTGTTGCGAGAAACGATGGTGCAGGTCTGAGAGAAATGAATATCATGAAGTATAAGACCCACGTAATTGTAAAGAAAAAGAAGCAAAGGCAAAGTGGTCCACATGAAGACGGATGCTTCTATAAGAAGCAAGCCGAAGGAAGTCCTGGGCCGTCGCAAAGGGCAAATCCCACGGTCAGGTAGGTAGGAAGGTAGGTACTTTGACAAGGTACGTACGTGCGTAGGCAAGTGGGAAAGCACAGACCACAGGAACCTCAACCGCTCTTTCCACGATCCGGTATCACTCCGGAACTCTTGGACAGCTACCGAAACCATCGGACATATGTACTTCTACTACCACTTCTTACGGTACGACGAGCCTCTATGCCGGAAGGCGGCGCGAATACCCTAAATGTACAACAAACAATAACCATCGGCTCCAAAGCCTAATATGTATTGATTGGTCAATGCCAAAGTTTCAGACGAGAGACAATACCCCTTGATCAATCGTCACCCGTAGATTTCTTGTTGGGAACAGTTGAGGCCGTCCACTCCATTGGATTCGCCGCACAAGCTTGAGGCGAACAGTTCAAGGTTGATGTACATCGATAGGTACTTTTACTTAGTATATCTCTTCACCTTTGTAAATCAATTCCATACATTGCTTCGCCGTCACAGCCGAGACCACAAGGCTTTCGTGTCATTGACGACCCATCTTTCTGGTGGACCTAAGAAGTCCATTGCCTGTGCGTCATGTATCGAGGCGTTCCATCTTTTTCGATGCAAAAAATTCTTCTATGGCTTCCTGTTCGACAAGGAGAAATTCCATGCCTCGGCACAACAACCCCTGGCCCAAGCTGTTGCGGGGGATCTGCTCCCCTGTAAATGCGGGGGGAGGAGACACCCAGATGCCTTCTCAGCCAATTGACTGCAAGCTGAGTTCCGAAAATGGGCAACCTTGAATGCCTACATTTGTTGACGAACAGTGGCGTTCACGAGTAGGCAAGGTTCGCTTCGCTACCAGGCAACCTGTCCACTCACTCATACCGGTCCCTGTTCACACCTTTTGAGATGCTGAGGTACGCGGGAGTGGCAGCACTAGGGAACGGACTTATCTTCCGTCCCTTCTTGGGAGGGAGGTCCGAAAGGTTGTCCAAACAGCGGCTTCGAGTGAATGGTCACCTCTCGGTACGCTACTGCCGTGCTTCATCTATAGCCAGCTGTTCCCGTTGAGCCATCCCATTCACTTATCTTGTGGCGCTGGACTTTTGACACCTAGTGGCTCTGTCCTTCACTTACCTCCTTTCCGCCCTTCCCCGCCCCCGGACATATATAGACGAGAGGTGGTGCCGGTACTTGACCCCTTCTTCACAGACCGTTCTCAACAGAAAGCTCAGGAGAAAACCTCACCTCAAAAGATGCCGCTCAAATCACGATGGGCCGTCGATGTTCCTCGGTGCTCCCTGCAACAATGGATCTTTGACTCGCCTTGCGGTCCTCTTCCAGACCGTCGTGCATATATCGATCCTGAGCAACCTGATACGAACTACCTCGACCTCAGCAGCTACCGACTCTTGGCCAAGCGCGTCGCCTTGGGCTTACAACAAGCTGGTCTGAAAGAAGGCGACAGAGTGCTCCTCTTCTCTGGCAACAACATCTTCTTCCCTTCTATCTTCCTTGGCATCTTGATGGCCGGAGGCATCTTCACAGGTGCCAATCCCAGTTTTGTGGCTCGAGAGCTGGCATACCAGCTTCGCGACAGTGAAGCCAGCTTCCTCGTCACGGCACAGGGCTCTCTTGAGACAGCTTTTCAGGCAGCTAAAGAGGCTGGCCTGCCGAGGGATCGCATTTTTGTTCTCGGCGGAGATACTCCTGCAGCACAAGAAGTAGTGCTATCTTCCAATCCTGGACCAGGGCTGAAGGGCCGGGTTGCGGGAGCTAGGCACTGGACAGAACTCCTTCAGGGAAATGCCAAAGAAGCCGAGAGTTGGAGCTGGAAAGAGCCAAAGGATCCGCAGACCACGACATGCTGTCTCAACTACAGCAGTGGGACCACTGGAGTTCCCAAGGGCGTTGAGATCAGTCATTATTGCTATGTCGCAAACGGAGTTCAGGTTATCCACCTCAACAACCTCAACCCCGACTGGGAGGAAAGGCAAAAGCGAGCGCGTGCCCTCTGCTTCCTGCCGCTTTACCATGCCTATGGCCAGACATACTTTGTCGCGAACATGCCGCGGGCCGGCATCCCCATCTACATCATGCCGAGCTTCGATTTCGTTAAGATGCTCGAGTATGTTCAGCGCTATCGGATTACCTCACTGACCTGCGTGCCACCAATTGTGGTCGCGTTGGCCAAGTCTCCTCTTACCAAAAAATACGATCTTTCAAGTGTCGAGGGATTGGGTTCTGGAGCCGCTCCGTTGGCAAAAGAGGTCTCGGACGAAGCGGAGAAGCTGTTCAATGGGAAATTTCGTCTTCGCCAGGGCTGGGGCATGACGGAAACGACATGTACTTGTATGTCATGGGATCCTCTCAATAAGGAACCCAGCTCAGGCGTGGGCGAGATGATGCCCAACTGCTCTGGAAAGCTGATGTCACTAGACGGAAAAGTCGAGATCACCAAGGCAGGGGAAAGAGGCGAGTTCTGGGTCACAGGCCCTAATTTGATGCGCGGTTATTGGCGAAAGCCTGAAGCGACAGCGGAAACCGTTGTCGTCGACGCAGATGGCACTCGCTGGCTCAAGACGGGCGATATTGCCTACTTCGATGCATACAAGCCTGGAGGTATTGTTCACATCGTCGACAGGTTGAAGGAGTTGATCAAGGTGAAGGGTAACCAGGTGGCGCCTGCTGAACTTGAAGGGCTGTTGCTCGAGCATCCTGAAGTAGCCGATGCCGCGGTGATCGGTGTGACGATCAACGGCGAGGAAGTTCCTCGAGCCTACATCGTTCGCCAGAATCCCAAGTCAAAGATTACTGGACAGGAGATTGCCGGCTGGATGGCCGGCAAGGTGACTCGGTACAAACAGCTAAAGGGCGGCGTCGTTTTTACGGACAACATTCCGAAGAACCCGGTAAGTTCTGATTATATCTTTTGATGTTGCACGTACCTAGGCGCTAATGCGTAACTCGTACAGTCTGGCAAGATTCTGCGTAGGCAGCTGCGTGATCGCGCGGACAAAGAAGTCGGAGAATTTAAATCGAAGCTCTAAGACAGGAGTAGACTGGTTCCACAACACTTACCTTTACTTCATGGCCGAGGATATGGGAAGATGAAGGAAACAGGTGGAAGCAATGGGTAGAGAAACTTGCCATATTTGGCAACATACATACCTTTGAAGGAGAATGGTTTTCTAAGTGAATACCCGGTGGAATGCATCCATAGAGTTGAGGTTATCTGCCAGAAATCGGGATACAAGAAGAGTGTCGGTGAGATACCACGGATCATAGGTAGCTATGCAGCGGAAACTGAGTGGGCTTGATGGATGAATTGAACGGAGGGTCGCAAACTCCTAAGCAAGGTGTGTGGGACGAATTTGTGAAAGAAGGAGTAAGTGGGTTGGTTCTTCCCCTGGTCCTTGATGCTTGCAATAGGCAAGTGCTCTCAAGCACCTTCCTCGAGATGGGCAGAGCAAGAGTACCTTGCTGCCGCCCCCACACCACGAGTGCAGTCATAGTCCGACCTTCGACTTCATTTTCCTCCACTCCGTTCTCACTTCTCGCTGCTAGTTGAAAGAAGCAACACATGGACTCTACGAACTTGTGTCCCCCGTCAAGTCAAACCATTACCTATCTACTTCTAGCGGGGCGCATCCTGGCCAGGTCCATATGCTGGAAGCTGAATACCTATTTGCAACTCTCCGGCGCCTCTACCGCGAACACTGACCATGGTCATTCCACCCATTCAATCTTTCTATCAAAAGGCATCTCCTGCCTCTTCCGCCTTCTCCCAGACACTCCCAGGAACAACCATATCCAATCATGCAGACATGAGCCGAGCGCCATTGACAGAAACATGGAAGCCACAAGGCAGTTATGCCAGAGTCAACATTTCCGAACTTCAGCCAGGACGAGGCAAGGTCCGATTCATGGGGAGAATTGTCAATATATGCCCGGCCAAGCCTGACCATCAGCCCAGAGCCCTTTCCTCTCTTCCCTCTGGATTCCATTTCATGGTGGTTAAAGACGATACTGGAGTAGTTGCCGTGAGTTCAACATCCTTAGCCTTTTCATCTTCGTCTGAAACAAATCTCCGGACATCTAGCTCACACCAAAGAAAATCCAGATAAAACTTCTCGGCACGCAATCCGACCTTATCAACCTCCACCTCGGGAACCTGGTCACAGTATGGACCGGCTTTGTGGCCGAATACTCAACGGCAGCTACTATCCAAGTCCCTTTCGTGTCGATGATTATTCCTGTTCACCCAGGCCCGGCTTCGCAATCATGCATCAAGTTCCACCAAAATGGAATGAACCCAGAGGAGACGGGTCTGTGTCGAATCCCTCTGGAATATAACACTAGTTCTGCGTCCTCTCAGATGCCGGGACTGATAAGCCTCAGAGCCTTCATGAAAGGCACTCATACCAAGGGGAAGCACGAGGATGATATCCTGACAAATATCCTTGTCTGTGTCTCAAGCATTGGCCCTCGCAAGACCATCAAGGCCAACAATAAACCAAGCACTCTGGAACTGGTCGAGGTTCATGTCTGTGATGAAACAGATCATTGTGTTCTCAAACTTTGGAGTGACCAGATTGTCTCGGCACGCGAATGGACCGCTGGACAGACCATCCTACTAATTACCAATCCAAAACTCTACCCTCGAAAGAAGGGCAACGAAAACCCAGGACTGGGGGTTGCCCTGAACTCGATAGTGGATGTGGACCCCGACTTTCCAGATGCTCATTGGCTTCGACGAATGGCTGAAGCTCAAAGAAAGAGAGAGCGGGCACACACGCCGTTCCCCGTTGGTGTATGGGATGTCGAACAAGCTATCAACGGCCCGAACAGGGTACTCTATACCTTGGCAGACGTGGATGAGAGGGTTAGAGAGGACGCCAGCGTTGTGTTTACCGGGAAACTCAACGTCCTCATCCTTGGTGTCAGTATCTGCGAGAGCCAGAGACAGAACAGACTTTGTTGTTTCGAATGGTGAGTCAGTTTACCGTAACTAGCCTGTACGGTACTTCACACAAGACTGCCTTTCTCCCATCGCTCATCTTTACCCCTCTACCTACGGACCGTATCATGTATAAGGTCTGGAACCAGGCCTTACTCACAGAAACATCGCCGGTGTGCGAGGTACCCGTGGTACAGCTTTTGTAGGTCGCTGCTGGAGCATGGTGGTTCGTTCCCCCAAGTTTCCTGGGCGACTGAGCTTCTTGTTGTTTTTGTCGCCTTCATTGATGGTTGAAAAGAGCCCCGCCACGTCCTCCGTATTTTTCTCTTTCATTCCCACTTGCTTTCGAACGAAGTTCGTATCTTGATCGTTGCCCGAAGACGCAGCGATTCCCATCGCAGGTCGCCAGTGCAGCTGGTGCAGAATAGCATGCCTCTTGTTTCCTTTCTTGGCGAGAAAAAAAGACTAGTTACTGAAAACTGACATTGCCTATCTCTAGTTGCAACTTTCCACTTTACTCCAACCAGTCCTCCGCGACGTGCAAGAACTGCCACAAAGACTGCGAACTGACCATTAACCCCCGTGTAATCGGACCTGTCGCGGACGAAACAGGATGCGTCACCCCGTGCAAGTTGGTCTGGAGCGACAGAGCATGGTCTGAGTTGCTCAGAGGTGGTCGTCGCATCTGTTTTGACGGCGAGCATGGAACAGCGACTGAATCATTGCCGAATAACGATGTCTCTGACCTTGCTACTTCACATGAAGACAATCACGATGCTTACTATGCTGTGCCTCAATCTCATCAACATGTCTGGAAGGACCTGATCAAAGTCGACCCATTGGAACTTAGAGATTTGGAAGAACGGCTGTTGTACTCCCGTGTTACCTTGACGTTTGGGTGGTCTGCGGGGGTCAAGCGGCTCTGTGTGTTGGGCGTGGAATGGTGAAGATGTTCGAGAAAACGGGCGTTGGTGACTCCAATGGTTGATATGTTACCGCTTGATGGACGTGGAATGATAGTACCTGAGGAGGAAAAGTAATTGTCAAGGATGAGAATGTTGAGTCAAGTATGACAAGATGTTGTGGTTTATGTGGTAGGAGTTTGTATCACGGTCAACAACCACCACAGTAGTACCGTACACCAATCACCAAGGTCGAGCAAAACCACACATGTAAGAACGGTGTTCATTATTGTACCTTTCAAGGCATCTAGCAAAGATCAAGCTACTAACTATGATCTTCTTTTCTAATTTCCCTCCTGGCAGCATATCACCCGCTCTTAACCATTTTCTCAAAATTTCCCATTAACGCTGTGCTGTTGCAAACAGCGACTCTCAGGCTGGCTCGCATTATCCCAAAATCCCTCCATCTAAAAGCTCAGATCTCAAAATCCTCCACTCAAGAATGTGCTTGCAGCCGTGTATGATTGACGTTTGACAGCCTAAAAGAGCTTGTGCTCAAGGGTCATGTCAGACTCAGGTTCGAGACCGACGCAAGCGCGGAAAATGTTAGTAAGGGCAGCACGCTGCTTGGCAAGCGCGTTAACGACGGGAGTGCCGGGGGGAGTGAGGGGGGCCTTGAGCATGTAGCTGAGGACGCTCAGGACGCTGTGGAAGTGCTTGAAGTCCTTCTCGGCAGCGGCGCCGGCCTCAGCAGCCTTCCACTGGATGCGGGTCATGATCTCGGTGATGACGACGAGATCGATGATCAGGGGCGAGGCAAGGAGGGAGTCCTCGCACACGTTGAAGAGCGAGATGGTCTGGTGACCGCCGCAGAAGATCTCGGCGTAGTACTCGTCAAGGGCGCGCTTGTCGTCGCCGACGGCGGGCATGTACTTGATCACAACGGTGTGATCGGGGTGCTCGCCCTCCTTGTACAGGACGCTGTTGGCGGCCACCATGTCGTCGACCACGTTGGACTTGGAAATTTCCTTGGAGCGGAACTGCTTCTGCGAGGAAAGGTTGTAGCCGTCGTTGTTGCCCAGGTGGTTGTAGGACGCAATCGAGGTCAGCTTGATACCGGCATTGATGAGGAAGTCGGTCAGGGCAGACTTCATCTTGGTCTGACCGGACTTGAAGTCGTCTCCGCCGATGAAGGCACCGTGTCTCTCGGCAAGCTCGATGGCGCCGGGGACGAAGGTGTTCTGGGGGGAGCCGTTGATGAAGGGAGTACTCTCGAGAATGCAGGCAACGGCGAAGATGGTGGAAGGGGAGACCTCCTCGTGGCCGGCCTCAATGGACTTGAGGAGGTTGTCAGCGGTGTCGTTGACGCCGTCAATCAAGTCGGCGTAACGCTCGGTGTTGGCAGTCCAGAGGACAATAATTTTGTCGAGGCCGTTGGCGGCCTTGAACTCGCGAATGTCCTTGCGGATCTGCTCAACGTGCTCCATGGAGGCCTTGGAGCCGGGGAGAACGTTGTCGGCACGGTTCTCCTGGTTGGCAGCAATGAAGTCGGGGTAGTAGATGGAGGGCAGGGGGACCATCTTGGACATCTCCTCGCGAACAAGCTCCTTCATGGTAGGCTGAAGGACTTTGGCGCGATCCATGGCCTTGTCGAGGGGCATGCCGGAGATATCCCAGCCGCCAATGACGAGATCGTTGGGGTGAACCATGGGAAGGACGTTGTGGAAGGGAACGTTGACATCCTTGCCCTTGGCGTCGATGCCGAGCTTGATGGTGGAACCCATGATGACGGAGCCGTAGTAGTTGGCCTCCTGGGTACCCTCCTTGGTAGCCCAGCTGTACTTGTGCTTGTTGGCCAGGATGCCGGCGGTCACGGTGGTGCCATTGTTGCCACCCCAGCCGACCAGCATCAGACCGGTCTTGGGGACTTTTCTGTCGACCTTGAAGTCGTAGACAGTCTCCTTGGGGACGGCGACATAGTTGTCGCCCTCGACAGTGCACAGGGTGGTGCGGTAGGTGTACTTGGAGCGGATCTCCTCGTCGGTGTAGACTACGTTGGGGGAGTTGACAACGAAAGTCTTGGGGGT
Organism: Neurospora crassa OR74A; assembly: GCF_000182925.2. NCBI lineage: Eukaryota > Fungi > Ascomycota > Sordariomycetes > Sordariales > Sordariaceae > Neurospora > Neurospora crassa. The sequence continues at coordinate 4,186,011 of NC_026505.1, forward strand.
GGTGTTGATATGTCCATCACCGTTGGCATGAGCGCCGTTGGTGCCGTTGATACCGTTGGTAGTCATGTTGACGGTAAAGGTGGTTGTTCAGGTGCAGGTAAGTGGTTGGTTGGCTATCTTGGCTGTTGACGGTCTTTTATGGGGTAAAGACCGAGTCCGCTGAACTTCCGGGCGAGGCAGAACAACGGGCTCCTGCGTACGGGTGATGGACTCTGATAATTTATATTAGTGAAAGATCTAAAGATTGTGATATTTTCTTACGGCCGCCAGTGGCACAAAGCGCAGAGCCGCAAGGGCTGTGACTGGGCTAGGGAATATGGGACGACCTCAAACACATTTCCCCCGACCCTTCACTCACACCAACCCGCGTGGTGAAGGGTCAACAAGCGAGGGCTTGAAAACGCAACAGAAGGGCGGTCGTAGGGATGGCAGGAACATGCAAGCGGCGGCAGAAACCTGGAAACCGTCGACTTACGAGTTGAGTAGGTTGGAAAACGTTTTGGCGGATGATGGGATCGCGGCTCGGGAGCGCGATCAGATGGTTAGTTGCTTTAAGGGGGGGGAGTGCGAGATTGTGACCGGGATGGATCTTTCTGAAGACGATGGGGGATCGAAACAAAAGAACAATCAGAGACGTTGGTTGACGAGCCTTCTTTATATACCTGGGGACCCGACAAACAGGCCAAGGGCGCCCGCAAGGGACATGGCGGGAGATGTACCTCATTAGCCTCTCGTGAGGTGGTTCCGATGTGGATGCACGTCTGCCCTGGAGATTGTTGGAGCTCCATTTCCCATGCACCACGCGCGCGGCGGCCGGGCGGCGGGCGGTCAAGGGGGGAGACGGGACTCTGGGGCGTCCGAGATCGCGCGCCAGGGCACCTAGAGGTATACAATTGGGGGTAGACTACCATACAAGTTGGTACATACAGGGATCTCGCAGCCATTGTCCAAGCTCCGGGGTTTTCGGGCTCTAGACTTGCCCGCCCGTAGGTGGCATCTGCCTGTCCGGTCCGGGGCAGAGGACATTGGCATTTCAGATTGCAAAGTCGAATCATATGTTTATTTCACGATATGTTGGGACTCTGCTAGTGATACGACCCCGTGCCACGACCAATGGCAAACGCCCATCGCCGATATCCCCAAGAAATACACAGTACATAATAACGTCAAAAGAGAGAATGTGATTTACCCCGGGATGGTTCTTTGATCTCGCATTCCCTGGTCGATTCGTTCACCTTTCAATGGCTCCTCAACAGTTCCCCCCAGCTGGGGGGACTTGGTATCGGAATCAGATGGAAAAGACAATCGCTCGCGTGCAGGCATAGCTACCTACGTACGCAAGCACGAGCACAAAAACCTCAACACGCATGCACATCCTGATCCTGTCTGAAGCCGCTGTCTGCCCTTTCGGCGACCGAATCGACAGGCGCCGGTTAAAGTTGCCCCCTGTGAGAGACAAGGTCTGTACAACGCTTTCCGATAGAAGGGCGAATATTCGGGGTTTCCAACAAATTCTTTAGTCAAATGTTCACCCGCACCCGACAGGGCCATCGTGCCACGGCGCGTCGGTTGTGAGGTTGGACTGTCGGGGGAGGTTGGGGACAATGTGATGTGGGGTGCCGGGTCTTCCACCCACCCGGTCCGGACACGGAAACCCCTGAACCATCTTGCACTGGGGACATCCAGACGGGACTCGCCAGACAGCGGGCAACGCCAAGCCTGCCGATTTGCCCACTCGATAACGGACAGATTCGGGTGCCGAGCCCGATAAGGAGGTACCTGTGACTAGGTACACACACTACCAGTAGAGGTAGCGTCCCGGTCCTAACGGCAACATGAAGGGCGGTCTGTCGATTTTTGTCTCTTCTTGCACATCCCGCGTCTCGAGCTCGACATTGGTCCGTCATCGAAAGTGCATTGCATCAGCAACTATTGTGAGCCGGTGTTCGCTTGTCGTAGGTTGACATCGAACCGCAAACTGCACTGCGGCTGTCTCGCAGCTGCTAGTTTCTGCTCTTACCGTGAGTCATTAACGCCATTGTTGATCAATCCCTGGACATGTTGTCGTGGCAGCACCCGAAGATATCTGGATTTCTGTAATCCTGTCTCTCGTCTGCAGGCAGAGGGCGCAGAACCAGAGAAAGGGTGGCCAGAAGCGAGCTCATTGTTAACAAACCCCCACGGTCGTACGTATCATGGCGAACAAGAACCATGCTCCAGCTGGGCTCAAGCATATGTGAATAGTCATCTGCTCACAGGCCAACAAACGCAACTTGTACGGTTGCTGTAATCATGATAGGGCTTCGGCACCTTGGCTCATGAGATCCTGCACAAAGTACCACACCATCACTGCAATGAAAAGCTTTGCCCCGACTGGCATCGTGGAACACAAGGTGTTGAAAGTTCTCAAATTTTATTAGTATTGTTATTGTTATTTTTACTTCTTACTTATATGTTTCCCCCCCCCCTGGCTCGAGGCCCGTCCCACCCACGTCATGCAGCTTCAATTGACAGCGCAAAGTTGCATCATGACGGCAACGGATGGTCCCCATTGGGAACACTTTTCGAACTGATAGGTAACCCCAACAACATCCACCTGCATGATGAAGGTTACTTTCGGATTCCATGCATCCTGTCCTTTTTGCTTTCACCAGTCTAAAAAAAGGGGTAGGTTTGGTGTCTTTTTGTTGTTCAAAATGCTTCCAGCATAATCCTCCCAGAAGCCCGAAGCAACATTGTATTTTTCCTGGCGAATTAATGGCTTTTCTTTTACGGTCTTTCTTCCAAGAAGTGGCCATCGCCATCGAACTAAGTCGCTCTCAGTATCTGTCGAGAATTTGTTAGCTACGCAACAAAGAACCGACTTGTGGGATCTGGAACTCGCTACCGGGGAGCACACGGACACGACGCACTCGCACACACATCAGGAAATGTCCTACGAAGATCAAGGGTCCTTTGTTACACGGAAAAGACGACATATCCACCTCAACTCGAACCTTTTTTTTCACCTAGAAACGTGTTTCGAGTGACACAAAACCGACTGTGGTGTGTCTAGGTATGCCTCGGGCTATGGAAACCAGAGGTTCTGAACCACGGAAGCGGTCTGGAGTCGAGGTTGACATTTCCCCGTCCTGTCTGCAACAACACATCACCAAAACAAAGACAAGACACAAGGACAGACAGGCAAATTTACCGAAGGCATCGAGATGGCGAGTTTCAGACCCTTCGCCTCCAAGTGTAATGCTCGACTACAGTAACCCAGACAGAGACAGCCAACGAACGACGCTGAAAGGGGCTACAGTGGCTACATTGTTGTTACACAACACAAGACTATTCATCATTCGAGGCCACTTGGTGCTTATTGGACTTTACTTGCCCTTGATAGTCGTAACGTCTCGACAGAGACAGGAAGCTCTTTTGCCCATAGTTTCTGATTGGGAAAGACATCATGCAACCTGAGAATACCGGCATTTCCGGAACCGGAGTAGAGATTCCGCATTGGTGTTGCAGAAAGCGAAGAGAACGAGGAGAGGAAGGAGAGAGGATGTAACAGAATCGAGAACACGTAGGTAAAAGGTGAGGGCCAGATGACTAAGTGAGCCAGTCAAGTCCGTGGACTAACATGAGGAATGGCAGTCTTCTTGAAGTACGCGAATGGTGTAGTTGACCCGGGTCTTCAACCACCGTATATATAAGTATGTGTGTGTATGTGTGTGTGTGTGTAGGTACCTTTCGCGGAACCACAGAGAAATTGTCATGCAGACGTTGCCGAGCAGGTAAGTTAACAGGCCATGGCTTGGTTTCGTTAAGATGGCTAGGCGTGAAGGGACAAATTGGGACACATCTCGCGGAGGCTCTCACGGAAACACCCGTCCTCGAATATGTATTCTGGACGGTCGATTGCATTGAGCCAACTTTGACTCTTAACAGCTCTTGCTCTTTTACCCCGTGAGTTTTCGAAGCTGGCGGTTCATAGCCTGTTCCCGGCACCAACGGCATCATTCACTACTAGACTTGGTGACAATTAACTATCTTGATGTTATCACTTGTTTTCGTCACGTACCTAATTCTATTTGGTGTTCGAGTTGTCAATTTGAAACTGAACCCGACCTGTACGAACACGTTAGACATCACCATCAAGACAATACTTTTGTTGACGTCTTGGAGGGTATATTGTCCCGTTATATCAACAGATAATGGCATGTAAGCAGTGATGCCGGCAAACCGCCTCATCGCATCAGTGAAGGGGCCGAAAACCAGGTCAGCCAGCCATCTCTGGAGAAGCAGGGCTACCGAGAGGGTATGAGGCGATGTGCATTGTTGAAGGGACAGTAGGAGCCATTGTTTGAGAACAAACATCCAGACAATTCGACGCCATGGTGAGCTCGACGGTAAAGAGGCAGCCAGCCATTCAGCTGCGTTGGAAGGGGTTAGTCATGCTGGCTGTTCGAGCCTTGTGACAACCGACAACCCCTTAAAGTGATACCTTTCGGAAACGAAGCCGATCAACTCCGAACTGGACAATCCAAAATCACATAATGGGAAGGAGATGTCTGTGATCCAGACGATGGGCTGGCCAATAATGTTGTACGGAAGTGATTGTCTCGTCTCAGAAGAAACTGTTGTATAGGTAGAGGCACCTAGGCAGTGCCAAGCATAGTGTATTGGAAAGTCGGACCATCGTCGAATATCAACGTTGGTCTGTGCATATTAACGGTAGAGCCCAGACTTGCGGATAGTGAGTGATTCAACCATTCGCGAGGCTGTATCACGATATTCAGTCTTTGATATCTATAACGTAATATTGCTGGATGGTGGTTCTGAATCTCATTTCAGCCCGGCAACATCAGGCTTGGCCTCCAGCCATCCGCCTTCGCGACTTCGATATCATGCGGGGAGACGGTCCCAATTCCAGAAGTCTGATAAACCATGAACGCGAACTGAGTAATGCGCATCGATGGTTATGACGGCGGGATATGATGATGGTTGGCGCGCCAGTCTCATCAGATCCGATGTAGATTAGATGTTTCTGGTGCCGACTGCATGATGCCCGATCGTGGGTTGCTGGTGGGTACCATAGGTACCCAGGTAGTGTGGAAAAAAAGGTCCGGACACTTGCTGGGTCTGCTTTAGTATAACACCTCAAGCGTGTTCGAACTTTTTTTCACACCACCTGGTACACTACTAGTGTAGTGCATCATACTGTCATGTCTTTTGTCTCTGGAGGATGAGCCGAACCGCTGCAAGGTACGGGCAAGCACTCCAAGGTACCGGGCCTGGGCAACGAGGAGGGTATCCAGCAATCAGCCAATCGGCGATGGAGCGACGACTGTTCAAAGGCCGGCTCCACCTCTTCCTAGTGTACACTACCCTATGGTGAGATGGGTAAGACCCGTGGGCCAGGTCGCTGACGATCGCCGCAGTGACCACACAGTGCCCTATACATACGCTACAATGGAAGCCACGAAGTTTTGCCTACGATGGTTCGTGGCCGGTACTTCCCTCGACAAGGGGGTTTTACTCGCTTTGGCTCACAACCATGTGTGGAGAAGTGGCGCTTGCCAATTCAACATGATGAGCGACGGACTCCTGCTCCAGCGAAACAGATGGGCTACACTGAACTTCACGCCAGAGCGACCTGACGGCGGGCTGGGAGGACAGCTGGTTCAAAGAGAAAAAAAAAAATAGGGTCCGGATGGACAATCGCTGGGTATGGTTTGGTATAAGCGTGTCCGGACTTTTTTCCATACCACCTGGAGGGATGCCAAGTGGAGAGGTCAATAATGAGGAATCGACAAATGGACAATCAATGGACCACCTGACGATTAATTGCGGACGGAATGACGCGCGATGAGAGATGGCGCTCGGTCGGTACAACACACTTGCAAATGAGGTTACGGAGAGCTGCTCTGTCCGTACATCATCCGTATGTTGCAACCTTCCGAGTCCTTCATTCTCTTTGGCGCGCAGGGTGCTGGTAAATTGATGGAAGGCAAATGAAAGGGATGGGATAAATGCCAACGTCGACTAATGCGACGCAACAGCAGCAGTAGCATTGCTTTCAGTTATATATGTAACCGTTTTATAGGCTCGCTGGTTTGTAAAAGGTGAACAAGTACGGCCTTGCCTCGATCGCCGTCGTGACATCAACTACCACTTCGCTTCACCAAAGTGGCCCTTGATGGAGACACCTTTCCAGCACTTTGACGACCTCGTGTTATCTCATCTCTGAAATTGTTATCCGAGAATACCGGCGTCACTCCTTTAGTCTGGCGTCGAACGTTCAGCACCGTCTCTCGCTAGAATTTCCTGGCCTTCTCTGGCTTCCTTTCTGGCCGCCTTTTGGGTCCTGGACTCCCGTCCTGGGGTTTCTGACGACAGCAAACCAACAACACCATAACGGCAGCGCCAATATACCTAACCTATCTTGGATCTCCCAGGGGCAGGGGTTACCTTTTTCACGCCTCCCACGCCTCTCGCGCACGCTCTTTTTGGGCAGGACACACGCCTTTGATCGTGATCTCATCCATCCCCAGCTCTGGTCGCCTACCGTCGATAGCCTTTGTCCTCCCAGCGTCACTCGAGGCAGACAAGGTGCCCCTGACGCCCTGTTTCCTCACTTGGGCCTTTGTCATCGGCCTCACCTTGACGCCCAGAACTCCCCGGAGTCCTCTCGACAACAGCGACTTCTGCGGCGCTGCAACGTTGAGGACACCTCGCTGCCCTCACACCCTTCCAAAGAAGTGGGAGACCGGAGAACTAGGGGGGTGCGCGAGGGGTGCCACTTGACCAGGGACTTGTGCTGGGGTTGGCTAGCGTACCGCACTGGCAGCTAGGGGCGTTCAAGGGTCGCATCCAAGGGTTGCCGGGATAGGTCGACCACCTTCACCCTCACCGACCTGATCATCCTTCTTCGACGCTTCCTCGCTGTTCATACAATTCTTCCCGATTCCGACAACATTCCATTATCGAGACGCACCGAGACGCCATTGTGTCGTCTTCCCCGCATTTTGGCTTCCCGCTGTCGTCTAACCCACCGACAGCCTTGTGGTGCCTAGCTCCGTTCCGTTCCTCCTCGCTCGACGGAAAGCCCCAACTCCAGCTCGTGTCGCGCATTCCTCCGAGTTCCGTCTTCCATCAAACCACGAATTCAACATCAACTGCGGCCGAGAAGAACATTCTACCCAGAAACCGCTTGGTTTTCTTCCGTTTGATAACCTACCGCCCCCGAACAGACCAGCCTCTGTTACTAGACCGCCTAAACGACCACCTGGCATCCGGCTTGACGTAAAGCTTTCGATCGCCCTGGGCCTTGCCTGCTTCAGGTGCTGGGTTGGAGAGACCTCGGGGATTTGGGGTGATACGTCTGGCATAGATGGTGAATGGTAATAGGAAGTGTTTTGGATGAAGCATTTGCGGAATAAAGCACCCGTTGTTACAACATTAGCTTTCGTCATTCGCCTCGCTCCTGCCAACTCCCCCCAACAAACTCGGGGACCTGCATGGTGGTTCCTTCCAATTCAACCCTGTTCAACCGTTAAGTGAAGCGGCTCAAGCCCAGAGAAGGCAAGAATGGCTTCGGAAAGCTTCATGCCGACAGTAAAATGCTCGTCATGCGGATCCCAAGTTCCGATATCTATGATGGGCGAACATGTTTGCGCCGGAAGCTCAGATGCAGATGATAAGGCGGACGAGCCTGTTTCAGCAGCTCCGCCAGCAACTTCACTGTTTGGTCGACTGAACCCTTTCAGTGCCTTGTCTGCTGAGCAGCCTCAGGCACCTCAAGTGGACACTACTGTTGGTGGTAGGTTTCATCCTTCTTGACGTGCTTCAGATTCCCGTACTGACGATGCCTTTTCAGATCGGCTATCCACAGGTCCATCCCAAGACACCCGCGGATCGGTCAGTTTGTCGCCAAAGACCCAAAGCGGACGACCTAGTCTCGGGAGCACCGATGATTTACAACAGATGCGCCGGCCCAGCGCCTTTGCAATGGGTAATGAGAAGGATCGGGCCCCAAGCCTGCTACAACGTATGAACAGCATGACCCCGGGGCCATTTGATACGGATCGACAGCCATCGGCGAGTGGGCGCATTGTCTCCGATTTCCGTCCGACTACGCCGCTGGGACGCAGCATGACAGATTTGCGGCCAAACACACCAGCGCGAAGCATGACAGACCTTCGACCAAATACACCAGCGCGGAGCATGACAGATCTAGGACCAAACACGCCAGCACGCAGCATGACAGACCTTCGACCAAACACACCAGCACGCAGCATGACAGATCTGCGATCTAACACGCCAGCAGCCAGCATGGCCGATCTGCAACCAACCACTCCGATCGAACGGCCAGGAACGTCGGCACGGAACCTCTCTACTGGACCCGGAAACCCGATGACGCCAATGAGAGGGAATGGATCTGAAGGATCTGGTCCTCCCCAACGTGGGCCTCACCCACCGGGGCCGCCGCCACCAGGACTTGTTCAACAAGACCTGAAGCCCGACGACGCCTTCGCCATGCTGAATCGCGCCGAGACCTTTCCCCGGTCAAGCCATACTCCAGAACCCCCACACCGGACACCATCCGCACCTGGATTCCGCCCCGAACGACCCCGACGACCGTCTGAAGCAGCTAGAGATGCCGCAAGGGGCCCGGTATCAGGGCCGATGCCAGGCCCGAGGCCAGGCGCGATGCCAGGTCCGATCTCAATGACGAACGATCAAATGAGAAGGCCGAGTAGAGGCCCAGACACATCCCGTCCTCCACCACCACGGACCGGCCTCGTTCGGGCGAAAACTACAGGGCCAGATGGAGCCCCTGCCGTACCAGCCATCAATCTCGCAGAGGAGTTTGGAGTAGGAAACCCATATCATACACCATCCGAATCCGTTTCATCCAATGAATCGAGCCAGGCTTCATTCAATGGTTCAACCCAGGGCACCACTACCTTGGAGCGCCGATCTAGTCAAGCAAGTCAGGCTAGCTCAAGGACGAGCCCACCCCGATCTGTGGCATCCAGTGGGAGGAAAGGATCAGACACGCCCACATTTGACAGCTCTGTAACTGACCTACAGTCTACCGTGGACGAGGATGGAGGTAAACTGACGCGGACACCCTCTACGCAATCAGTTCCTTATGATGGTGGTATTCCTCAAATGCTCCGGAAGCTGAGACCACCACCCCTTAGCAAAAGGCCACCACCTCCAGAAGGTGGATATGATCCACGAATCGACCCACGCTTGCAGCGGAATAAGTCACCCTTGGCTTCGCCTGCTCTTGATCTTTCAGGTCTCGACGACCCATTGATTCGCCAATTTGATCGCGGAGTCTCTCCACAGCCCGCACCATCTGCATCTCCGCTGCTAGCCTCGGCAACAATCGAGAGAAAGGATCGATCATCAACTGCAACCGCGAACAGCCAACAAGAACGCCCGGCTTCTCAATCGTCTCAGCGCCCAGCAGAGCGGAGCAGTCGCCAGTCCTTATCCGCACTGGAGATCCAACAACAGGAGCCGCCACAGCCAGACTCTCCTTTGTCTCCGGCAGAGGAGCAACAAATGCCTGAAATAAAAACTCAAGCCAAAGAGCGACAGCCCTCTCAACCACCGCAACCCGCCGAATCGCCAGCTGCAAAGGTCGCTGAAGAGCAACAGGAACAGAAGACACAAACAAGCCCACGGGCTCCAGGACCGGACGATTGGCAGCGTAGGAGTAGCGATGGAACCGCAAAGCCGGATCAAGAACGGGAGCGGGCGCCCTCGCAGCCTCGACAGGCTCCTCCAGCTACCTCATCTCGTGGCGACTGCAAGGGCTGCAACCTGCCCATCACAGGCAAATCCATTTCCAGCGCGGATGGCCGTCTAACGGGACGTTACCACAAGGCCTGTTTCGTGTGCTCGACATGTCGCCAGCCCTTCTCCTCAGCCACCTTCTATGTCCACCAGGACCGACCGTTCTGCGAGCGCCATTACCACGAGCTCAACGGAAGTCTCTGCGGAAGCTGCGACAACGGTATCGAAGGCCAATACCTCGAAGATGAACGGCGCAGGAAGCACCACGTCGGTTGTTTCCGGTGTGGCGATTGCAAGCTCGTGCTAAAGGACGGCTATTTCGAGGTCAACGGAAAGGCCTATTGCGAAAAGGACGCTTGGAGGAGAATGCAGTGGCTCGCTAGTAACGGCGGTGGGGGCCCGGGTCGGAAACCTCCTCCGCCCGGACCGCGGTTCGGACCTCCTGGAGCAGGGGGGCCACCACGGACCGGTCCTATGGGACCGATGGGACCTGGTATGGGCCGCCCCGGTATGGGTCCGGGCGCACATGACCTACCGCCGCCGGGTATGCCGCGCATGGAGAAGCGTATGACGAGACTTGGCATGATTTGAGCTGCTTCAGTAGAGGCACTGTTGAGAGCTGACTGATGGTTCTCGTCGAATTCGATCACAAAATCCTTCCTACCCGATGTGAAGGGAGGAGGGAGAAGGGTCGCTCTTGACCGGAATATTGACTCGGCCTCTTGCTCCCTTGCGGAATGCACACAGACGGTTACTCGCGTTTTGTGCGCAAGAAACATTCTCTTTGGGATGTAATCAATACCCCTAGATTGGGTTTACCTGCTTCACTTTCTTGATTCATTTCTGATACCCATGCCAACTAGCTTGGCTTTATTTACGACAATTTCCTTTTTCATTGTTTCTTCTTTTTTTCCTTTTTTCTTTGTTTTTTCTTTTTTTTCTTTTTCTTTTTGTTCTTTCTCTCGTTGTACATGTGAAAAAAAACTCAAAAAACATGTAATATCTGATGATAATCTTACAATGTATCGCAACAACAATTTACCTCCAAGACCTGATCTATCTACCCATGGGTAGTTATGTAAGAGCAGATGGAGATTCGAAACAGGCAGGTTAGAAGAATCGGAAGAGGGAATTAAGCTTCAGGAGTTTTTGGGCAAGAAAGCATAAGAGCGGGCTGAGGATCCTGCTGTGTCATATCAAGGATCAGCTAGTAGTACAATCGGGAGGTTGCAGCGCCGGATTGCCCCAGGGAGCCAATGGACACGAGAGAGGGGGGGAGGGAGAGAAAGGAGGAAGATAGAAGGGACAAATACTATACAGGCTGTAGCACGCAATGCGTCACGGTCGTTGATTTCAAGCTTTGGTCATCGTCACTATTCATCTTCGTGTTCCCCCTTGTGATACGCTTGTGGGTGAGTACTGCCGACCTGAGGTGGTCTCGGCAGCTGGACTTTCTGGCCGTACTTTTGCGTAGTAGAGAACGTCAAGAAAGCGAAAAAGGGTGAGTGTGACGTTCGCTTGGGAGTTGTAAAACTAAACGGGCGTCAGGGGTACCCGGACTGTTGGGTAAGGTAGATCTGGGGGATCTTCATCCAGGTTGCATGCATGGGCGTAGTGTATTTACATTCCTGCGGCTGGGAGGTGTGGGGGTATGATGTTGTATTGGCTATCGTGTTGAACCACCGTAGACCTAAAGTAGAGACATGTCTTGATTATGATATGGCTGCTCTCGAAATGTCTGTAGACACTCCTTACAGTCTCTTGTGATCGCTTGTTCCAGCTTCGTGAACACTCGTTCGCCTGGCTGCTACCGATGTATGTGGTGAGAGGTGTAGTGCGATACAGGACTGGTTTATTTGTTGGTCTGGTTCTTCGGCCATAGGCTGAACAGGGGGGGATATTGAGCTCTTATTGGCTCCCTCAAAGTTTTTGTTTGAAGCGACGAACAATGACCAGGGTCTAATGCGCCACAGAAGCCTCCTTTTATATCTTTATCCGTCTCCATCAAGACCCTCAATATCCAAATAAACAAGAGGGTAGTCCTGTACGGTACCTGTCGGCTCGAGATTCGTATGCTTTTCCACTTTCAGTAGCTTAAAGATAGAAATGGGCGTTTTTTTGTACCAAACCAACAAACATGCCAGTGCTGGATTGGTACAGGTCTAGTGCTTTCTTTAAACCGAAGTGTTTGACAACGTCCGGCAAGCGGCTGGGTGCGTAGACCAACCTACCCTTGGATTCTACGTACTGTGCAGAGTCGAGACTGTCAGAGTTCCCGTTAGAAATCGCGAAATAGGTAGATAAGTAGCCATAAGGAAGCTAGTGAACACAGCTTATTGCCTAGTATTCCTACGGAGGAGCGTTTCGTTGTCCATTCCTGCTATTTTATAGCCTGGTGTGTATAGCCCCAGACTATGCATGTGGTAATTCCTAGTCGGCTGGTGTCGGTTGTCTTGTTGATGATACCATGAGACGGGCACTTACATGTCATTCATTGCTTTGCCTGCCCTTAAACACGTCCGGGATACCCCTATTCTAACTTGATTCACCGCAATAGACATCATTCGTTCGACGGGAGGTCAGCACCAGGTATGTAGATCTGGCTGAAGGACTTAAAAGTGTGGGCAGGCGCCGTCCTTGTCCAGGTCAAACAACGGAATGGATCTACTTGGGTATGTTTCGAAGCCGGGGTTACGACAAAATCGCTCCTTCCAATTTCATCTCATCATCTGGACGCGGGTCAGTCGTAACACCGACGTGAAATACGGCCGACTTTCAGGTTTCTTCGCCAAACGAAGTGACGAAGGGGGAAGGAAAGAACGTTCCGCACGTTGCGTGTTTCATCGTGCTACCGCCTGCTGTCCTGGATGTCTCGCAGGGCCGCTTGCAGATTGCCGGTCACAGTCGGGTCAGTACCCAGTCATTTCTAATAGTGTCGTGATTGAATTCCAGCATCTATCGAGGTTGCCCGCTGCCCGTATCCCTTCGATTTTTTTTAGTTTTTTCTTTTGACGTCGCCGCGGGCTACTCTACGAAGACACCTTGTCTTGTCCCTCTCCCTCTCCTCCCTTCCTCCTCAAGCTAGCGCTTCACCTCCCGCCAACTTTCTTGATCATGATTTCGACTACCAAATCACAATCTTTCTCTGTTAGATTCCCCTTAAAGTGGTACTAGGCGGGACTCTTTGACGCGGTCAGGCGGTCCTCGCCTTCATTGCGCGCTTGCAAAGCACTCGCACCTGAGGTGCCTGCAGCCGTTCAAACTTCACACTCGTTTGCAGACCATGATAATCAGAATCCGGCGCCCCCGTGCGCTGGGTCAGCCCCTCGTTTTTGTTTCCATTACACTGGTCATACTTGCTGCGGCAAGTTTTCTTCTCAGAAGCCAACAATACAAGTCGATACAACTGTCGGAAGCAACGGACTTCACCAAGCCGCCGCCCTTGGATGGCACAACAACTACGCAGGTTCATGTGATACACTCCGACACTGAGGTTGATAGTCTCCAGGAAGTACCGACACAGGAGGAGTTCGAGGAGGAGAGTAGGAAGCTGTTGGAGTAAGCTGTACTCTTGAGTGGCACAAGCCACCCAGTCGAATCCAATCGCACTGACAAATCTGACCAATGTAGTGATCCTGAGGAGGGCGCAATCTACGGAAACACACTCGAGACACTCATCGATAAAAACAAGCGAACGGCCCAACAGAACAAGTTCCTCACAAGATCAGGAAGCGAGGTGCCCTATAGTATCGATGAGCCGTATATCTTCAACCCATATCCACGATACAACAGTCGAGCCTGGAAGTCGTCGCACTCCGCCTATACACCATGCCTGGGCCCAACCGGGAAAGAGGTTGAGGATATCCACGTCTTCAAAGGGCATCCATCCAGGTTCCCTGAGCCTGGTTTCGGTAGCTACGATCTTTTGGGAATTGACAAGAATCTTTGCTTTGAACGAAGGACTCGATTAGGCCCGTACGGGGTGGCGCCCATGGAGGATAAGGATGGGCTGCCGTTTGATTGGGAGACGGCGGACTGGGGAGAGCTTCAGTTGCAGTGTTTGCACAAGAACAAAGGTCGATTTGCGACGGAATATCCTGCCAACACCTTCTCCGACGGCGACAGCGGGTTCCATGTGGCGACAGAAAGAAAACACAAGGCAGACGGACCTGCAGACTCAATTATGAAGAACATGAAACGATGGTGGACTCCGAAAAAGCAATATGGATCGCTGACGAACATGACGGGTAGAACCGACAAGTCGGCAACGGAACTAAGAAGCGCTGTTCTTCTTCGCTCTTATACGGGGAAGAAATACACAGAGAACGACAAGCAAGTTATCAGATCCATGGTGACAGAGCTGAGCTTGCGAACAGGAGGACAATATCAGGTCTTCCTTTTCGTTCATGTCAAGGAGAACCGCGACATTTGGTCGGACGACGAAGCATATGAAGACATATTGGATACCGCGGTCCCTGTCGAATTCAGAGGGATGACGGTACTTTGGGATGAGGCATCCATGAAGTTGGTATATCCTAAACTGAGCAAGGAGGCGATCCAAGTCCACAACGCACAGTTTCTGTCTGTTCAAGTATTCATGCAAAAGTTCCGAGAGTACGATTTCGTATGGAATTGGGAGTTGGATAGTCGTCTGACTGGCCATCATTACGACTTTTTGACTAAACTTGTTGATTTTAGCAGGAAGCAACCAAGAAAGGGGCTATGGGAGCGAAACGAACGGTTTTATATCCCATCTTACCATGGCGATTACGACACGGTATTCCGCAAGAGCGTTGAACAGGCGGCTGGCCAGGATTCCATATGGGGTGCCCCTCACTTACCCGTCGTCAACCCAATCGGGCCAAAACCACCACTTCCAGCACCAGAGCTGGATCGATACGAGTGGGGTGTCGGCGAGGAAGCTGATCTCATTACCCTGTCGCCGATGTTCAACCCTATAGACAGCAACTGGGTTCTGCGCGATCAAGTGTGGGGTTACCAATCTGACGCCTTCCCAGGCAAAGATCTCCCTCGCAGGGCAACCATCATCACGCAAGTGCGATTATCGAGGAAGCTGGTCGATGCCATGCACGCCGGGAATCTGAGGGGAAATCACGTCGGCTCCGAGATGGTAGCCCCGACTACCGCTTTGGTCCACGGACTCAAAGCGGTGTACGCTCCGATGCCCGTGTTCTTCGACCGGCCATGGAACGGTACCCAGCTGGCGCGATGGTTCAACGGTGGACCGCGGGGGCAGAGCGGCGGGTTGGGTAGCGCGATGGGATGGGGCAGAGAAGGGAGGTTCCAGGGTGCCACGTGGTACTTCCGCGCCGTCCCGCCGCCACGGTTGTATAACAACTGGATGGGATATGAAGATACGGGCGTCGGTGGCACCGAGTGGGAGCGCAGTCATGGTCGGCCGTGCCTGCCTGCCATGTTTCTCCATCCGCTCAAGGACGTCAGGCCGACACCGAAGGGGTATACATCTGAGTCGAGGTTGCCGTACTAAATATATTAACGTTGATGTTTGAAAGAGATGTAGGCACAATTATGCTTGATCGAGATAAGAAGGGATAATGTCACACGTGTTGACTGTCTGAGTCTTGTGACGTCGTCGTCATGCTGCAATGCGTTCATGGAGGCTGCGGAGGTAGTGTACAGGTAGTGTACATAGAACCCCTTTTCGCCAACCTTAATCCTCCACGCCTAGCAAGGAATAGAGTCACGAGAGCTGGGGGCGGGAACCCCCTTTTCTGAAAGGCAAACCTGCATGGGTCCAGACCACACCATGTTGAGCTGAGGGATGATCACAGGGCGAACCATATTCCTTTCAAATCAGGAAGTGATCTTGTGCCTTTGTCGTCCACTCGTATCAGGCGCACGCACTGCCTAGAACTGCTAGAGTGCCTAGCTAAAGCAAAGTCAAGACAGTTGACGTTCTTCCCTTTTTGGTTGTGTTTTCACCGCTGTTGGGTTACGGATTCCCGCTAATATGATGTTTTTTGTTGCTGGGCACCTATGTCATTGAACGTTGCAGGTTGGGATTTGCATTTTGCGCAATTCGCGTGCTCCCTGATCCTCGCTCGGGATGTGCTCTTCCAGAACGTACGATATACGCAGCATGGAAGTAGGGAGATTTCCTTGTCTAAGAATCCAGTCCCGCTGAGGAATGAGGATGGTCATGGTTTATCAGTCGTCAGGCTCCGTTCTTTGATGGGTAACTGTAGAACCTATCCAAAGCAAGGGATACTTGCTTGATTCCTTCAAAAAGTACAGTTGATACAAAAAAAAAAAAAAAAAAAAAAAAAAAAAAAAAAAGGCAATGTCAGATTCCATGTGACAACACGCACAGCGGAAGACGTGCACGATTCGCTCATAAAAAAGGGCGAGTTCGACCAGTTTGAAACAAACGTTGATTGGCAGTCGATGGCGGTGAGGTGTGGGGTCCAATGAGCTGCAATGAGGCCAACCTGCACCCAAAATGCGCCAAAGTGCGCCAAAGTGGCACGATGTTCTTTCGGTCGCTCCCGGCTCTGTTAGAATGCGCGGAAGCTGGACCCTGGTCTGTTGCCTGGAAACGGGACGTTTTGGAAGTTGTCAGCAACAAGAAACTGCGGTTGCAGCTGCGACCAACGGAAGCTCGATCAGACGAGAACGAGAAGGCACGAACCGACGCTCAGCCACTTTCTTTCAAATAGGAAATGTCTAATTGGTGGAAAGTTTGCAGTTTGCACAGCTTGCAGCACGCAGGCCAGGCTCACAGGCCAAAAGTCCAGTCGAGTTTTTGGGCTTGTTGGGGAAAGCAGATGCTGACGAGGCTTGTGTGAGTCGATTGCCAGACGAGGCGGTCGTGAAAATCAACCGAACATGTGGACAGTCCAACACGGCTCGTTTTGGCCAGGAAAGGCCAATACGAAATTGTAATAGGTCCCCTTCTTTGCAAAACATATCGGCCTGAATCACCTAGGGTTTTTTATTATCTAAAACTGCCTCGAGATTACCTCTAGGTTTAGAGACCCAAGGTGTTGGTGTATTGAGTATACCTAGGTACTGACCGTAACGTCCAGGTGTTCGGTTTAGTGTAGAGGTACTCTTACGACCATTCGCCAGGGATGACTTTGGTTGGGTAGTGCAGCAACCCGGGCCGCTGTGTTCTGGCCTGTTGCAATTCAGTTGTACTGTGGAAAAGCGTCTTGTTGATAAGCGATCGGTAAGGTACACTTAAATTATAGTACGGTACGTACCGAGTACACAACCCCATGGGCTTTCTGCAGGGTTAACTTTTGCGTCGAGCGGGAACGAGGAGAACGCAAATGTGAGGTACTCCTTTTCGTAGCTGGCGTTTAAAGAGCTGCTTGTCCCCAGCTTCACCTTCCTTCTTCCCTCCTGGTTCTGTCTGAACTGATCTTCTATAATCGCATCCAGTTATCCTCATTCAAGACGTTGTCACATCGTCAACCAATACCACCTTTGATTCTCCAGCCAACCGCCAAGACTCCACTCACCGAACCATACATACCACTTACACCGAGATAATCACCTCGAAGACGCCTCACGTTCCTCAATTTCAAAACAAACTGTCGAGTGAATTGAAGAAGAGAGAAAAAAAACAAAGACCGGTTCAAAATGTCGCCAACGCACACCATGTCCGCCCACCTCTGCAAGCAGATCTATTCTGCGTGGTGTCAAGACCACACGGGTTCCCCTAAGCCCCATGCCACCAGCCCGCTGCCATCGCCCACCAACTCGTCTGTCTACTCGGGCTACTTCCAGCGATCGCCGTCCCCTGAGCAACACAAGCGGCCGATGGACAGTGACCGCTCATCGACCTCCAGCTGGCGATGGAACAACAAGGACAACTCTCGCTAAGATATTGAGATTTGATGTTTCTTAGGAGGACTTGTTTTCTTGATTTTTGTTTTTTTGTTTTTTGGCGGACATCCAATAACTGGCGCATACGAAACGGGACTGGGTACCTATCTAAGCGGGACGGCGTTATACTGTAATGCATTTCGGCGGTTTTTCAGCGGACAGCGGAGCTATCAACAGCGCGGCAGTCCCTACAAGCGTTGGATATCATCTATACGACGGCAACAATAACAGCGACTTCTACAAATCCCAACCAGACTACCAGCAACGAAACATCGCGACCATGAGTTCTACTGATACTCAGCCTTTCAGCGAAGGAGCCAACCATTTGCCCGTCCGTCTGCTTGTAATTCAGAAAGGCAGGCAGAGAAGCAGGGAGGCTTATCCATGTTCTGTACACAGGCTTTGTCACTCCAGATGCCAGTGTCACCACCTCCAGGCATCTCCAGCTCTACACTACTAGCTTTGTCAGCCCTACGAGCCCAGTCGTCCCGAGTCTTGTCACCACAAGATTCCCAAGTTCGGCTGGCTCAGACAAGCACCGGGCCGATACTCTCCCGTCCTGGGAACGATCGTTCGGTTTCGCGGCTGCAATGGGTGCATCGCTTTGTACTGCATCGTCCCATTACACCATCTCATCACGCCATGTCGCGATACCTTATCGCCAATGCGGAGTGACCGTAGCATGGTATCACGCCATCGCACGCCGCTTCACCTACCTCCCTCCCTGTCTTCCTGCTTTTTCAAGATTTCCATTGGCATTGTTTGGCGTTGCACACGCACTCACTGGTGCCGTGTACCGTTTCGGTGCCGGTTTCCATGTCGGTGCTGGCGCTTGTTAACGCTGAGGTGTATGTACGAGCGGATGGCATGGGAAGATGGGATGTCATGTTGGTGTCGCTGGGGGTGGTCTTGGGACTATTCTACTGTCATGTGCTGCCTCGTTTTTATACTTGATTGGATGCAAGAGTTGTGGGAGTTTCTCATGTCAGCCAGTTTATCGTTTGGTGCTTGACAAGTTGTCTCTGTGCGGGTCGATGAGATATCGTCATCATCGGCAGAGGATTATAATAGGATTGAAGCGGAATTTGAGACCGACTTGAAAACAGCCTTCTCAGCAGATATTGTGATGTCTTGTGAATGAGCGCCCGAGTAGTGTCATGTTCAATGATGCTCGTAAGGTCTACAACCTCACCACACCTCTAGTCAGCGTCGATTCGGTAGACTTGGCGAGAAATGTGTTTCGTTTCCTCTGATAGCAAATGTTAGGCTGTGGTGTGAGCAAGCATGGTGGTTGCGGGGGATGAAACTGTCGTCTCCATGCGAAGCCCATCATTCATCCAAACACTTCCTTGCCCGTGACCATAGCAAGATTTAAAGCAAGATAGATTACATGTATAGATGATACTGAATCGTTCAACTCATGTAGAGACAACAAAGTAATAACACATACCCATACTACACCACCGAAAACGCCAGGTGAATGAACCGGACACAAACATGCGCATAACTCCCTTCTCTTTCTTATCGTGATGCATATGAAGGATGACCCTAGGGTCGAAGTCCCAGCCAACCCCTCTGCGAGTGATCCCTTCATCATTTTATACCCCTACCGTGTTCGCTACATTTCATCCCCACAAACCCAAACTCTTTCCGCATCCAGTATGTTCCAAATCAAATCAATTCTCCCTCGCCTTCCTCCTCATCCATCCCCTCCTCATCCTCACTCCACTGCATCTCCGCAGCCGCCTTCTCCGCCAACCGCTGCACCTCAGCCAGCCCACTCAGCTCAGCTACATAGTCCCGACTAGCCAGCGCCGTCTTGACAAACTCCCATCCGCCCTCCTTGTATGCGTCGAGGATGGGCTTGCTGCAGGCGCTGCACTGCGGGTACGACTTGCCGCGTATAACCATGTTCTGGAAGTTGGATAGGAAACCGCGGACCTGGTGCGGGACAAGACCGAGGGGATGGTCAGGGGGATCGCGCTCGTACGAGACGGCAGAGCCGGTGCCGGTTGAGACGGGCGCGGGCGCGTGTTGCTTGAGCGGGTGCTGCAAAATGCTAGTGAGAAGCTCGACGAGGAGGGCCGAAGCGATGGCTGCCACGCCGGGACGGGTGACGGTACATTGTTGGTCGAGCGTTTGGTCTTTCATCGACTGGATTGTAGACTTGGTTAGCAGCTTTCCACAACTCGCTTTGGATGAATTAGCAGATCCTTACATCGGCAGCAACTACTACGTCGTTGCAAAAATAACATCCAAGGGTCTCTTCACTGCCGTCGTTCGGCGCCGCACCATGTCGCATGACAACGTAGGTGTCGAATCCGAGTGCCGCATTCATCACGATCTTGTTCGCAGCTTTGCCCATCAGTGTGGGCAGCCATCGGGACTCGCGCGTGTCCATGAGGAGGAAGATCGCATCGTGTGAATCGATTAACTCCTTCAGCTTGTCAAAGTCTGCTTTGGTTTTTGCCTCGTTGTGGATCGCGTGGTCCAGCATCGGAACAGAGAGTGCGTAGCCCTCTACATCAACTCCTGGATAAATTTCTTTAAGTGCCTCGGCAGCTTGAATAGCCTTCGGCTTTCCCCCATTGTGACAATCTTCAAACTTGAAGAGAGGCTGCCGTACTGGGTTTGAATAAGATACGCTCCCATAATCAATAAACGTGATCTTGCGAACTCCCCACCCTAGCAGGTTTCTCGAGACATAGCTGCCGAGTGTCCCTGCGCCCAGCAACAAGCATTTCGTATTCTTGATCGCGTCCAAGTCAAGATTCGGCGCGAGCCGCCACTTCATCAGCTTCAAGTTCAAGTCCACTGCCTGGTCTGCTAGTCGAGTGGGATCCATGTACTCTGCCAGATTCGCGACCCGTGGCCTGAGATCGCCGTTACCGTTCCTCTCCCAGCCGGTAACCTTGGGCATACACTTCAACTCCACGTCGCCAACTTGGTCCATCGCCAGTGGCAGGATGGTGCTCCGCGCTTCATGTCTCCTAGGCTGCGTGTCGCGGTAGCAGAGAATTTGGACCTTGTTGAGGCGGTATCTTTGCCGGATAAGGATGAGGAGATTACGAAGAGGCCAGGAAGGGTACTCGGGATAGTTGGATGGGTCCACGAAAGCAACATATCTGTCCTCTTCCGCCGCGTCGTTGAAGAATCCCGTCTCGAAGTCTCTGAGAGATCCAATATCCCAACGGTAGCCGATATCGACCCCGGGATCATCAAGTGAGGATCTTGGGCCTGCGGCCTCGCGACGCACTTTCTTTGCGAGGAAGAATCCGTGCTCTCTCCTGTCAACCATGTATCGCCATGTTCCTATGCGCTCGACCAAAGCAGTGCTTTCGTCCGAGGTCAACCGGCCAATCGGTCCTGTTCGCTTCCACTGCGGCTCCGAGTGTAGGGCTGGAAATGCGAACCAGTAGGTAAACTTGTACTTCTTCAGGTCGGCGTATGACAGGATCCGGAAAGAGGCAAGTAGCGATGGGCAGGAGTATATCGTGCCGTCTTGAATAGCATCCCAGATCTTTTATCCGCCCGTCAGTAAGCTTTCGTTACAGCGCAAGCACTGGCGCGACCCAAAGTGAAGCTACTGGATACGAACCTGTTCGCCCGCCTTCTTGATCATCGCATTTTTGTCCGTGTTTTTGAATTCCTCGATCGTGTTGACGTTCTTAATGTAGCCTTCGGCTCTCGTCATGCCCAAGGGCCCGCTTTCGTCCCTATCATCAGGCTTTGGTTCGTAAAGTATAAAAGCAAGCGTGCATGGGAACTTACTGGTCGCTTGTTAGGGCGCTCCCCAAGATCTGCATTCTCGTACTGGCCTCTGGACTCGCGTGCGACCGAGGTTCATATAAGCCCAAGACAGGGCGGGCCGAAGAGTCGAGCTTGTCATGGTCGAGTTTGGATGAGAAGAGGGCCGAGTAGAAGGGCAGCTCGATCTCCGAGGAGAAGGTCGCAAACTTGAGATCCATGGATGAGGGGGGCGCACAGCCGGCCGCGATGCGCACTTAGAGACTTCGGATTGGGGGAACTACTGATAATGGATGTAACGACTTTCCTGATGTTGGCATGCGTTTTCTATCCCAAGAAGTAGCGGTCGAAGAAGGCTTGAGTTGGCAGCCTGGCGCACACGGTTGGAAGCTTATTGATGTACTCTTTTTGCGACAAGGTTGACAGCAGTCCCGTCGTCTCCGGAGAGCGATCGTAAAATGAATCAAGAAGACGGGTTCACCAGAGTGTGGGCGGTGGTCAGCGGTTCTGCGTCATCTGCTGTCTTCCCTATGACCCGATCCCTTGTCACCGGACTATATACGCCGCCAGGATGCACTCGGGAACGTCTCACCGATATAGGAACCAAGTGGGCGACGATGGTCCAGAGAACACACCTTGACTGTAACTGCTGAAGCTGTGTCAATGGGTAAGGGTAGCAGCGCGGAAATGACTCCTTTCATGAGCTGAGCGAATATATACTGGACGGGTTGGAAGAGGAGCTGGAATGGCTTGGTTTGTCTGTTTGTCACACCGGGAATCACTGAAGCTTACATACTCAAGGCAGCTGTGCCCCGCATTAGGTTCTTGACCAACACCCGAAAGAGCGGCCAAGACGGGAGCGGTAACCCACTCCTGGTATGCACGATGGGTGGGAATACCCCGCCGGCAGATCCTCGGTGCGCTGATAGCGGCTGCACCCACTAAACGCGTTCCTGAAGTCGACCGACGCGTCTTGTCGGGTCAACGACAGTTATTCGCATAAATTCGACCCCATCAAGAAATCGTTGAGTACACAGTAAATATAGATTGTAGATTGTGTCTCAGATCCATGTTGTTATAGCCTTTTTTTTTTTCCTCTCTTATCACATTTCTTTCAAGAAGGGACTTGAAAGGAAACTCGCCATGTTCATCGGCATCTGCGGCAGTACATCAGCCCCTCTTGTCTTTCCATCTTCTACCCAGTTGAGTCACTTACACGCTGTCAATAGGTATTTGCGCCGGCAAGAGCACCATCGCTCAATATCTCGTTGAGCACCATGGCTTCACACGTGTATCGCTAGAGCATACAACTAAGACGATCGATGATATCGTCAGCGGAGAAACCCCAAATGATCATGTCAACGGTCTAATCCACAAGCTCTTACCCGCCTACATCACCTCTCACACCCAATCTTCCACCTCCGCGCGCTCGAAAGGCCATGTCTTCCCCTCCGCCGACGATCTCCTCGACTTCATCACTAAGCACTGGCGCGAGCGATGGGTAACAACGGACATTCCTACCGAGGGGATCCTCGACATGTACACCCGCCGGCCTTTCTTCCTGCTTATCAGCGTCGATGCTCCCCTCACTGTCCGATGGCGCCGCTTCCGTGAGCGCGGGGAAAAACAACAACGTCACCGAAACAACATGAAGTCCTACTCCTCCTCCGCCGGCGGTGCCGCTCTTGAAGCTGGAGACGAAGAACAACAAGAAGAAGAAGAAGAAGAAGAAGAACCCCTCATCTTTGAATCCTTCGCCCACCTCAACGACACGCAACTCTTCCTCCCACAAACCGGCCGGCTCCCACTGATGTCGCGCGCCACCGTCCGCCTTCTCAACACGTCGCCCTCTCTTGCGCATCTCTACGCCACGCTGGGGAATCTCGACCTGCTCAACCCGGACCGTCTCCGGCCCTCATGGGACTCGTACTTTATGGCGCTCGCCTCGCTTGCCGCGCAGCGGTCCAACTGCATGAAGCGGCGGGTCGGTTGCGTCGTGGTCCGCGACAAGCGCGTCATCAGCACGGGGTACAACGGCACGCCTAGGGGATTGATCAACTGCGGCGAGGGCGGGTGCGGGCGGTGCAACGAGGGGCAGGGGTCCGGGCAGGGATTGTCTACGTGTTTGTGCATGCACGCGGAGGAGAATGCGCTGTTGGAGGCCGGACGGGAGAGGGTGAGGGAGGGCGCGGTTTTGTATTGCGATACTTGCCCGTGCCTGACGTGCAGCATCAAGATTGCGCAGGTGGGGATCAGTGAAGTGGTGTATAGCCAAGGGTACAGTATGGACGGGGAGACGGCGGCGGTGTTTAGACAGGCGGGAGTCAAGTTGAGGCAATTCATTCCGGTAAGTGATGCTGTTGTGTTCCTTGCATGTTCATCCTTACCCTACATGGCCTGCACAAGTGGAGCTGGAGGTGATGATGTGCTAACAACAGCATTTGTGTGCAACAGCCAGCAAATGGTTTGATATACTTGGAGAAGACCGACTTTTTCCCTTAAACGTAAATGAGTTGGAGCATCGATAGACGTCAATCAACATGAGCATGTGGAGAGGTACCAGTAACCATATCACTAGAAATGATGCACAACTCTACTGTAACAGTGACAACTTGGCAACGATACGAACCATAAATATAAGGCAACAGCTGTCACTATGTATTATGACTGGCAGTTATGTTTGGATTCTGAGCAACAACATGCACAAACGCAACAAACGACATCGTCATGAGTAGACAAACTAGGTATCAATAATATTAAGAGATGACTGAAGTATAGAAGGAGCTTATAGTAGGCTGCAGCAGTGGTAAAAAGGCGTTCAGGGTCCCCCACAAACGTCCACCTTCCCCTTGCTCCGACCTTGGCGATGGCGATATCTCAATGTCCGTTGAGGCTGCAGTCCACAAGTCCAAGGAAAAGTCGCCGTTGAAAAGCTCAAGGTTCGACTAGAAATGGCCCTCTTGCAGAGATTAACCATTTCCGTGTTGGCCGTGTTATCCCATGCCCTCCCTTGAACCGCAAAAGGAGAATCGAATACCGAGGGGGAAATGGTAATAAAGGTTGTGGCCCAGCAAACAATGGCTGGAAAACGACCAATATCGGTATCGAATGATGGTGCATGTGTCGGTGAAAGGAAAGGACGAATCCGGGAGACCCTTCTTCCCATTCTCCAAACAACCGCGCCGTGAAATAGCACTCCTTGTCTTCCACTTTTGCAGCCAGAGTAAGCTCATGAGGAAGCTCATAGTAAGTAGGAGGGATTTCCTCCCCGTCCAAAACACCCATTCAATCCGAAAAACCCTCCCGAATTCATTTTCCACATACATACCACCCCTCTCCCAAAGGTCCAAATCATAACGATTTCATTAACATCCCTCATCCTATCTTCATCTCTTCATTGTGGCCGACATGTTCTTGCGTGAAATGGGAGAGGGGTAGGTTCAAACTTGTTGTTGAGTTTGTGTAGGTAGCTTAAAACTGGGCCTTGCGCTCCCGGCGAGCAGCGCACTTCTTGTGGATGAATAGAGCAACGAGGCCGACAAGAACGATGAAGACGACGCAGAAGACGACAATGACACCAGCCTCGCGGCCAGCCCAGTTGCTGCGCTTGGCGATAAGGTTGAGGGTGTCGCGGACGACAACGGAGCGCTGAATGGCAGGCATTTTGTGATATCTGGACGGGCAAAGCAATGTTAACAATCCTGCCCAAATGGAAGCTGGATGGCGAAACCGAACAGGAGATTGTGGAAGGGAGGTTGGTAAAGAGTGGGGTATGATAGGCAAAGGCTGCCGGGGGCGGTGAGAAAGGGACCCATAGGCCGATCCAAGCCCGATTAAAGACCGGTGGTGAGATGCCTAGGGTGCGAAGTGGATATCGCGTGAATGATGCGATGATCGTGGACTTCGCCAATCGTGGGCGCCAATTGGCAAACTGATGACGCCCGGGGAAAAACGCCATGTACCTGCAAGCTTGGCACTTGGCATCCGTCATGTTCCACCCTCTTGCCGTTCCACAAAGCCAAGCCAAACACACGAGCTCCAGTTGCCATCCAACGCAACCATCGCAAATTGCAAAGCAAATATCCGGAGCGGCCGAAGGAACAAAAAGTTCCTCTCGTCGCAACCCGAAATGATATGCTTCTCTGTTGCTGGCTGCATTGGCAGTCTGTGCTGGTGCGGTGCGGCTTTGCTTGGGAGCGGGTAACAGGATCAAGGGAAAAGCGCGCGACGCAAAAGCATCAGTGCGCACATGACGTCCGCATCGGCTGGTCGGGCGGATAGACGATGATGAAGGTGTGTTATGGGGAGAGGAAATAGACAGGAAGTCAAGGAATGGGAACGCTTACGGGTTGAGAAAACTCGAAATAAAGCCGAGGTGTAATAGGTATTAGAGATCCTGCGTTTCGCTAAACAGAAACGAGTCGGCAAGGGCAAAGCTTCAAGCTTGATGAGAACGGAGACGGGTTGGATGAAGGCCGTAAGGTCGAAATATATTCGATTATGGAGGTGGATAAGAGGAGGAGAATTGGCGAACAACACAGGACAAGGGCAGGGAGATTTTGTGAGGATATGCAGAACCGACTTGGAATAGCGGGCTAGGGCGGAAAGTCTCCTGTCTGGATGATTGCTGTCGAGTGAGGTTGAGGGGAAGGGAAGAGAAGAGAGGAATGGGCGCGTGAATCGAAGGGGCAGACGGGGAAGAAAAGAGAGAAACAAATACCTCCAGTGGAGCTTTTCACTGTCGTCTGTTTCTCTTGACGGGGAGGGGGGGTGCGTGTTATCCGCGATTGATGCCGCCGGGGCAACCGATGGAGATGGGGTGTGAATCCGGCAAGAGGGAGTGGAAGAACTCGCTCCCGTCGAACTGCAGGTAGACTGCAGGCGAGACTGGCTGCCAGGTTACCGTGCCGAAGTCCATCCCACGGCCCAGATACTTCCTTACGGGCACTGCTACATACTTCCACATCACCACCCAATGACGCCCCAGCCAAAGAGGAAAAAAAAAAAAGGAAAAAAAAAAAAAAAAAAAAACCGTTAGTGCGAGGGCGTCGATGGACTGTGCACGGCACGCTGACCAGTAGAGCTCTGGGCGCGGGAGGTTCCACTTAACCCAAAGCTTGGCCACCCGGAAGACGGGCAGTGGACGGACAGCTTGTCACGGTTTGGCTTGCAGGGCGGGAGGAGCAGGGCATCCCTCACTCCATTGCGCGAATTTACCCCATGCTCTCTCGATGCGGGCCTGACCGTCAGAACGACACGACAAGGACCCCAACCAGTCAACCGACCACTCCAACCACCACCACATCAGTCGGATCCGATGGCCGATGGAGTAGTGCCGTGACCTCTTTCTCCCAGCCCTGGCTATTCCCTGCAAAAGCTCTGCCTTGCTGACAGCTTGGTTCTCTTCGTCCCGTCCCTTCTGATGGTAACTCCCCTGCGAATCGCCTTACTGACAGCAACTTTGACATTAGGCACACAACAGCGCCTGTCGAGGCGCCTTTTCGGCCAAAAGAGCAACCCCTGGCCTGCCTCTGCTTAACTGGGCCAGCGATATCCGTCATTCCGTCCAGGCCCCATTCGACGACGAGCATGACCTAGCGGTGGCATTACGGCGTTCGCTGCCGACACAAGCGGACACCGCACAATGCCGGTCGGTCGTGCTCCGCGCTTGTGGATTACCCTCCGGTGGTACCTGCTTCTTAGCCGCTACCCTAGCTCACCTTGGTAGGTGTTGGTGCGGATTGTACGTAGCAGCGAGCCAACGACAAGAGGCACCAACGGCCCTGTTGTCCACCGACCTCTCGCCGAACCAACTGAAGGCTTGCAAGGTACAGTGTACAAAGGATAAGGCAAGGATCATCCGGTGGGGATCGTGGACCGAGAATCACCGTGGTCATGTCGATTTGCGACGGAGGGGAAAAAAAAAAAGAAGCCTAGTGTAGAAACAAAAGCACGAAGGAAGCACGACTCGCGCCGCCAACCACATCCTCCCATCCATTCAGCCAGCAGGCCCTCCACATAGGCAAGGCGGTCGAGAAGAACCCACAGTTCTTCAGGTACCGTTCTTTCTGCTGCAGATGGGCGGAAACGGGAACCATCGGGGCAGCGCAATGATGGAACAAAAAGCCGTTTTCGGCTTTGGCGCTGCTTAGTTGTGCATAGCTAGAGGAAACCTAAATAATCGGACGCAGACCGCATGTCTGGAGACCCTGAGAGAACTTAAGGTTGTGCAGATATTTTGTGTGCGGGAATTGTTGACCAGACATTATCAACGTCTTTGCAATCCCGCGGAGGGTGAATAAAGAATGGGGAAAAGCACTTCACCACTTCAATCTTAGTGATACGCCAAGTTTAACCGCCTCGGCAATCAGGTCTTGGATGGAGATCGTTCCTTCATCACCTTCGCTTCATTTTACCCCGGCTGGGGAATAGTTGGAGGAGATCACCACCGAGGTCGTAACTAGGTAGCGAGGCAGCTGAGTTCGATACAGAGAGCATGGGGAATGGATGGTAGTGTACCTAGTCGTCCTGGCGTCACGATCTGACTGATGAGCTGTTTTGTGGTAACAGCACCAGCACATCGTAGTGGGGATCGCGAAGCACCCTAGCCATAAGCTCGGACCGGCTGGCTGAAGAGTGGAACAAGTCATTTTACCTGGGCTCCAGTCGGCCAGTCGCAACTCCATCTTGGGGACCGTCTTAGCTCCATTCCAACGAAAGTAATTGTTCATTGGTTGCAGTGTCGCAATGGTAGTTGGTCGGTGAAGAGCAGACGCTCTGTACGCAGTACGCAGTACATACGCAAAAATGCTTATGCAGAAGACAAAAGCTCATGTACCTTCCCACGCCCACGCAAAAACCCAAATACAAGATACTTTCCCCAGCTTTTCTTCCTCTACCGCAACCTGGTCCAAGACTCATCCGGGTAAATAGCCTCCTTTTGGGCGCGCTGAGCTGACTGATGCAATCAGTTTCACGATATACCAGTTCCTCGGTTCCTTGTGAAGTCGTGACAGAAGCATCAAAGACAAGTGACTGGACTTGGCGCCAAGAGAGACAGCTGGCGCAGGTAGGGTGGAGATAGTTACATGAGTTTCTGTCTTGTGCATATACCGAGCTTTGCCGTTTCCACGCGCTCCCTCGTTGGCCCCCACTTTGCGGGCTCTCTCGACAGTGCTTTTGATGCTCTGTTGCGGTTCCTCGTCTCTGCGCGCGCGACGTTCGGCACCATTTCGCACCAGGCTCGTCTAGGACGAATTGACGTACTATGTACTTATGTACACCTTTGCATGGATATAACTTGCTAGTTCGGTACGCTGGCTGTCCAAGAAACAGGGGCCAGATGAGTGTTAAGCCATACATTTCTTGTAAAAAAGCCGAGGTTCTTTGCCATCTCCAGAAAGCCACGCTAACAGATTGCATTCATACAGACGCGTACCGTGTACACCAGACTGCAGCCGGGTCACCCGGGCCAGACCACCGAGACCATGCCACCGCCGCAAACACCAAGGAAGGCTTTCATTCCTCTCATTACTTTGGTTTCTTTCATGCGTTCTCATGGTCATCAAAACAGTTCCCAGTAGCTGTTCACAGCCCTACAAAGTTGTTGGTGTCTCTCTCAATCCGCCGTTGACATTCCGCTTTGGAGTCCACGTTTATTCGTCTTGGATGAGCCAGGCCAGGATGGGGTCAGGAACCGCGCAGGAACGTCAGAAAAACCCACTGGAAAAAAGGTTGTCGAGGGTTCGACCTGGACTGGAACAAAAAACTTGATCCGCCAGATACCGAAGATGCCTGACCAAAGACCAGGGAACCTGTGCTCACTCAAAGCTCGCCCTCCGAAATTTGTGCTTATCTTCCCGAGTCCACGATGGAGAGTGCCCGCGAGCGGTGACGATTGTGAATAGTCTGACAACTGAAAGCCACCAGTGGTTGCTCAGTGGTTACTCTGGGAGCCATATCATATATGTGTTGCATTGAATTATTTCCGGTTGACTCCATAACCGACCTTCTTGTGTGCATGCTCTATGCATGACCCCATGCGACGATATGCACCAGTCATATCCCGAGCAACGCATCTCGCGTCCCTTTGTGTGGATGCCCGCGCTGCCGTGGTTCCTTCAAGCTTTTTCTGCATGCGGCCTTTCCGAGCCTTCCATGCGGTACCCCTTTTCCGGCTGCAGCTCGCTGGCTTCGAGAAGTACCTTGGAAGCAGAATGCAGCCAAAGGCAGCCACTGAGAGAAGCCAGATTTATACAGCCAAGGGCACCCAACTCGGGAACTGCTGGCATCCCGCGACCAGGTGGACATCCACTTAAAACACTGAATCTCGAATCTGTCGGGAACACAGAGATTTCTCATTGTTTGCTATAGGAATGGTGAACGGCGCACTACTAAGCTGCGGTTCCTCTTCCCATGGTAATCAAAAGTCCCATTCAATGCTTCTCACAAAGTCAGTCCCATCCGAATCCTGCCAGCCACGAAGTTTACAGGCACCATCCGAACGCCCTCATCCGTCGCATTCCCGGATCCTAGCCAACCTCCACCCCCGTTCATTTTCACAGTACCCAACCTCCACGACCAAATTGCGCTAAGGGAAATCTCCATCACTCTGGCTTTTAGTCTGGTCAGCACGTTATCTGTGCCGGTCCGGGGAGGGCAGGCAATAAGGAAGGGCAGGGGCAGCAGAAAAGGACGAATGGCGCAGAAGGGACGGGAATGCGTGCGCATGAATTAATGTGTGTCTGGATGGGAATTTTCTGTGTTGATGTTGTGTTGTGTGAATCGGTCGCCCAGTGCTGGCCGTTGTCTTTTGCGTTGACTGAGAGTTTCCAGGCCTTCTTGTTCGTCCCATGCCCCGTTTATTACCGGAAGAGAAAGAGTGTTCTCTATGCTTACCTGACAGATGGCGTGTGCCTCCCGCCAGCCTATATGATGAAAGATCGCAGTAAGATCTTCATCTTGAAGTTCATCGAGTTGACCGATGCCTATTGCAGGTTGTCTCCCTTGCTTGGGTAATTCAGGTACACCGTATCACTGCTCTTACTACCTCATATCTATATCTGCCCTAACCAGTCATTGTGCATCCTTTCCAGATGGCAGCTTGTGTCGACGGAGGTATTTTATTCCCCCAAAGTTCGCACCGAGTTCCTGAGTCCGGAGAAGCCACGTGTAAATGAATCGCACCGCATCCCTGTTGCCAGTAACACCAGAGACAGATGGACTGCGGTGTCTATAGCCTGTCAGGCGGATTGCCAGATCGGTAATCCTGGGAATGGCGGGGCCCCGGATCATAAGATAAAATGTGCAAACCCTTCTGATAGAATGGCTGTAGAGTTGTTTCTAGCTCAAATGCGATCGAACGGGTTGGGCATCGCTACCATCGACTGCCGTCCCCTCTTGCAGATTGCGTCTGGCATTGACTGGGCCAGTCACAGGGCCAATTAACCGGACAGCTCAACGATATCTTGGCTGACATAGAAACAGGGACAAGATGATGAAGTTCAAACTGAGCTGGATGACGGATAAGGAGAAAGCAGCAGGCTGTAAGCAACAGTGCGATGATGCCAATCGGCAGTCAGCCTGTGTCAAGTGAGTCTGATATGCCAGCCTTGATTGTCGACAACTATCTTGCGACACTTTCTCAAGCTAATCGTGATAGATGGAACACTCGTAGAACAGGATGCGACTCGAATTGTTCAAACCCCATCATAGGATTGCGCGGTATACGTGCTGTTGGTCTGTTATGCGCAAGTCAAAGTGATATATCTTTCCAGGCAATTGGAGGAGAAGACTGAGAACATTACGAGGTATTTTTGCACGAATTCATCAGAGCAGACACAGCTTGCTCTCAGAGGAGTAAGCTTCTGAGCAGAGAAGAATGAGCCGGGGGGAGTCCAAGGAAAGAAGGGTCAATGAAGGGGACGGGATCTCACGTCGACATGAACTGATGAGCTGATAAAGCAGGATTCACCGAACGGAAAGAGAATGCGCTTGTTCGCGCGGAAAACCAGACTCAGGTAAGAGGAAAAAAAGATTGTTACAGTTTTTGCGAGACTCGACGCGTTTTCGTTCAACCCCTGTTGTGTAGATGAATGAGTGAAGTGTCAACAAGTTCTCGATGTTGTCGCGAATATCAAGTCGACTTGTGACGAGGTTCGTGATGGTTCGTGGGGATGGTGGATCCCCGACTGGAGCTGAGCAGCTGGCCCAGTGCTCAACCCTAACCCTATAAGCCGAGTTTCTGCTTGGTGCTGGGTCCGGCAGTGGCCGGCAACAAGCTTGGGTCTTGCCTGCCCGGCGCCTGAAAGCTTGTTTGCCAAGCTACCACTGGCACATTTGAAGTCCCACTCTGAACTGTCCCGCGACACCTGGGTTCGGGTCGAGTTGTTGACCTCAACTTTCGCGGCGCGCGACTCGGGTATCAGTTTTTCCTCTGACTTGCGACTGACGACAACAGAAGACGCCCGGAACCCAGCCACTGGCGAGCTCAACCTCCGTGTGCACCCACGGCGACGGCCATTCATCTGTTATTAATCATCATCGACAGCGAGAACGACTTATAGGTTACAAAAGCAGCTCAATCGATCGGCTGCAGTACGGTCGCAAAATTGGTCGACATCATCGACAAAATCAGTGACGATACGGATAGACCTATCAACCCCATCAAAGAACGAAGAGCGCTCTCCGGCCACCCAGTACATCATCGACATCTTTCAACTTTCTTCACGATCACCCTCTATACTTCAACCTGATTCTTCAACTCGACCATGGCGACGACAACTGTCCTGACTCCGGTCAGGCAAACCGCCCCCGCCGCCACGGTCCAAGCGAGTCCCGGCAACTGGAGGCATCCTCTACTGGCCGAATTGGAGAAACGGCGAAGAAGGACTGTCTTTGGCGAAGAGAACGTGAGGCAGATTGCATACAACTCTTTGGCACTCTTCCTCATCGAGGGTCTACGGGCAATTTTGCATCCTTACTTCCGCGTGGATTTGTACGCAACCTTTCCCCCCAACCGTCTCATCCCAAGAACTGAACTTGTCTTGGGGACGACCGTACAATAGATGGTACCGCCAGTGCTGACCGTTGATGTGTTAGCCTCACCTTGAGCTGGAAAAGCTACGGTAGCTGGATCTACGCCGCTCTCCTCCTGGTGCCTCTGGTCAACATCGTTGTAGCATTACTTCCGCTCTTCCGCCCGGCAGATGATTTTGCCGACATTCCCCTGACGCCTTCCCAAAGGAAGCTTCTCGGACTGCCACCGACCGCGAAAGCGACCTCAGGGGCCACCGCCATCAGCACACCTCCCAAGTATTCCCGGACGCCATCAATGGCAGGAACGCCGGCTAGCATGAGAACGGGCGGCTCTGCGCTGTCGATGACCAAAAACGCTAGCTCGGAAATTACCCTCAGCGAGCCGTACTCGCCTTCGCCCGTCAGCCCTCTGTTTCAGAAGGTTATGCAAGGGAACAAGCAGTTTGCGGTGAACGCTTTCAGCCCGCTCGGCGCCAGCACGATGAGCAACCCCTTTGGATCGAGCATCAGCAGCAGCGCTTTTGGTTCTAGCACAGGCAGCAGTGTGTTTGGCGAAGGTCCGGCCACGCCGACCCCGGCGTCTGGAAAGCGGTCGAATGTGTCGAGTGTTACGCTGACCAACAAGTGGCTGTTTGAGAAGCGAAGGAGGCCGGATTGCTGATTTCTGCTGGTATGTTCTCCTCAGGACTTGACGTTTGTTTTCTCACCCGCGCTTCTTCAACCAGTGGAGCTTTCTTCCTATGTCGAATAGAGATAGCAGTAGCGCGATGCAGCAGAGTCTGTGATCACCACTACTTTACTTTGACGGGATTTCTTCTGCAGTCTTCGAGGTTTTTCCATTGTATCTTAGCTAAGGTCTGGCGCTGAGAACGGTCTGTGTGGCTCTTCATTTTCAAAAAGCGGCACGTTGATATTCAGTCAGTCAATGATGCGGGTTTCCGTTTTGGGGTGCATCTTCTTAGCGAGAAGAGAACCATTGATCCAAGATACCCATTTGTTTCTTATTTTATCTTTATCGTTTTTTATCAGTCCTAAAAGTCTTCTTCCAAGCTTTCGATATGCCGATTATTACTATGAGGGTATGACGAGACCCCGTCTACTCGATTACCCATCGTAGGTGTGTGGGGTCATTTCACTTTGCATCGCTCTCTGTATGGATGGTTGGTAGGTAGTACAGAGTCTTTGTGTCGATTCACCCAAACCTGAAGTTCTGCTTCGATTTCCCTTCCTCTCATTGTCACTTTCCCCATGGTATCATTTGAGCACTCAAACACAGAAATGGATCAGCATAATTAACAAAAAGGCGTTCCTGAAATTGTCCGCTTATCAAAAAGTGTGGTTGTTGAAGAGAATCCATCTAAGCCCAATCCCCGTTTTACATGAATACCCAAATCACATCATTAGAACCTTTCCACCTTTCCTTCCTCGCCCCCCTTGTGCTTCACCCCCTTATCACCGCCAACGCACCCCCTCGTCCACCCTAAGGACTCGGCGCTGGGCTCGGCGTATTTACCAGCGTTTCCGGACTCTCGCCCTCCGACTGATTCCTCGTCGGCAGGTTTAGCAGGTTAGGGTTGTTGTTCGACGGTGGTGGCGGCACACTAGCAGCAGCGACCGCTTTGCCCTTTTCCGGTTTCGTCGATCTACCACGATTCTTCTCCTCGTCACTATCTTCCGCTTCTTCGAGGATCGTGGAGGTTCCTGGGGCGATGGCTACTACCACAGAGGGTGGTTTTTTGAGTCCATTGTTATTATTCCCGCTGGAGGGGTTACCGCTGCTGCTAATCACGTTCTCATCGACGGGAGAAGCGGGGACGACAACGACTTTGTCCAGAGGGGCGAGAGGCCCGGCGGGACCATGTTCTGTTGACGAAGGCGAAGGGAAGGATGTTAGTGAGGACCCACCAACGGCAGTGGTTTGTTGTGGCTGTAGTTGTTGCTGTTCTTTCGAAGGCTCCTGCTGATGGGAGCTCTCGGACTTTGCTGTCTTTAGTCGCGAATCCCGCGCCAACACTTCCTTCGCCAGCCCCTTCACGCCAGCGACAATGATCTCGGGCCGCGTGAAAGCTAGCAATCCTTCAGCGTGTCCTGAGACGCGCTCTTGGAAGACGACGTCATAGACGGAATTGCCCCATGCCGGGCAGACGTAGGTGTGTTGTTCGGCTGAGCGGGCAGCGGCTTGGGCGCGGGACAAAGGGACTTGCTTGTTGAGGGTGGGGAGAGCGTCGCTTGATGCTCCTGCAGCAGCTGTGGCTGTTGTCGTTTCGGTGGAATCCTGTCCTGCTGCTGGAGATCTACCGCCGTTGCTCCCCGTGCCCGTGAAGACTGTTATCGCGACCTTGGGCTTCTTCCCGCTCAATTTGCTCGCGCTACTTTTTTCACCGTCATCCTCAGGATAGGCCGCGCAATGCGCCCAGTACCTCATGGCCGTCTCCGGACCGGGTAACCACAACATGTTTGTCAGCGTAATGATCTTCTCATGCGTGAAAAATGGCGAGGACAAGGCTTTTTCATCCAACCCCAAGGCACGCAACCCCCTCAGCACGAAGACGAGCATGCCGGTAGGGGAGTCGCACAGCGCGTAAGCCAGCGTGTTGGGGTCCTCTGCGAGACCACCGTCGCCACCACCGAGAGCGTTCAGGCCCAACTTCCTCTTTTCCTTATTGGTCGTCTTCCCCCCGTTGCCATTGTTCCCCGCCGCCCAAGCCCCCCAATCCTCCCCTTTATATCCCCACTTCTCCTTCTTCAACATCTTGGCCACCTTCCACTTAACCCACGCCCCGGTACCTTGCTCGTTTCTCGTTGGCGCTTTGAGGGGGGGAGCAATCAGGTGCGCGCCCACGCACGACTTGGTGTGGTGCGTGGCCAGCCTGTTGACTACCCGGAAGTCGATGGCAGCCGGCGAGAGGTGGCCCGGTCCGGAACCAGTGACGAGGTACTGGGCGTAGCCAAGGCGGCGCATCAGAGTGTCGAGGATCGTGGCGGAGGCGGGGATGGGGGGGACGTTGGCTGGGAGGGCGTCGCTTAGACCGAGACCGGGGAGGGAGGGGATGACGAGATGGAAGGCTTGCTGTCTCGGAGAAGTGCCATCTTCTGATGCCGCATCAGGATCTGTGAGAGGCTTGATGAGGTGCCCCAGGGACAGGTTGGTGAAGGGGAACGGAGGGACCAGGAGGAGAGGCACGGCCTCGGGGTGTGGAGAGCGGGCGTGGATGAAATGGACTCGGAGGGCGGCGTTGCCGAGATTCGGAAGGGTGATGGTGGTGCGGAACTGGGGGAGGGTGCTGTTGAGCGTGCTTTCCGCTTCGCGCCAGGAGTATCTCTCGAGCCTATGCAGGAGTTACATGTTAGTCTAGTGTCCTGCTGCCCCTAAACCCATGACCAAATATGCCATCTGGCGTCGGTGTTGTGCATACCAAAAATCAATGAGCGGTTCCACGATCGGCTTCGGCTCCCACCAATCTTTAGACCTGTTACCTGAGCTGGAGCCTTCGTGGGGAAGACGAGTAAGCTCGAGCTTCTGTCTGGTGAGGTCAAGATGCTTGGTCGGGATCTGATGATTGCGGATTAGCCATATGTCTCAGCATAAAGACGAGTTGAGCTATATGTACTCACATGAATCTTATAAGCCTTCACTTCCTCATCCGGGGCAACTTGGACATCACTGCTTGGATCCGCCATCGTGGATCCCGCTATATTATGTCTCGTTTCCAATGAGCTTGTTATGCAGTATTAAAGCTCTCGTATG
Source organism: Neurospora crassa OR74A (assembly GCF_000182925.2). Lineage (NCBI taxonomy): Eukaryota > Fungi > Ascomycota > Sordariomycetes > Sordariales > Sordariaceae > Neurospora > Neurospora crassa. The sequence continues at coordinate 4,222,210 of NC_026505.1, forward strand.
AGAGAATGTGAAGATAGTTTTGTGTCAGTGAATCACAAATGTGACGATTTAACGAAGACGACAATCGAAAAATCGATCGAAAGTGTTCAACGGTAAATAACAAAACAAGGTGAGAAGTGAAAGTTTCAGTGCCACCTAGACACGCAGCGGTTCCTCAACGAGATATGGATATATGTAAGAGGGGAAGGAAGGATTAAATAATAACAGAACGAAAGAAATCTTCAGCCACCAGCTGGAGTTCTGGGTATAGACTGGAGAAAATTAGGAAGATGTAGGGGACTAGGTAGGTAGGTAGGTAGATGTGGTCGGTACAGAGGAGGGAGGAGGTAGGTATAGTGCCGTAGAGGCCCCCCCCCCCCCCTTTCTCTCTCCTCCTCCTCTTCCTCCCCTTTCCTAGTTTGTAAGTACAGAAAAGGATATTTCAGGACGTGCATGCGGACTCGAAGAAAGCCGTAAAGCCGTTGGCGCACCTTTGTCAGGTCATCCAAAAGGCAAGCCAAGAGAAAAAGTACCTATTTGTTGCTGCGCTTATGCAAAGTCGACTAATACAACTGTGTACATGGGTACTTGGCGGAGATAATTCTACTGCCTGCAGCCAGCAGCCATTCAGCATGTGCGCCTCAAAAGTAATAGCGCCAGAAAACCAGAACACCGGAAACGAGGAGGGTACGTTGACAGGCATTTTCCCAAGCCATTCTAGTGTATTATGATGTATGTGTGCACTTCCCTCGGGTACGCAATGTACACTACCTACCCGCATTCCACTTTGTCTCCTGTATGCTGGATGTACAGTTGTCGGATTATTGCTATTGTAGTTTTGGCCTCTGTTGTTTGTGGCAAGCACCTGGTTAGGTCTAACTACGATGTAGGTGCTTGTCCCCCCCCCCTCCCGGGGGTCCATATTTCCCTGTTACCTATCGCATTACAGACTTCTTTCTTTTTCCTTTCTTTTTTGCACAACCTAACCGGGAAACTTCAGTTGCCGACATGCGCGTGTCTTTGCTTTGGCTTAGCCTGGCCATTCGGAGGAAACCCTACGAAGGAACCCAGGATCTGGCATCCGGTACAATGAAAGGACGGCAGCAATGCGCGCTATATCGCGTGGGTATGATACCGTAGTCATATTTAAGGGGTCGGACTAGGTCGGGTAAGGCCCGGGGGTTGGGCCTGTTTAGCTTGATGGGGGAGGGGGGGGTGGGTGTCCAAACTGACGACAAGGTCACAAGCCTGCAATGCGAGAGGAAGGGCGATATAATAAGAGGAGACAGACAGAAAAGAGAAAGACGGTCTCGAAGTCTCTTAGGAAATGGACGATGCCAAATCCTCAAATCATGGGACAAAGGGACTTGGTCTGTCGCATATCCACATCTACATGGAATTCTAGACTTCACTAGATAGGTGAATAGTCCCCCATTGATGTCCCTTCCACAAGACCAATAGGCGTCCATCGTCATTATCCCCACGAACCGTTGGACTTTCACTTGACGCGCGCCGCGCAAAAACGCACCGCACCCTGGCGATCTCACAACCACCCGCCCTACCACCCTGCCGCCTATCTGTGGCTAGAGCACCACCCTTGCACAATAGAACTCAAGGCCTTCTACCCCCAATTGGCCGGTTTCCCCAATTTGCCGCGGCAGCAGCCACATGAGCCGTGCCTTGGAAGTCATGAAACAGTGGCGGTGCTGACGAGTCCTTGCATCAAGATCCCTACCTCTACCTTGTGAACCTTTGCAGGGTTTCTGAACGGGAAATTGATCAGCAATTTGACCGTTTGACGATGGGATGGGATGCAATAGCAGTGCGCCACTACCTATGTTGTCTTGGGTTTGTACCTGCCGGGGAAAGTTTGGGGTTCTTCACTTCTGTCCTTTAAAAGCAAAGAAAAAAAAAAAAAGAAAAAAAAAACACCGAGGTTCTGTTGCACTGGGGGGAGGAAGGCCGAGAGAGGGACAAAACCTAGTTAATAGCGAAGACTGAGCGCACTTGAACCAAGCATCAAGTAACCGCGGTACATGTCACATCACCGCTTGACAACATGTGGGGACTTTGAGATGAGGGTAAAGCGACTGGTCTTGCTATCATCAACCAAATTCGAACCAGACGCATTGCGTATGTTACACACCCACCCGCCCAATTGATATTATGTTTTCTATGCTACACGACATCGATGTAAGCAAGGCGTCCGTCTGCACTCGCCACCCTCTTGGTAGAGCGATGGGCCAACAATGTGGCTTACGGATGATCTTGAAGCTCATTATTTTGTTATCTACGTATTTCTGTAGCTGTTCTATCAACTGTACCTGGTCGAGCAGATCTGTGGGCGGCCTCCCTTGGACCTATGTTCGCCCATCGTCCTTTTGCAGTTCTTGAAACCTCCTCGTATCACATCCTCAATACTCCACCCTCAGGCATGTTACCCAACAGCCCGAGAAGGCCGCTCACTTGTGGTGTAATCGATCGCCGCCACACGACGCCGGTCATTTTGTCGCCACAATGGCACCTCAGCCACAAACAAAACCAATGACTGCAATTTGTGTTCCTCCTATTTCCCTTCCAAGAATCATGCACAACAGCCAACAAACCAAGCTGAAACCCATCACCACAGATTCTTCTAGCCGATCCGTCGCGGGGCCTGGGCTCCTCCTGGAGGAACAGCTGGACCTGCAGCCCCCCGGAGGTTGATAGCTCCGATGCGAGATACAATGTTGCTTCCAACCGCGTCCACGGCTCCACGTGGGGAAGTCAGCGATGGGCCCTGTGCTGCCGTCTGTTGTACGTGGAAGAGCTTGATGTTGGTCGTGTTCCAGATGCCCACAGTGCCTCTGGCAACCTGCATTTCGCTGGCAAAGACGAACCCCCAAAGCAGGGACTCGTACCATCCCAGCGCCATTGGCGACCATTCAAACATGTGAACCCGTACAGGCGAGGCATCCACACCAACAAGTTGGATCTCCTGGATCCTCTGTAAAACTGCCGGCGTGGGCGAGTCTGTAGCAATGGATTGGCGAGGTAGCAGCGCCGTGAGCTGATTGATCAGCGTCAAGATGGTATGAAGCGGCAACTCTGGAAGCCAACTATCAATCCATTCTGCGGTTGGCTCAAAGGCCCCGGTCTGGGACTGGCCGGATATAGAGTACCCGCTCAAGCTGGTTGTGCTGTTTTGCCGAGAGAAGCGCGGTCCTGCCGGCATCTTACCCCTGGCCTTTTCCGACATGCCTCGAAGCTGTCTAGGTACACCACTGCCATCCGCATGGGGCTCTACAGAAGATGCACGGGACGGATTCTCGCTATGGCTTGAGGGAGACGGGGTAGGCCGTTGCTCATTATCGCTGTCGTCATCGTCACCTACGGCGAATGCTCCATCCTCGGGAACATCATGGAGCGTAGGAACCTGCGTGATAGACGTTGTGGGGCTCCGCAGACTTTCCAACGAGCTCCTCGTCGAGTTAGTCTCCAATGGATCATTGGAGGCCGCAGCCTCCTTCCTTTTTCGGTTACGTCTCTCTATCTCCTCCTGGCCACTTTCCAGTGTGAAAGAGCGCAGGGCTTCGAATCGCTTTCTATTCCTAATTATGGCGTATATGAAGTGAGGGTTCTCTGCGGTGAATTTATCAGAACACAAGTCAACCAACGCCCCAGTGATAGTGTGACTTACTCTTGTACTGATGCTCCACAATCGCATTGATGGACTCTAACAATGATCTTAGTAGATTATGGTTCGTGTCATTCGCCATCAGGAACGAAGGGGATGACATTGAGTTATAGAGTTGGATGAGTCTGGTGCAGGTAGATCCGCTGAGTCCCTCGAGGTAAGCGGATATGTTATTAATAACAGCCAGGAGCGCAGGATAAATAACGGTCAGCTTCCCCTGACTCTTGGTGATGAGATTATATATAGACTAGCGGCTGGTTAGAATCAGAGTCCCAAACGTGTGCTTGGGGAGACTCACTTGGATTAGGAAGTCTGCATAGGTTCCCCTGAAGCCAGTAATCCGGATAGCCGGGGGAAGCGTCTCTTGGGCCTCAAACATTTTGTTGAGGTTGATGCCGAAGTTCTTCTCTGCGCTGAGAGTCTGGAGCAGGAAAGCACACATCCTCACCACGCCCTGCTTCGATGCGTCGCCCTTGTATTCGAGCGCATAGAACAAAACGAAAATTACAAAGTCATGTGCTCGTTCCGTGTCGATCATGAAAGAGCGGAAGCGTTTATTGCACTGGGTCAGTTCCCAGAATAGCATGATGGTCTCGGGCGCGAACCGAACTGAGTTCTGTGCCCCTGGGATATAGGAAGCATTGGCCTGGAGTGGTTGATGCAGTATCCGCGTCATGCCATCCACGATGAACTGGAAATCTTGGGGCCGATGGAGTCTGCCAGCAAAGTGACGGTAGAAGTTCTTGGGGGTCAGAACTCCTGGCTCCTCTGGGACAGGATAGAGCAGAACCACCAAGAGAAATTGTAGGGTGTATGTGACGAGAATTTGTTTTGGATCCTTGAAAACTAGAGTGTTGTACGGCACGCGCCAGGTGGCAGGGTTATACTTGAGTGTCTAGCACATGGTTAGTATGTATGACTTGCGCGACGGATATGGTAACTTGCCGTGTTCAGAAGCGAGCACAAGACTGAGAGAACCACTTGCTTGTCTGGACACGTGCATATGTGGGTGAGGGCCCGGGCTCCCTTCAGCGGCAAGACACTCGGCGACATATACATGCTTTGGCTCGTCAGGGTCAAGAGCAACCGCAGGATCTCACATCGGTTACTCTCATGCTCTTTAGTCGTCGGTATCGATGTCGCACAGCCCACGCCGCTCTGCCAGATCGAATAGCTGACCTTGGGACTGCCATGTGGTTGTCTTGGTACCGTCAGGTCGGAGAAGAACAGCAAATCGATAAGGGTGTCGATAAGCTCCTCGGCTAGCGGCTTTGCGTCCTCGAACTCTTCGGGCGGTCTAGGCTGGACCTCTTGCGACTCGTCGAAGAGCACTTCGTTGGCTATTAGAGACGTCCTGGTGCGTTTGCGACGGCGGGCCCAGAAGAAGTTCTCCTCCCAGGCTTGGAGCGACTCTTTCTCGTAGAGAAACGGGAGGATGCGGGTGAGGACTCGGATGCAGTTGAGAGCATGACTGTCGGGAGCGATCTCGGGATCGGGGAACGAGGGGTGGTGGCGGAGCACAAAGAGTCGCGATGTCACGGCTAATATCAACGTCTCCAGATTCTCCAAGGCATTGTCTCGGGTTCGGCGAACGTCGGCAGGGGCAAATAGACTGAAGACATCTTCCGAGGTTTCGGGCAACTCCCAGAACTACAAACAACCGAAAGCACCACGGTTAGCCCCGATTACCGCTAGATGTGGGTGAGGACAGGTTCATGAACATAACATGTATGTAGGTGTAGACGACCGGACGCGACAGCTGGGTATCAAGGACAATGGACTAGGCAATACTGACTGATGTCCAGTAGGTATCATCGGCGGGGATGTGTCGTTCTTCAGAGAGGCGGAAGATGCCCTTCTTGAATACTAGCTTAGAGTCGCTCGCACCCATTTTGGCAGCTTAGATACATGGCATTCATTGAGATCATGCCACAATACAAAAGGAACCGGGGGGGCGGAGGTTGGGGAGGCAGAGATAGATCCGCTATTTCTCGTTTCTTGACGTGTCGGTGGCTCGTTGGAGTGGTGGACTTTGTTGCGATTGATGGTTTGCAGATGGTTTGGGTCAGTGTGAAGTGCAACCGGCTCGTTACATCACAGGCTGCGACTTCAGTCAGTGTGTCGCTCTGTCCCGAGGGAAGCTAAAGGGAAGGTTGGTTCCACCTGGGGAACCCCCAGGGATCGAATCGGAGGATTCCACTTGATCTGGTCTGTGCGTTCGGGGGTCGGGCCCGCGCTCAGCACAGCATATGTACGTACATGCTGCCGTCTCATGCAGTTTCCTGCTGACGCATATGTAACCCTAACCCAGAAGCAGCAGCAGCAGCATGATCATCACGATCTGGCCTTATCGACAGCCCGTCAAGGTGCCCTTCCCTAGTCGAAGTACATTCAAGCTGGCCAAAACCCGCCGTTGATGACAATAACAACAGCACCACCTGCCAACCTTTTCCGCCGAAATAACCTGGACCCGCTGGTGAGGTACTCCAGGTGGCATTGGAAAAAAGACCTGTGTTTATATCGACGTTAACGGGGCCCTGGCTATCCCCTCCCTTGGAGAGCATCTTGAACCCCAAGCTTTCAAGACAACATATCGCCCACCATGTATACATCAGTAGTCAGGCTACAGAATGTATTTGGCTTTTTCACAACTGTCGCCTTTGTAGTCGCGGCCTTCATCGCCGCCTCCGACTTTCTTACCGAACGGGCGCCCATTGTTCGAACCCTCAAGACAACCAGTGTCCAAGTGTGAGTCGCAATGCTTGCACCTCCCATCATGCAAATCCGCTGCTAACTAACTGCCAAATCTCAATAGTGTCCGAGGCCGACCGCACTACTACAGCAGCAAAAAGGAAGAATACGCCGTCATCAACTTCTCCCTCGACGCCGACCTCTCCTCGCTCTTCACATGGAACACCAAGCAAGTCTTCGTTTACGTAACCGCTGAGTGGCCAGCCGCCGACCACGCAAAGACGAACGCAACCAACGAGGCCGTGATCTGGGACACCATCATCACCTCCCCCAGTGCCGACCACCTGGCCAACATTGGTCCTGTGGCCATGAAGAAGCTGCGGAAGAGCGCGGGCGGGAAGAGTATCGATCCTAACCGGTAAGCAACTACCTACCTAACACATATCTCTTCTGTGACTTGTTACTAACTCTGTCCCTCCAACAATAGCGGCAAACTCTCACTCAAAAACCAACGCCACAAGTACAAAATCACCCACCCCTCCGGAAAGCTCGCCATGACCGACAATGTCACCCTCCGTTTGCACTACAACGTCCAGCCGTGGGTTGGTCTACTCACCTGGGACCAGGACGTCGACTACGGGTACTGGAAGGCTCTGAAGAACGGGGTGAGCAAGCGCTTCAAGCTGCCTGCGATTAAGGAGAAGAAGCCGGCGTCGGCGGGCGCCCGGTAGCGGTGACATGATAGGTGAGATGGAGGGAGGGACGAGAAATTAGGATGACTATATAGAGAAGAAAGCGTAATAAAATTATGATAACGCCAACCATGCGCCTTGAAGAAGGAGGGGGAGGGGTCAACTAAATGGGGAACAGGAAGCGTGTACCGTATCCAAAATAAACCAGGGCCTGGACGTTCTTCGACGAGGTAACAATACCCTGCTCTTGCCTTTATTTGCACGTCTCTTTAATGTCGAAGGACAAGCACGTTAAAATCCCATGGCAGTTGCAAGGTCAGGCAAGGAGAAACGCAAAACATAGGCCATGTAATCTTTGTTTACGCTATACATATGTACACCAAACTTGAAAGGTAGACTCCGCTATGTTCCTTGATAGGTGTTTCGCAATACACCATGTGCTATGAGACCCGCTGTGAACCTACTCCAATTCATCCACACGGAGTAAAAACAACTGAAGTTCGACATTTCGCAAGTATATGCAAATACACAATGTCCCATACGTTCAACACGTAGTGTTTTATGCTAATCAAGCCGCTTGTGCCTAGGGGCGCAACTACTGTGAACCGCTGCCCCTACCACCGCGACCAGCACCACCACGACCACGTCCTTCACCCCTACCCCGACCGCCACGTCCACGGCCACCACGGCCACCCCTAGGCGAATCGAGGCTGGCGGGAGGAGGAACCGCAGAGTACGCGCCGGGAGCTGGCGAAGCCTGCTGTTGCGCTGCACCATTGAAAGTACCACTGACGTTAGCGAGGGCAGGTGCCGACTGATCAGCACCTCCTGGCTTGCCACCGCGACCGCGGAAATTACCCCTGAAGTTACCGCCACGTCCCCCACGAGTGCCTTGAGGGGAACCGGGACTAGGAGAACCCTTAAAGCCGGGGTCGGGTCCATACGGCTGTCGCTGGGGCTGCTGACTGCTTGGGCCATTGGGAGCCTGGCGGTAGGCGAGGTTGCTGTGCTGGTTCTCACCTTGCTGAGGACCATTCTGCTGGTGAGGCGACTGATAGCCTCCACGACCACCACGACCACCACGACCACGACCATTGCCGTGAATAGCACCGCGCCAGGTCCCTTGCAGAGGAGGAGGTTGGGGTGCGTCGCGGTATTGTTTGCCATTAGCCTGCATCCCGTAACCACCGTGAGCCGTCAGTGTGGTAACCGAAGGATTGGTAGGCTGTCTAGCCATGGCTGCCTTGGAGCCAACAACGATTTGGCGGTTGGTAAGGTTGAGGCACGTGTGGGATGGCACCGTCTGGCCACGGAAAGGAGGGCACCGTTCACCGAGAGTGGTCCCACTCATGAAAGTAACATCGAAGACCACATCCAGTAACTTGGCCGTCGGGACACGGCTGATACCCACCACAGTTCCACGGTAGGCGATGGGAACCTTGCCAACCTCAGCGACATAAACGACACGATCACCCAGGCTAAAGTGTTGGTTTCCAAGACGATGTTCCGCGTCACGAGGTCGCAGCAGAGCATTGCGAGGAACGTTGGGCATCTTCTTGTTCGCCGCAGCTAGTTGTCCGAGCTGCAGCCTGTCGGCTTCAGCAGCGAGTCTCATGACGACATCAGAATCAAGCTGCTCTGCGTCGAGCGGAACTCGCTCCATCTGGCTGGTCTTAAGTGTCTTCAACCAAGCACCGATCTCCTTCACTCTGGCCGAGGCAACAGCCGGCTCGGGCCAGAGATCCGTCTCAGTCAGCTCGGCGCTAGAGGGATGCTGTTTAACGGCAGCAAAGAAATCTGGAAACTTAGTCATGTACTCAACGAGCATCGTCCTAGCAGCCATACTGAACTCCCAACCGGTTTCTGACTTGCGGGAATAGCCAAGCACCTTCTGCTTCTTGCCCTCGAACTTGAGGTTAAGGCCCAGGTTGACCCGCAAGCCGCCAAGTGTTGTGATGTAGTATGAAGACGTGATCTTGCTCAAAGCAAGCGAGTGGAGGCCTAAATCCTTGGCAACCATGTATGACGGGAGATAATGGTTGTCCCGTTGTGCGTCCAATATAATCTGGCGAGCGAAATCCGGTTCCCGCTCTTTCAAGGCGGCAAGCCAGACGACAAGCTTGTTGTTGCTGTAACCTTCAACTTCAACTGGGCGGCCATAGTTGAATTCGCCCAAGAAAAATCCAACGGACTTGATGGGAAATTCTTCTTCAAGTGGCAAGGCAGCCCTCTCGATGAAACGTTCATCCTCGTTGACAACCTCGTCGACGATGATCTGTGCGGCATAGTCCGTCTCCATGCCGGGAATCGGGCCGTACTCCTTGATAGTAGCGCCTTCATCAGTTTTGATCAGGCCCTTGAGCATGTGGACGTGGACCAACGACTCCACCTGACCTATCAGTATACCTAGCCGTTTGCTGTAGAAGTTCTCGATTCTGTGAGCCGTCTTGCCCCATTGCTCGATGTCCCGTGTGGAATGATTGCGCGATACCACCTGTCCGCTACCGTCTTCTGCCAAATGATAATCAAAAAGTTCGTCTGACACGCCAACGATTTTAGCCTCCTGAAGGAAAGGGTAGCCAACGAAGCAGCGCTTTCCAAGCTTGCGCTTCGCTTCCTCGACGTTGGTGCGCTTCTCCGTATCCAGGATATTGACGACCATGCTCTGATTGCGACTCTCCGACTGGAACACGTTGACGCCATGGTACCCAAGGGAGGCGGTGTATGGCAGTGTAGCGAGGGAAGGGAATCCGGCCAGCGCCGATTCGTTCAGCAGAGCACCGTCGGTCAAGCCAACACGATATTCCAGTCCCTCCACGGGCGGAAGATCGAAAATGTTCTCGATACAGTGGCAGTGGGGAATGGGCGGGAAGATTCCGACAAGGGAGGAAGGGTATTCAAAGTCTACCGAATCGGAATAAGTGAACTTGAGTGCGACGCCAAAATCGTTCCTCGACTTCTCAACGTCCGAGAGAAGTTCGTTCTTGGGGCCCATTGCTGCAAGCAGCCGCTTCTCGTCAATGAAGGGAATCTTGACAACGGCTTCCCAATCCATCTTCTTGCCATTCATGTCAAGCTCAAAGTCTCTTGGGTAGAAGTCGATGATGGGAGAATTGGGGTTTGTCATAAGATCCCAATATGCTGTCGGCACGATCTTTTTGCTGCGGTCTGGCAAGACACCCATCAGCTGCTCGTATGGCTTGAACGGCTGACCCATCTTGAAATTAAGGTCGGCTTTCAGGCCTTTCATGACATCGGAAATCAGGGGAGCGTAGTGGTAGCGATAGAACCAGGGCCAAGAAGCAATACCACGGTAGTAGTAGTAGAGCACCCATTGAAGACCCTGGACGTAATTCTCCGTCAACTTGCGGAGTTCGTCCTCCTTGTTCTCTGGGGTCCAATCCTCAAACTTCTCGGCATAGTACTTGTCTTTCCACTCTTGGAACTTTTGCTGGTATTTAACCTCCATGGCAGCCTTCGAGTCGGCCGCAGTTAAATCCAGGACTTGGGCGTTGTCGTACTTCTTGATGATACGGAGAACGGCTGACTGGGCTTCCTCGTCCTCTTCCGACTCGTCGTCTCTCTCGGGGAAGGACAGGATTAGGTGGCGGTGTCCCTCGTCATCTTCCTTAGTTGCCCAAGGAATGTGAGCAGTATCAGCCAAGTCTTGGACAAACTTGCGGTCCTCGGCCTTCAACTCGGTACCGAGGTCAAGCGTATTAGTGCTCCTATTCATAAGGAATTTCCTGATCTTCTGCTTCCAGAGATTCTTCTGGTTCGTGGTGACGATGAGCTTGCCCTTGGTCTTTGCCTTTGCTGTCTCTGCCTCGTTATCTTCAAGCATCTTCTTGGCCCGAAGCCAGCTTTGATCCTCATGTTCATGTTCGAAAAAGCGATACTCCTCCTTGCCGAGTTCTTCCAGAAGCAGGCCGAGTCTCTGGAGGTTGACCTTACCGCCCTCGTTGATATATCCGTCGCCGCGCGGAAGAATTTCTTTGTAGATCCTAAACATGAGCGAAAGAGCGCCTTCATTGATGTGAAGCCGCGGAAGGTTGGGAAGGAAGTCGTTTCCGACAAAGAATGCCATAAGAATGAAGTCGTCAATAACTTTTTCCATATCGAATGGAAAAGACATGGCTCCAGGTTTCTTGAGATCCTGGAACTCCAGCTCCAGGTACTCGCGGACTATGCAGAGATGCATCAAATAGAAGTTTTGCTCCTCCAGTCCCTTTGCCTTATGCTTAGACGGGCCGCGGCCAAAGGTAACTTCCTCGCGCAGAAGGCAGAAGTGAGGGTCATGGCTGAGGAGGCCAAGCATGATCAGATCGGCGTCGAGGCCATACAAACAGTGACGGACGTTCGCGTCATAGTCGAGTTGAGCGCGCGCATTGCGGATGTACTCCATGATCTTGTGCTCACCCTCACCAGGGACCTCGTGTCCAGACAAGACAATCTCGGGCTGTTGCCAGTCCCTGTCTTCCGAGACCTTTTTATGGATGAAATATCTCAGCTGTTGCGAGAGCTTGGCCATGAATTCGGTTCCTATGCAGCTAGTTAGCCTCCGGGGAAAACATTCAAGCGGGCACCAGCGCCAGACATACCAGGTGTGATGCAGTTACTGTCGAAAGGTTCTTCTTTGGGCAATTCCTTGCCCTCACGAATCGCCTTATCTCTAGCCTTCTCATTGTCCAGCGCGGTACGAAAACGACGAGCACGCTGTTGGTTCATCTTTGCGCGAGGGGCAACGCCATCTATAGCCATAAAGAAAAGCTTTTTGGGCTTGATTTTCCCGAAGAGATGTTCGATGTAGTTGAATATAGCAATGAACATCTCCTCCTCTGTCATGCGAAATTGTACATCGCTCGTGTCCTTATGGGTACAGTTGTGGATGATACCGTTCATGTCCAACTGAGCAAACCGGTTAGCTAGGCAAGTAACGCAAGACAGCCATCAGGCCTCGGGAGGGAGCAGCGAACATAAAGGCAGTCGAACTCGGGGATACGGTTCTCGGCGATGAGCTGAGAAATGGCGGGATACCGCTCCGAGAGCCATCTGAAGAACTTGGGAACACTGGACAAGAGGGGGTATTAGCCACACGCCTGAACAACGCGCGCGTATACGGCGAGGGAGGAGCTTTGATGTGGGAGTCATATACCCCATGTTGACTAAGTGGCCTGTGGTGCCGGACTAGATGTGTACACTACTAGAAGTTTGCGAAGGAGGTCTGAAATTGGGGCGCGCTGAGCGGTCGCAGGAGATGTCGCAGACGGGGAGTCTACTTAGTTACTGCTGTCAGGGGGCGAAGGAGAGGCGTCAAGCTGGTCGTTCAAATGCCGGCACTGAATAATAATGGCCGGGTTTCTAGATAGCGAAGCCTCCAGGGATCGCAATGGTGCAATAAACCGAGGGGGGACGAAGCAGCAAGGTCCAAGACTGAAGATGCTGTCTATGGAAGGGAAGAAGAGGAGTGTCCTTGGAGCAACCGACAGCGCCAATCGGGAAAAGAAGCTACTATAGTGCTAAGAAAAGCGGAAAGGTTGAGAATCCGAGGAGTGGCCTAGGACGTTGGCGGCCTATGTTCGAGATAGACGGAGGTAAAGGAAGAAGTGGGTGATGTCTACGAGATGGAACCGCAAGAGAAACAAAAGTGGAAGGTCCGTCAGAGGTGTGGATGGGACGGAGAAGGTGTCGGGTCCTGGGCTCCGGGCTGGCTAGGTGTTCAGGCTGTGACACACTGCAGTTTCTAGTTGGCCTCCGTTGCCCCACGCGGGTTGACTGTGTGCCTGGGGGCGGCGTGAGCGTCGGTCGTAGAGGTAGAGGTACCTCTAGAGCTAGGTACTAGCGCTCGGCCCGGCCAGGCCAGGCCAGTAGTGAGCGCTCCGCCACCTCATCAGGCTCCCGGCTGTCACTGTCAGCTCTCTCCCCGCACCAGCTACTACTGAACCTCAAGGTAACGAACCTCAAGCGAGCCTCCGCCCTCGACGAGCGGAACGGAACTGCCCTGGAGGGAATGGGGGGTCTGACAAAAGTGGGCGTAGCAGGCCTTTATAGTATAAAACGCTTGAGCAGGGGTTGTGGGCTACAACATCCTTACACAATATTGTTTCTTACTGTAATCTACTAGATAATTGAATATTGTTGTATTGAAGTTGGTTTTATTTTACAATACGTAGTTTTAATTAATAGTACAACGACTATTAACGCGGTATTGTATACAAAACGGAATTAACCGTTCAACAGCGCACAAAAGTACGACAACAGCGAACTGTACCACAACAATACGACCCGAACTACAAAATATACAACATAATAAATATACTCACTTAAATTGCTAATTGCAAGCTAATATTCTTATTAATATAATAATTGTTTAATTATATTTATTTATTCAACAATTAATATCTATTCTAAGTAACAAAAGCCTTACAATTATTTCACAGCAATTTTCAATCAATATTACACTTATATTGATAGAGGTAGGTAGTAGGGGAGAAAGCGCTATATTAAATTACTTATCTAAGCTACCTAAGTGGCGGGTATTCTTTATAGAAGTAATTCCTATTATTCCCTTTCTAATAATTGTAAATTAAAACTCTAACCTAGGTATATAAGAAAATTAGAGTACGGGTACCGTATAGGTAGCCAATAAGAATATTCACCTCAGGCTACCCCAAATACGCCTCCTTTAGGACTATTTCGATATAATAGTATAAAATATATATTCCTTAATATAAATATAACAATAAGAAAGTATAACGAAAAAAAAATAAAAAACTTTAATTCCGGCTCTAAATAAAGACAACACATGAAACTAGTTGTAAATAATAACCTAAGGATAATAATATAAAAAAAGAAAAAAAAAAAAAAGAAAAAAAAAATAACCTAAGGAAGATCGAGGGGTACTATAGCCCAATACGCATATAATTACAAGCTTTACTTATACTAACCATTAGCAACGAACATCCTCTGGAACTATTCCTCCCTAGAGAGATAAAACTTATCGAGGTATTCTATTGGGAATTCGAACCCAGGCGAAGGCATTCTATACTAGCCACAACTATCTTTTAAAGTCCAATTTCTAACCTCTTTAATATTCTTCATCGGGTTTAAGGAAGTATTAACAAAATATCAATCTAGAATCCGTAGTTCGTAGAGGCCGTTAAAATTATCTATATTAACCCTATAATAATAATGCTCTACGAACTCTATTTATATCAAATCAAAAACCCAAACTTCGCCCTCGAACTTAATAAAGTTATATCTACAATTAGTAATCTAATTAACTACTTTACACTCTCCCTTATACTTATAAAAGTCAAGAGGTTCCAAGATCTCCTCTAACTTATTAGGGGACTAAATAATTATAAATATAATAGCATTAGGGGGAGGGGGCTCAAAAATCTCCTCCAACTCATCAAAGGACTAAATAATTACCAATACCTCTATAAATATAGTAAAATTAAAACTTAAAGCAAAAACCCCCAGCGGAATAGCATAGTCGGGGATAAAGTCTAAGGAGCTAGGAACATCACCGCCCAACGGAATAATATAACCAAGAAGGTTATTTTTATTTACTGTAATATTACCGCCTAATAAAATCTTACTATTATTATTAGTATTATAAAGAGGTTATTTATAATTATTAGCGTTATAAGGATACTATTTGTATTTATTTTCTCTAATTCCAATGTAACGTCTCTTCCGCTTTCTATATCTACTATTATTAGACTTAATATCACTACCCTAATTAACTTTAATACTAAAAGTATAGGTTTATTCTTTAATTAATATACTATAGTCCAATATATTCTCTAATAATTATCTATATATAAGAATAATTATAATAGAAGGAACCGAAAATATATATAGAAGTAGAAACTAATATTCTAATTCTCTCTTAGCCTTAGGAAGGCGGCTACACTTACATTTAATAAGAATAGGAGTAATAATAACCTAAGGGGTTATAATAACTTTAAATTTCAAATTATAAAGGTTATTAATAATAACAGTAGTATAGGGTAGGCAAGAAACCTTATACGTCTTTAATTATATTAAAACAAATTTACTAATATATAGTAAAATTTCTAAAAAATCGTCGTTTTTAATAAACTTAACCCTAAATAATAATATATTTCTATTGCAGTTAATAACCCGTATTTCGGCGGCCGAATAACGTAGGAGGCGAGCTATATCTAGCTATTTATTACAATATTTTTCCTATTCCTTTTTTATATTATATAAAAACTTTTTTTTATTTATACTTAAAACTCCTACAATATTACTAGTAAATATTATGAATATTGGGCCCTTACTTAAATCGTTACTCTCATTAGCCGCTTTAAATTATTAAAAGAATAATTTGTAATAATTATTCAAATAAGAGCCTTTACTAGCTATAGCATCGGCGGTATCCAAAGTAACGTCTCCAACTATATTCTTCTATTTAGGGATATAAATAGGAAGAACGGCGGTAATTTTATCCTACCCCGTAGTAGAAGTACTAATACCTCCAACTCGAAACTTATTTTTATTCTTATTACTAGGGGGTCTACTAGGGCCTTTACGTAACTTCGTATTTTTAGGGGTAATAGTAATAGTAGTAGGAACTTTAATATTAGGAGGAACCTAAATAGTAGGAACCTAAGCAATATCCTAAAGCAGGGGAGGGATAGTAGCGATACTAGCGGTAATTCGAAATTTATTCTTATTCTTACTACCGAGAAGCCTACTTTGAGGTTTGCGTAGAGCCGTAGCCGCAGTAGGGGTAGCTTTTCTACTATATTAGCAACTAAATTCTCTTCCTATTATATATATATTAGCGGGTACGTATTAATTATTTTCGTATAACCCTAAAATAAAAATAACGTTATTTATATTTAACTATTAGTATTTATAGAAATAGAAGACCGGCGTATTAATAAAATAATATCGTAGGGTAGTATAATAATATAATATAATAATAGAATTAATTAAGAATAGTAATATAAATCTTTCAATGTAGAAATATAACGGTTAGTAGGATGTAGAAGGAAGAAAAATATAGTATAGGGGTAGAAATTAGATATTGTAAAGTAGGAGCGGGAATATCTTATAGAAATTTAAATATAATGGGAATAGGTAACGCGCTATATATACCACTTCCCGTTTACTATTACCGTAGAAATTTTAGATTATTCTCAAATTAAAATCTTAATATAATATTAAGTTAGGAAATATCTGGGAGATCTTACTAGCGCTATATTATTAATATTCCTGTCACCTTTAATTGTAGTAGGAAGGAGAATTGTAAAAATAAATACTTAGAAGATTTTATACTTTTATTAATATAATAGGAACTAATAGAAATTACTAAAGATAAATAATAATACTAGAAGACTAATATTAAAATGTTTAGAGATATATTAATTACCTACGTTTAATATTATACCTTATTATATAAAATATTAATTCTATAATTAAATATATATTAATAATATAAAGTGTAAAACCTAATAATATATTAATTAAATATAAAGTTGGAATTAATATTATAATTTCGTCCCTCGTTCCTTCGTCCCGTATTATTCGTCGGTATTATATAAAAGGGATCGTAAAATACTTTATAAAAGAATAAAAGAAATATAAATATTAAGTATCTATATAATCCTCTTTGCTAATACTTATTAACCTAATACCCTAAAACCTATAATAATGAAATCCCGAGCCTTAGAAATAAAAATATATTAATATTTTAAATAAAAAAAAAGGAAAAAGGATAATTTTATATTACAATTTGTTCAAATAGTCTCGTTGTATTTTATATAAATCGCTAGTATACCTTTTAATCATCCTTTAAGTTCGGTAGCCTCCTCCTTATTTAACTCCTAATTAAGTTAGTAGTCGATATTATCATTAATACCCTTATTATTCTCGCTTATATTCTCCTAACTCCCTATACTAACTTAAATACTAAATATATCCCCTTTATACTTTATATTAGGAGGAACGAAGTTTTAGCGCGGCTTATTGTTTAGGTTAGTTAAAAAGGAGTATTTACTACTTACCTTTTTCTTTATCGATTTAGTCGGTTTAAGGATAGCGAAGTCCTTCTATTTCGGTCTATTATCTTTATTCCAATCCTCTATAATCTCCTCCTAATAATTATAAAGTTCCTTATTATTATAAATATATTATTTAAGGAAGTAAGTACAGTACTTTATATTAGTATTATAGTCCTACAATTTAATTATAGTTATAACCTGGACGTAGACGCCTAATAAAATCCTATTAGCAAAAATATTTTATAGTAATATTAATTACAATATACTATAAACCTATTTCTAAGCTTTAGGTATAAACGCTCGGATATCGAAACCTTTAAACTAGTAGAATACCTACTGGAACTCTTTAATACTACCTAGGCTCTCCCAACGAGTATAGAACTACTATTCGATAACTTTTTAATACCTAAATTTTTTGAAGTTCTCATCTTGCCTATTAAAATATATAATAATATCTTTAGCCTTTTTAAGAATATAGAAGCGCTATTATTAGAAATTATTATCCTATTTATTAATAGCCTTATTATAGGCAAAGCTCTTGTGCGGCTCTATAAGCTTCTT
Organism: Neurospora crassa OR74A; assembly: GCF_000182925.2. Classification (NCBI taxonomy): domain Eukaryota; kingdom Fungi; phylum Ascomycota; class Sordariomycetes; order Sordariales; family Sordariaceae; genus Neurospora; species Neurospora crassa. The sequence continues at coordinate 4,239,849 of NC_026505.1, forward strand.
AGTAACAATAGCGTAAATTTTGTTACATTTAGCATTTAGGTTACCAATATAGATTATCATATATAAGTATTATATAGATCGTACTCTCGCCTAATATACGGTTATTTTCTTTTAGAAGAACTTATACTTAGTAATATCTTTACATCCTTTAATTGTAGGAACATTACTAATATAAATATTAATATTAATCTCTAATATAAACCCGACATCTTTAATATACTTCCTAGGAGCAACCTCCTTATCTTTATTCTACTTTCTCTTACCCTTTCTAACGCCTCTAACCTTACTAAACTCGGAGGCTTATAAAAAATTAATATTAAGAAAATAATATTTAATATAAATAAAATACTTATAGTATTTGTATTAGTAAGATCCGTAGTACTAATCTAATCGCCTAAGGGTTATATTTGCGCTAAACTTTTATTAGAAGGACCCGTATTATACGTTTAGCCTCTAAATTAAAGCATTTAAGTTTATATTTAATATTACCCCTCCGATTATAATATTTAGCCGCCTTAGAAAAATATCTACAATTGCGGCTAGTTTTAGGTACTTAATATATTTATTAAGGCACCCGGGATTTAAATTTACTAACCCGGCGGCAAATTCGCTAATAGAGTTAAAAGTTACTTTTACGAGAGGGTCGGTAGAAAATTAGTAGTAGTATTAGAATTATTAAGCGGGTTAGGGGGTTGTAAAATAAAATAATTAGTACTATAATTGAAATAATAGTATTTAGAGAAAAAAAATATTTATATAAATATTATTTATATTGGGAGTTGCAGAAAATAAGCCTCCGCCCGATATTTTAATAAGAATTATTTTTTAATAGATAGGGAGAATTCAATATAAACGCGGGAAAGATAAAGAAAATATAAATAAATGTATGTAAGTATACTACTAGGGCCTTAAATTAATAGTAATAGTAAAGTAATAACAATAGTATATAACGGAATAAAAGAAATAAAAATAAATATATATAGGAAAGGAATAGAATTATTCTATAAAATTAAAGTAAATTTGGGGTGAGGTACTCGCGGGGTTAATAATGGGAGGACTAGCGAGGTTGTAAAAGGAAGAAAGGAGGAGAGAGTTTAGGAATAGATAATGAAATAGGAAGTAGAATATTTAAGAGGTCCGAGCTCCTTAGTATAATAACAGTAAGGCTGTAGGGTAGCTTTATTTTATTAGAACCTTATTTATAGTATATACCTCAAATCTAAGGTTAGGTACCGAAGTACCCTGCGCGCTTTTCTATTTTTGGAATAGATCCCCCCCCTTATTCCCTAGCGGGCCGCCCGTTCCCCTAATAACTAACGTCGGCTGGTTTAATATTTTCGGGGAAAAAATATCGCTTAATAAATTATTTACTAATTTAATTTAAAAAGTAAATCTTATTATATTACTATTATTTGTATAACTAACTTGCGACGTATAGCTAACAAAATAAAATTAGCCAAATAATATTCCTCTAACTAACGAGGTAAATATATCACTTTTGTATAGAGGTAGTTTGGCTTTTCTTTTATAGTTTTATATTTTATTAAATATATTTTAATATTTATATTAAGTATTAATAGGGCAAAATACCTAAGCGGCGCTAGGATATTCGAGTGCTTCTAGCAAGCTTTATAATAATTATTAGAAGAATTAAGAACCCCGTACTAGCTTATAATAATATTCCTAATAATACCTCTAACTTAATAAACTCGGAGCTAAATTGGAATAGACTGGAAGCTTCTACTTTAGGGGTATTAAATTTGGGTTTAACTAAAGATTCTGGTTTAGTTGAAGATTCGGATTCAATTATAGCCGAGGGAATACTAAATTGTAAGCGGGCTAGGATAGATCTTTCCCCGAAGCTACTAAATAGAATTATAGCGTAGGTAGAAGACTATAATATAATTGAAGACGATTATATTATTAATATACTATTAATAAAATTAAATAAAGCATTTATAGGAATTCTAAAAGAGGAATTGGAAGAGGAAACTATATTAGATATTATCAATACTGTTTTAAATAATATTATAGTATTTAATAATATATTAAATACTAGTAATACGGACGAGGATAATGATATATAAGTAGGAAATGATAATTTCGAGGAAGAGGAAGCTGTAGTTAACCTTAATGATATAGATATAGGTAGCGATTTTAATAATAGACAATCTAATAATAATAATAATCTTACCTCTAAACAATTAATTAGAACTCCGACCGCTACCGATTTAAATACTACTACCCTCTCATTAGCTATTTTAACAACCGTATCAATTTAAATACTAAATACTACCCTTAGAATAACTCTTATATTTACACTTCTAGCTATAGCCGTATATATATACGTACAATATACTTACAATATTCCTATAAGAATATTTCCTAACCTAATAATAGAAGAACTATATTAGCAACGGCCTATTAAGACGATACTTTTCTAAGATCTATTAGTAATATAGTTATAAAATATAAAAATATTCTAGGAATAATATATAGAGATGGTTAGTATATTAAAGATAGTAGAGAGCTTCGAAGAAATTTATTCTTTACTTAAATCTAAGGAAATATTGATTAATAAATTTAATAATAGCCTACTTCTTAGTAAAATACGTAGCTACATAGTCTCCCTCAACGCTTACTCCTTACTAAATTAGGTTTTATAGTATAAGAAGTATTATATCGTTAATATTAAATATATATTTAAAATACTTCTTGGCTCGGTTTAAATAAGGGAAAAGATTTATCGGGGTATAATAAAATATACCAATAAACCTATTATTAACCCGTGGGAATGTCCGTAGTAGGGATAATTAGTACGTATAATATTAAAATAATATTTTACTTACTCTAACGGTATACTTTTTTTCCCTTTTGACTTTATATATTAGTATAAATGTAGCGATACCTCTAAGTCCTATAAATGTTTTAAGCGAAGGTGTAAAACGGCTTATATTAGAAGAGTAATTTATTATAGTCTAGATTATTTAATCCTTATACAATAAAAAAATAAATTTAGCAATAAGATTTTATACATTTAGTATATAATTACTAAAGATTAGTTTACTTAAATTATAAAACGTATTGGTTAAAGTTTTAAGATTCTAAAAATAAAAAAAGATTTAGGTTATAAAGAGTTATTTATTATTAAGGATAATTATACTTTATTTAAATATTAATAAGTATTTAGATATATTAGGTATATAGAAATTAATTACAATTTTAATTCTAAATAACCTAGTATATAGACGGAATATATTGCGCCTTTTATAGTTCGTTATTATTATAACGAAGAATAAATTAAATTTAGGCTAGCTATTACTACGTCGCTACTCTGTAGTAAACTCGAGCTTCGGATATATTCTAAAGTATATTTTATAGAGAGATAGGTAAATAAGTAAGATATATAGTTATTGCCCTTATAAATATTTATTAACGAGTTTAGACTTTTTCGATCTATGCGAAGATCAATCCTTAGCATATATTTATTCTGTCAATTCTTCCTCCGAACTATTCGAGAGCGACAATCTAGTATAATTCCTATTATACTTAGACTATTCAGAGTATAATTGTTTTATATTCTTAAATCGCTTACTTATATAACCGAATTTAATAAAGGTATTGAAATTGATATTAGGAATGGAAATGAAAAGATTTTAATTTATTTATTTATTAGTATATTAATTAGAGATATACTATAATAATAGAAAATATTTGGATGCCTTTTATATATAGTTAAAAGATTTTGCCGGTTCTGTTTTATTTAGAAAGAGAAACGCTTTAATCTCCGGTTTAATATATAGAATTAGGGTCGCTATTACTTCTAGTATATTAGAGATATTGAAAAAATTAAAGTAATACTACCGCGTCTATATAAAAGCAAGCTTATTAAATTAGGTTTATTATTAGACTTCCGAATATTAAATATTCTTATAGTTTTATTCCCGGTATTAGATATTATTCGATCCCGTCTAGGCGACGCTATCTATTCCGAATATTAGGGATTAGGAAAATATTTTCTATATTTTATATTCGATTTTAATAAGGGGGGGTTTTTATTTAAAAGAGTATCTAATAAGGTTATTATTAAATTTCGGACTTTTCCTTTCCCTATAGGTTGGAGCTAAATATTATCTATTAGGAAGTATATCAATTCAATAAATATATAGTAAGTAGGTAGGGTAATTGTAATAACGCTAGTGTTTTTATATATATGGTTTAAAGATAAATATATTAAGTCGAATTTGATTGAGCCTATTGAGAGACTAGCTATTGATAAAGATCTCGGATATTTGAATTTAATAGTTTTACGAAGCGGTTTTCTAAAAGGTATAAAGTTTATTACGAAATATTATATTATTTTCGCTTTCTGGACATTTGCTGTTAGTCTTATTACGATAAATGGCAATTAAAATAGACTTTATAACCGAGCTGCACTTAGAACGAAATTAATAGTAGGAAGAAGAGCTATCTAGTTTATATTTTACGTTCGATAGAATATATAGAATAAAAGTAAAAAAAAAGGTAACAAATTTATATCCGGTGCTCGAAAGTTAATAAAACCCCTATAGGCTACCGGACTATATAATTATACTATCTACCTTCGAGCCGAATCCCTAATTCTAATACCTTGGTACCCGGGCTTACCTAATATTAGATTTAGTACTAGTACGTATACTATTCCTATATCTAAATCTATCCGTATACCTTTGGTAGCGGTATTAAAAGCGTTATTTGTAAAATTTGTAGTGTTAAGTAAAGTATTGAGTAATACGGGGGTAGGGATGTAAGATCCGGATAGCGGTGTTAATTTAAATATAAGCGAAGTAAATAACGAAGGAAAATAGAGTAGGAAGCTAGTACTTCCTAATATATATTAAGGTTTATACTATTACGAAACAATAGGAGAGTACGGAGCTCTTTATATAATATTTATTCTATTTGGAGAATTTTAATACGGTAAGTATAAGACCAATATTAATCTAATAAATCTCTACAATATAGTATTAACGCTATTATAAAAGGATTAACTGCAATAAACTATTATATATTTATTTGCCGGATATTTTAAATATACGGACCCTAATAACTACTAAAGGTTCTTTAAATTCAAAGAACTTTGCCTTACTATAACTAAAAGATAGGATCTCTAGCTTAGCGAATAATTTAAGGATAAAGATATATTGAAATTCGATACTTTATATATATTAGAATATTATTCTCCTTCTATATATTTTCGGTTAAGCCCGGCTATTATAGAATAGTAATTAAATAAGCTTTTATACGTTAACGAAACGGAGGAAGATATTTTATTCGGTAAACTTCTTTACAAAGTACTAGAAGCTAACTACAGATTTTAATATTTTATAAACCTAAGGAAGAAAAATATATTGTAGTATAAAAGGGCAGTATTTATAAATAAGCTCGATAAAATATTTAAATTCTATATTAATAATTTTATCCGAGTAAAATACTTAACTTATATACTTCTAGGTTCATAGTCAAAATATTCGGTCAAGTCTTGGCTTACAAAGGTTAACGGCATCTTTACCTATAAAATTATAAATTTAGCCCGGATTTTTATTATAATAATATACCTTAATACCCTAGGGTACAGTAGGAAGATGGAGCCTATCTTTAATTACCCTATATATAAGCTGGGAAATAGCTGTAATATAATTAAGCTCCCTAGAGTATTCCTAGAACGGGTGTAGATAGTACCTAAATTAGAAGGTAGTATATTTATATATATTCAGTACGATATTTATTTTATATAAAGAAGACGGAAGGCAATCGATTAATATAGATTTGTATAATTTTTATTTAATGCTTTTATAGTATAATACTGGCCTAGTTATATAAATAATATTATTCTATATATAATACTTATAGTAGACTTTATTTATTATATTATTATTCGGAGCATTGATTAAAGAGATATATTTTTTTTTTCACCTATTGGAATAAAAAGATTAGATTTGGCGTCTATACCCTTGTTTCATTTAGCGTTGCAGTTCCTAATACTCCTTTATTAATAATATTCTATTTAAAGATTTTATATAATAAGTATAAAATATTAGTAAAAAAAATAAATTATTATAGAATATACCTATAAAAGAAAATACCAAATCTGCTCCCGTTTACGTTCCTTCTTTATTACATTAATCGACCACTAGTACCACTTTCATTAAAGTACCTCCATACCCTAACTCCCATCCTAACTAATTACATTCTACAATTTGAACCCGATACGCGTATAACCTCCTACTTCCACTCTCCCACTATTATTATATATAAAATCTTTTATTCTTTACATTCTATTATAGTACTTAACTAAATATCTTTATAATAGTAGCGTTACAATATTCAAATGCCTAATTTCTATTTATTCTTTATCCTATTATACTATACATCTTTTATATAAACCTCTAAATTCTTTTTACGACTATAATCGGCTTATTTAATTTAGGCCTCCGGCCTTCCTCTCGTACTCCCGCTTAATATTAACCCCGCCTCCACTTATATAATTAAATTATAGTAGGGACGTTACCCACTATCCCACTACAATAAGTAGGTATAAAAGTCAATAGCAATATTCGCCTTCCTATTATTAAATAGAGAAGACGAACGTAACGTTAATATATTGGTCTAGCGGTATCGGTAGATAGGATCCTATCCGGTCGCAATATATATTACCTTTTGGCTATAATACTATAAAATTAAATTCCTATTTCTTCTACCATCCTAAGCACCTTCCTCTATTTAAATTACTTATTACTAACTACCTCCAATTACTACCTACAACGCTTTCCTTACATACTTAATACTTTATATCTACTACTCCCCTTCCGTTTTTAATAATATCTATTACTAATAGCAGTAGGTTCTTACTATAGGTATATCGCACATACTCTATAACTATCTACCACTCCCCCTACCTTACCCCGCTACTCTATACTCCTTATCCCTAATTAATATTGTTCTATATAAGACTATCGCTTACTAATACCTATTATATTACATTACGACTACCTACTACAAATTTAGATTATAATTATACTTAGGCAAAGGAGCTTATATACCCCCTATATAATAATAAATATTATTTAAATAATTAGTTAGTAACCTATAAAAATTAATTTATTTTATAATAATTTCTAAAAAATAGATATAGGTCAATATATTCCCTAATCGCCCAATACCTTAAGGGGGGGTAGCCCGTATACTATATCTTAATCCCCAATCGACCTATTGAATTTGTAACTAAATATTAAACTTCCGGTATAATTATTATTTAGCCCGGTTATACTATCAAGCAGCTTATTTAATATTCAATATTCTAATTTAATTATCGAGCTCCCGATTTAAATATCGGGGCTTTAATTAGGCAATAGGATGCCCGGTTAAATTGTCGAACTTCCGGCTAAATTGTCCATTTCTTAGGCAAATATTCAGTTGTACCGTAAGTTGCATACAAATAGGAAGTTGGCGAATTTTAAACTTTTAGTATATTAGGTTTATAAATTAATTATTTCTTTTTACAATAGTTTTAATATTCCATATATTAAGCTCCCTCCCATCTAGAATATAATTAACTATACTAATTCCTAATATATTTAGCTCGCTCGGGGATTTTAAAGTATGCCGAATATAAACCAGAGTAACCTATTAAATAGATAGAAAGAATTCTAATTCGATATTAAAGCGATAGTAACTATACCTTTTCTATATAACGGAATATAGGTAAGCTTCTTCTCCTAGTAGTTGTAGGTAATACTAATATAGTAGAGGTATAGATTATAGGCTATTTGATTAATAATAAATAGGGGGAAATAGTAATAATAAGGGAAGTTTGGAAGGAAGTGTAGGAGAAAGTAGAAGTTTGGAAGGAAATTTAGGAGGAAAAGTTCCTATAAAAGAAGTAAATTTAAAGTCGCTCCCGCTACTATTTAGCACTTATTCTATCCTATTTACCCTACCCCTACTAAAGCCCCTAGCGCTACTACCCCCAACTATATAAGTATTTAGGGCAGCTACTTTACGCAATATAATAATTAACTATAGAATATCCCTACTTAGCTCCGGACGGAGACCTAGGTAGAGGTTAGAGTCGTTAGTAATTTTTCGCTATAATACTAAGGGGTATTGTAAACCGAAAACGGTAAATATTACTTTAACTTTCTTTATTTAGAAGTAAAGCTAATAATAGCGTACTCTATATATATAGCCTAATTAATACGTAAATTTCCACTTCCGTAGGGGACTTTAGTATATATATTACGAAAAATATAGGTAGCGACCCCTAACTCCTATTATATACCTATAATATACTAACGTTATTATAAATAATTGCCGCTACAATATATAAATTTGGGTTATTATATAATAAGTTAAAGCACAATATATTAGCGATACTAGTATTGATAATTACCGATAATCTAAAATCCTAGTGTAAGTTTAGGGTACTGTACAAAGGGGCTTAAAAAAAAGTAAGTATAAAATAAATACCCGGGCTATACACTTCTTTATATTATTAGACGTTAATTACCGGGAATAGAGGATAACCCTAGGAATAAATATTTAATACTTTCGTAATAGTAGTAAATAAGGGAATTGCCCTAAATTACCTCAAAGGTAAAGTATAAGGTATATTACTTAGAAATACCTATAGTAATAGAATAGAAGTAGTAAATGAATATTAGTAGCAGCCCTAGGGCAGTAAGTTATAGATAGACATTAAATAGATATTGCGATAGTTTTAAATAATATAATAATACTCATATAATATTTAATTACACCGTTCAACTTCTAATTGTATATTAATTAACTATTATTATATTGTGTATACAATAGTAAAAGTTCGATAAAATGAACTGATGCATGTACAGTAGGACGTCTATAAGGAAAAGAAAAATAAATTTGAAATGTAAATTAAAGGATTAAAAATAATTTTTATACAAATTTATTTTATATTATAAAAAGACAGTTTGGCTAATAGCTACTTCGGGGGTGGAATAAAATATTAGAATTAAAGCACCTTCGACAATTGAACATTCTAATATACAGAAGTTTCTATTGTAAGCGCGAACTACTTTTTAATAAAAATTCCTATTGCGCGCGCTACTTTCTGTTCTGTACAAAACGCTGTTGCCGTTTGAGCGTACTGTTCTGGCGGGTTAGCCGTCCAAACGTAAATAGACCGACTATTAAAACGTATTGATTACAGTCTACAATTGTTCAACCAAATATGCAATTATCGAAAAGGGGCTTGTACAAGCGGATTCGTTCTACAACGCTTTTGCACTGTCAACACTACTGCCTGCACCCTGTTCTGGCCCTGTTGTCAGACCCCCCATTCCCAGCAGGGTGAGGTGAAGCTGTTCGGGGGGACAAATGTACTTACAAGCACGGACCAGCCCCGGTCCGTCTCTCATTGGATCAGGCGGAACGGGAGTGACATCAAGGAACGCCTTCCAGGTTCCCCACCGCCGTGCACGCTAGAGGTACATAGGTACCTGCCTACCTGTACCTACAGTACTAGTAGGTAGTTGGGTGTACCTAGGTGGCTTGAGGCTCTGTGGAGTAACTTCCTTGAGCGGGACCTAACCCTGTCCCATCCGCCCTGCACTGCAGCACCGCGTCGTCTCTTCAACGACCTAAACTGAACCCCACGAAGCAGCGTTCGTCAGAGTGCCCGTGGTGCCTGAAAAGGCGGAAGAGAGTGGCAGAAATCAATTAATTAGAAAGTCGCGTCGCGTTCAGAGGTAGGTAGTTAGCGCTTCAACCACTACCATACTGCAAACGCCGTCCGTCGCATGGGCAATCTACCTCTACCTACTTACCTTACCTAACTTACGCCTTGATTTCCCATTCCAGTACTTTCCTCACTTTCAGTTTGGACCTGGGCCACCTGGAAACTTCCGTAAAAAGGACCCTCTGTGACCTCGTACCTACTACTTAACTGAACGGGCATAATCCTCTTCCCACGCTCATTGTTAAGAAAGCTTCTTGTTTCCATCCCTGTGGCCTTCGCTCTCACATCCGTGGTGGCTCATCCAGCACACCCAGCTGCGCAACGCGAAAAGCGACTCGGCGCCACATCCCGAACATCTATTACACCCGGGCACCCCACTCACATCATCATCTAGCTTTACTGAATCTACGCACTCAAGATGGCGCGCGACGAGATTGTCGACGATGTTGACGGTAAGCTTATGGAGCTCATAGTGCGAGCTTGCTGCCAGTCTGTGCAAAAAGTGCTGACATTAGGACGCAGTCAACATGGAGGAGGACGACGCCGAGGCCGAGCAGCGCCTGATCAACGAAGAGTACAAAATCTGGAAGAAGAACAGCCCCTTCCTCTACGACATGATGCTCAGCACGGCCTTGGAGTGGCCTACCCTCACGACACAATGGTTTCCCGATGTCAAGAACCCCAAAGACAAGAGCCACACCGTCCACAGACTGCTTCTCGGAACCCATACTGCTGAGGGCAAGCCCAACTACCTCCAGATCGCCGAAGTCGAGATCCCTAAGATGGTCGAGCTGAATCCCCGCGACTACGACGAGGAACGTGGCGAGATTGGTGGCTATGGCAGCAAGGCCTCTTCCGGGGAGCCCTTGTGCATTCGCTTCAAAATCACCCAGAAGATCGACCACCCCGGCGAGGTCAACAAGGCCCGTTACCAGCCCCAAAACCCCGATATTATCGCCACCCTCGCTGTTGACGGCCGTGTCCTGATCTTCGACCGTACAAAGCACAGCATCACGCCTTCCGGCACTCCTAGCCCTCAACTTGAGCTGATTGGCCACAAGGAAGAAGGCTTCGGCTTGAACTGGAATCCGCACGAGGAAGGCTGCCTTGTGACTGGCAGCGAAGACAAGACCGTCCTCCTGTGGGACCTCAAGACCTATGAAGGGACCAGCAAGCAGCTCAAGTACTCTCGCAAGTACACGCACCATAGCCACATCGTCAACGACGTTCAACACCACCCCTTGGTCAAGTCATGGATCGGCACCGTCTCGGACGATCTCACTCTCCAGATCATCGACGTCCGCCGTCCAGAGACCGACAAGGCAGCCATTGTCGCCCGTAACGGCCATAGTGACGCCATCAATGCTTTGGCGTTCAACCCACGGGTGGAAACCATCATTGCGACTGCGTCCGCCGACAAGACGATTGGTATTTGGGACATGAGGAACATGAAGTCCAAGGTTCACACCTTGGAGGGCCACCAGGATGCGGTCACCTCTCTTGAGTGGCACCCAACTGAGTCGGCCATTCTGGGCAGTGGCAGCTACGACAGGAGATTGCTGTTTTGGGACATCAGCCGTGTCGGAGACGAGCAGACCCAAGATGACGCTGAGGATGGCCCCCCGGAGCTGCTCTTCATGCACGGCGGCCACACCAACCACCTAGCCGATTTCAGCTGGAACCGCAACGACCCCTGGCTTGTGTGCAGTGCTGCTGAAGATAACCTGCTCCAGATCTGGAAGGTGGCCAACAGCATCGTTTCCAAGGAGCCCGCTGACATGTCTACTCCCGAACTCGATGACCCCAAACCGAAGCAATCTAGTCACTAGGATGAGGAAACTTCGGCCTTCCAAGTCCTGTTGCCCTCGATCGAGACTCTAGAGATACAACAGCAACAAGAGGAACAGCAACAGGCGCATGAAAAGTCCGCGGAGCAAGCCGCTACCATTGGATCCAGGACGGAAAAGGGTAAAGGTAAAGAAGCACCCAAGGAGGGCTCGAGGTTACAAGACGGAACAAGCGGCAGAGACAATGGGGATGGGGACGATGACTCGGAAGACACCAGTGCTTCTGAGCAAAAGGGACGTGGCAAGAGTAAGGGCATGTCGGTGTACGAGTCCTACTTGCGGACGGTGGAGGAGGCAAGGAGAGCGGCGCAAATGACAGGCGCAGAACGGCACCGGAAGACGCGCTCACGCACAACATTTGGCGCAGAATCACAGCAGAAGCAACAGCAGCAATGAAGCTGTTGAACGACGGCGATGGCAGGAAAATGGACGGTTCTCTAGGCGTAGCGGGTGACAACAGTGCAATTTGAGCTGGATATGAAGGATAGGTAGGCTTACCACAGCGAAATAATGATGGTAGACAACACCAGGCTTAGTTCAAGATACATGGCAGAGGGAGCTGCGGGAATCTCGACCAAACCAAGCCACAAGTTGTATGAGAAGAGATAGGCCAAGTCAACTTGAGAAGGCATGTAATTTTCTGAATCCATCGTTTTACAGACCTGTTAACTGCAGCGTGACAGCATTTCGCCGTCCTAATGTTAGATTAAGGCTACATCTACTCTAGGCCGTGAATCCATGGAGTTGTTTTCCCGTATCGTCACTGGGTCGATAGGACCTTGGAATCTTGGAGGTATGCGCCTTTTCATTGACAGTCAAGTCACACATGACCATTCCAGCAGGCCCTAGCAAGTTGAGATGGAAGGCCCATGAATCGCTTGCTATTGTTCTTGCTCGGAGTTTTGTTTCCATCTGATATTTCTCCCTCTCGAGTTCCTTTCTATTGTTCTCGTTGACAGGTCCATTCACTGAGCCCATAACAGCAGCGGTCCTGTCTCACCGTATGGCAAACAACCAGTGACCATTGACAAACACAAATCCCAAACCACTTCGTCTATCTCGCAATTTCTATTTTTACAACTCACCGGTCGTCTTTTTTCAACCCTTTTCCATTCGGATGATCCGAGAAACCAGGAAGCAATCAACTACACAACAACCAAGTCATTGGAAACATGTCGAATCTCCAAGTGCCCCGCGAGCAAGGAGAGGGCACAGTGAGAGCTGTCTCGAACCCTTTGCCCGGACTTGCATCACTAAACTTTCACAACAACCGAGGCGATGCTCAACAGGACTACGAGGCGGCTCAAGCCTCTCGCGCAAACGCCACGCTCGACGAAATCGAGCAAAGAGGCATAGTGCCCGACGTCAATCTAGTTGAACGAGAACTCCTCAGGCCAAAATCAAGAATCAAGAAAGCCGGTTCTGATGCCCAAAAGATCTTCTCTAGTCGCGCCGCACCCTCTCACAATCCTACTAGCAGCAGCGATGTCAATACCCTCGATCTCGGCCTTCGCGTCTACCCAAGCAACGAGGAGCTAGATGCAGTGGTCAACACGCTCTGGAGAGACTTCGCCAATGACGGTGGTTTGAACGGACTAAGCCACCAGCAGATAACTCTTCTTTATCAGCACTGGCATCAGCGTGCTCTCGCCATCAATGAATCTGCCAAAGAATGGCAAGCTCTCAATGTGCCTTCACCGGTAGCGACGGAGCCCAGCGCGAGCACGAGCACCTTTGACCTCTTTGGCTCCTTAATGACCGACTTTGAGCTTCTTCTTGAAGTCTGCAAGCATCTGCGCCCCATCGACATCATCAACCTCTACAGTATTTCAAAAACCTTCCATGATCTCGTCAACGCAAACCTCCAGAGCACCATCCTTCTTTGGACGGACCACATGGCGCCCACTTCAGCTCGTATCTTCTGCCACCAACTCTACTACCAATACTTCATCGATGACCCCTCCGGCAGAAATCCCAGTACTCACCGTGACATACGATATTTTAACCAGCCGGCTCCCAACCATGTCCTGTACGAAAACCAGCATGGAGAAGGCCAAGCCGGTCCCGTCAACCCTCTTCCGCCCGCTGACCCGCAACACAATACCCGCAAGGTTCCGTCCTTGGTCTGGTTCCAGATGGTTGTCGACCGAGAGATCAAAGTCCGCGACATTCTCGCCACCCTGAGCCGCCACGGCCACCGCACCCCTCACGACACCCACAAGACTTTAAAGAAGCTCTGGCTTCTGATGGACGTAGCCTCGTGCCGCGGCCGCGCCGCCCTGATTCACTCCCAGACGCTCTTCACCGACGAGGACCTCTACCGGGCCCGTCTCTTCTTCATCAAGCTCTACATGCTCTTCGCCGACCCCATCTTTGGGCCCAAGTCCACCGCGCTCGCCAAGCTGTTTCTCGGACAAAAGGGGTTCACGCCACTTTGGCAGTTTCTGCGACGCAAGAAGTATACCACCGAGGAAGAGATCGTGGAGATGAAGACGCGGTACGACGTCCGACCTACTCTTTTGCAGGTTCTCGACGGACACCCTATCAACGGCGTGCCGCCCAACGAGATGGGAAGGATGCATGTGGAAGGGTGGGGGCGCGGCGTCAGACACTTGCTGCGCCCGGATCAGATGGTCAACTGGGAGGCGTACAAGCGAGGGTTGGCCCTGCACCTAAGGGCCGAGAGGATGATGCTTTACGGCCACGTGGACTTTGGCACGGGCCGGCCGCTGGTGCCGAGTCTGGATGAGATGTACATGAGTGATGACGAGGTCGACCTGCCGGCCAACTCGAGCTGGAGGATTATGAAGCATCGCAAAGCGCATGGCGGCTGTGGGAATGTCCCCTTTGAGAGAGGCATGTGGCAGCCTAAGCATGCAAGGAAGGCGAGATGGAAGACATTGACGGAGGAAGAGAAGGAGGATATCTTGGCTGCGGAGGAAGAGGAGGTCAAGGAGGAAAAGAAGCTGCGATATGTGGAAGGTGATTTGGATGTGGCCCTCGTAGACTTGGAGGAGGCATTGTATGATTATGCCGTGGAGAAGGAGGAGGGAAGTCACGAAGAGCATGGCATTGACGGACTGGAGTTCGACAGCCGCGTTCCGATGCCTGATGATATCCTCCCTGGCGATGAGGAGGCAGACTTTGATGATACCGACTGGGAGAACTGCGCAAAATACATGACAGGTCTAGATCGTTTACCCGACCAGTTGACTCGCATCCGACAAGGCAAGGCTCACGGCCAGCTCAACAGGTCACTCATCATGGCCAAGCAGGTGTTCGACAGCAAGGCCAAGACCAATGCGGAAGGCCGAGAGCAAGACGAAGCTTGGGCGCGTGCCATTGTTGACCAACTGCCCCTTTATATTGGCGGCGAGCCCGCTTACAGAAGGGGTGTTCCCGTTGCTCCCCGAAACAACTCACCCGCGTCAAACCAGGCCTTCTTCAATGCCCATAATGGCAATCATGACTGGGTGCAGCCGGTATACCCAGCCCAAGCCGAAATACCAGACGTTCGAGCTGAGTATCTTCTCAAAGCCGCCGTCGCGCTCCACAAAGCCCGGCTTGACACCGGCGATCTTGACCCCGCCACCGACGCTATGCCCGACGACGAAGTCGCAGAGTTGGAGGATGAGCAGATCACTGTACAGATTGAGAAGAATGTCAATTACGGCTGGATGCTGCACATGCCGCGCACACAGCCCGACAACGAAGGTGCTCGTGATGGTTCACCAGATTACGAGGACCACAGTGGCAACGGATTCACCAGCGAAGTATCAGATTCCATTGACATGGACATGGAGGAGGACATCGACTGCGACGACGACGACGACGACGACGACTTTAAAGACCTCATCACCAGCGACTTCGATGACTTCATCACCAGCCCCAACTTTGGTGTTTTTCACGAATCTAACAACACAGGCCCTAACAACACCACAATCAACGAGCCCAGCATCCCAAATCAACACTCTCTCAATCACAACCCATTCAATCCTCACAACCCCGACGTACCCTACCCCAACCAAATGTACCACTACAACCACGACCCCGATGAAGAATTCGACTGGCGCGCCTGGCTCGACATGCAGCACCAAAACGACCTGCTCAGCGAAGCAGCCAGACTGGACCAAGATTTGTTGAACGGCGCGCACGAAGCCGGGCCGGAGGAGCTGCGAAGGAGGGTGGAGAGTACGATCGAGCGGACGCAGGGGTATAAGAATCTTAGGGAGAGGTTTTTGAGGGGGTATTATCGGCAGTGGTAGGGCCGGGTCAGTGGTTAGTGGCTGGTCTGTATTTGTGAAGTTGGTAATTTGGTCACTTGGTGTGTAGTAGCCTAAGTAGTGGTTCGGTTTGGAGTCTGTGTTAGGAGGGAGGAATGATGATAGGAAAGAGTGATGGAAGGAAGGAAAAGATATGGACCAATGGAAAAGTGGATGTTCTCGATGTATATGATTGCATCGATGCCCGGCGAGGTCGTTCCATGTTTGCGTGGGAGTTATGGCTGACACCTGCGTGGTAATTAGGAGTTGAGCTTTCAATTAGTCAAAACCTTGAAAGCCCGTTCTAAGAAATGCGTGTCATGGCTTAATTAAACTCTAAATAGGTAGAATGAAATTTGTGCTTGAGGCTTAGCCACTTTTTCCCCTACTAACTCATGTTTCTAGAGCATATATATGTAGCTTGAATTGCTCGCTCCGGCAACATCGTAATTCGTTTATCATCATTTCGTAATGTCCAGCAGAAAAAAAATCAGATAGCCACTCAAACTCTTACGCGTAACCCTGACTCCCTTGAAATGACATATACACCAAATAAAATTCCCTTCGTCCGTATGAACCAACCATGATTTCACCGAGACCTAAGGATCCGCCTCAGACTTCCTTCCGCATGACTGACCGTTCTCCTTGGTTTAGCCAAGCCCGCACTCATCGTCGGCGTCACCTCCTCAGCCTCATTCCTCACAAACTGCTCTTGCTGCTCTTGCTGCTGCTGCTGCTGCTGCTGTCGTTGCGATCCAGCACCACCACTGCCCCCCTTCCAAGGGATCCAGCCATTCCAGCTTGCCCTGGTCGAAGAAGACGAAGAACCTGCCCCATACTCCTTCGTCCTCGAAGCTTGGTATGGCACATCACTGACAGAGCGCATCAGAGTCGAGGGCCTGGTGACGATAGCGTTGTCGCTAGCGACAAAGGGAGAGGCTGCGGTCCTTACTCCCAGATGGCTGTCGGATGTCTGCGGCAGGGCTGGCTCGCTGACTAGTGCGCAAGTGCTCTCGTACCGCTGGAGTTGTCCGGCACTGCTTCTGCTGTGATTGTCCATGACTGCTGTTGCGAAGGATGCAGATTTCTTCCTGGCCAGTTTAGCTGCTGCCGACACCGTGGCAGCTTCCCCTGATCCTTGTTGGCCATCATCCACGTCCAAGCCCTGATCAGTCGCTGTATGCTCATGATATTGATTGATAGTGGTAGCAGCACTTGGTCCTGCATCGGCAGCGGAGAATCCCAAGTTACTATGCTGTCTGTCGATCCTTCCACGAACTTCGCCCGCTATTTCAGCGGCTGGCTTTTTCAACGACCTGTCCTCTTCGGACGAGCGGCTGGAGGACATGATCGTCTCTAAAGTCCCGTAGGCAATGCTTTTGAGCCTCCTTCCTGAAGTCCCTGGCCCTCTCCGCCTCCTTCGGGCACCACCCTCCTCTTCATCAGGGACAATTGCCTGTAATGTAGGACCTGTTCTGGCACTTTGACTGGAATGGTAAGAGCCATTCTCCCTCCTTTTCGACGCTGTGCCCGAGGAAGATGGCGCTAGTCCGCCGGCTGGAGAGACGAGGGAAGCACCTGAGCCGTGGGGTGCCATATGGACCTCGTACTGGTTACTCAGCGAGTATCGGGATCGTGCACATATCTCAGCAATACGGTCAAGGTCGGCTCCTATGTTGTTGTCTCCACCCTGAGCCTGCAGGTCGGCCATGAAGCTCTTGAACGAAAAGGCATCCATTGGCGGCAGCTTCTTGGGTTTTCCATTCCTGGACTTTACAACGATCGGGCGAGACGATGTCGACCGTCGCTCCCATAGTAAAGGCAGAGAGCTGACGCCGTTCTCGGGCTGGTCTGATGTCGACATCTTGTTCTTCGCCTTTCTCCAGTTCACATCCTGATTGTTGTGAGAGCGAGATCCTTCGCTTTGGTTGCTGGTCCCCGTATCAAAGCCGGTTTGTCCACCGCGAGGCCCGGCCTCAAGGCCCGGAAGTTCAGATCGAGAAACACGACTAGAGTCTGCGATACTACTAGTTCCCCGTCGGTACTGGGGTACGATAGAGGTGCGAGTCCTTACCAGCACGGGTTTCGAATAGGTCCTGATTTCTGCGCCTGTGCTCTTGGCGTAGCGATGATTACTAGAGGAGGCGGCTGGACATGTGTTTTCCAGTTTCTGCCGGGCCGAAGTGTCATCGAGAGGAAAAGGCTTTCCCTCGGCGATAGAAGGAATGACGGAGACTGCAGTCTGCGTAGACTGAAGAAAGAAGCGCGGAAATGCGACTGGGCTTGCGCCGGGCTGCTGTCTCTTCTTACGAGAGCGCCCACCAATAAAGAGGCCAGAGTCCGAAGAAGGCGAGGTCTTGGACAGACGAGGAGGTAGAGGAGCTGCTGGACGAGACAGAGGAGGTAGAGATGGAGAGGATGCGGGAAAGGAGGAAGAGGAAGCACGGGTTGGGTGAGACGGCGGAAGAGGACCTAGATGAGGTACCAAAAGGGGTAAAGAAGCCTGTGTGGCAAGCTGCTCCGGGATCACTGACCGGGCATCGTCCTCGTCGCGGAGCAGCGAATTTGAAGCGTCGGCCGGGCCTTGGCGGATACCGTGTGGCTTGCTATATATGTGCATATTATCCACGAGGCACCAAACGAAACAGAATGGACGAGATGCGGGTGATAAGTATGACTAAGGTACGGAGGCGGGCAGGTCAGAAAGTACTGCAGCAGCGGAAGCGGAAGCAGAAGCAGAAGCAGAAGCAGAAGCAGGGAATCGCAGCGCAGCGAGTTAGTTGCAGCGAGTCGCAGCCGAGTGGAAGCAGCAGCAGAAGCATGCAAGTGTATCGTGGTCGCTGGTAGTTCGCGGGTTGCTTTCCTGGGAGGTCTAGGTACCTAGGAGGTGGGTAGGTATCATCTATGCTGGGATTGGACTGGGGCTGGAACTTCCTTGCGATGTGGACGTGATGATGACTTGTCAACTCGGGTTGATGGGAAGGGAAAAGGCGTGGAAAAGGCGAGCAAGAGACCGACGTGAACCTCAAGCAGCATGCGCACAGGTCTGAACGAACAGCCAAGGTGCAAAAGGTGCTCAGGATGAGACGGGTGATCGACTCAACCACTCAGGACGACATGGACGGCTTCCAGCCTTCTGCGTGTCTCAATCTTCGGATGGCCGGCTGTCAGACGTCAACGTGGGCAACTCGTGTTCGCTCGTGCTTTTTCCATGGCTGCAGAAGGTCCGAAAAAGCGACATTTTGCAACCATCCAGGAAGGTAGTTTACCATGCTCTGCAACCTCTGGGTTTCCCTTGCCAGTCCTATTTGGGTTGGTCTACACTACACTACCATCCATTGTCGCCATGTTGTTTGATTGACATGCAGAGAATCCCGTCAGTGGAGTTCCGAGAAAGAGAAGAAGTTGCAGCAACAAGTCCGAGTCTTGATTCGTCCTGGGGAAGGGTCGGTTGCGAGAAAAGATAAACTGTCGGGTGGCTGGCAAATGGGAGCAATCCAAAATGAGTGAAGGCAGGCAACTAGAGTGAAGAAAAAGGATGCGTGCTGCGACTGCAAGAAGTCGTGGCTTTCTTTCCAACGAAAGGTCTCCCCGGCCGAAGCCATCAGGGGTGGGGTCCTCCGAATGAAAGTGGCTGAATGGACCCGGGGAGCTTGAGGGGTTGAGTGCGGGGTACAGTGAGTGGCCTTTCCGGGCCCACTGCCGTAGCCTGCTTGGGCTGACGCGGGGCCACCTGGAGGACCCGCCCGGCCTGGGCGCCGCGGATTGGAGTTCGTTGCTGCTCCGGGCCGCGGGGGTCCAGCCAGTGCGAGTCCGAGAGCCACCTCCGGTCTGCCAAGAAATAATATATGCTTCAACCTTGATCAAACCGTCGTTGCTTTGTAACGTTGTGGTCTTGATTCATATATAAAGCCATGAACATATACGTCGATATAACGAGAGTCATTTTCAATCGGTACAACAGCCATGGAGTACCAAGCGACGAAAACTAGGTAGGTATAGTGTACGGTAGCAATCTCCCTGCCTACTCCTGATGGCACAAATAGGTATCAAGTTAGTTCAAGTGGACGGTAACTCATCCGACGACACAACAAATCAACCCGAGCACAAGTATTATAGGTCTCATTAAGAAACTCATGGCTAGCCTCCATCGACCCCAAAAGCCTTGCAACTAAGTCTCGGAGGATTCCTTCGCAAAATCACTCTTTCGTTATCGTATACATTCATCAACCCGATCCGTCATTACACATCTCAACCCCAGTCAACGTGCTGGTCCTTCATACTTCAAGTCATACCTCCCAGCGGTAACATCAAGGTGTCTTGCCGTGTCTACGAAGCGTTCGGCTGCACAATGGTACCATACCCATGTGGGTTCCCGCCGTTCTGAACATTATCGCTGTAGACGCCAGGAGCGCGGTCGGTGACGATGGAGCCTTGTCTTAACCGCTCCCGACGGTCGTAGTAGACATATTCGAGATAGAAGGCATGAACGTGGCCAGGGATATAGCTGCGTCGGGTTTTCATAGAGGTCAGTGCGGTGCTCTACGGCAGTGCTGGTAAACATCAATCTGGAAGGCATCCACATAAACGTACCCCAACAAAGTCAGGCAGATGTTGATCAAGAGGTCTGCCCCACAGCCGGCGATGGCAAACACGCCGATCGGAGGACCTTCAATCTCTTTAGTCAGTACACTGGAGGTAAATATTTGGGGCTGCAAGACGCCATTCGAAGTGAACGAGCGAAGCGGGGCCTCTTGGAACCGTACAGAAAATGGTCACGATGACCAGGAAAATTGCTGAGGCCACTCCCATGTTTTTTTTATCTGCTGGCCGGCCGAGAAACGCGATATGTGAAGAGGTTCCGAAGAAAGTTTACTGTGATGATTGAGTCTCTAACAACTGAAATCGTGAAAAGAGGAAGAACATGATGTGATGTTTCCCAGTTACCTGCGTTCAGCAATCCACACAAACCGCATCAGGCGATGACGTACTCCTCTGCCGACGGATGGCATGAAGCAGGAACCGTGCCGCACGGGCCATATCATGACACCTTCCCGTCTCTGGTATCTATGTTCTTTACTATTTACCGACACTGTCTGTATTCAATGGTTCCGACTTAACCTTGTCTATAGTTACATGCAGGCGAGTGTATCTAGGTGTAAGTGAACTAAATATCAAGTCCCACCAGTTGGATCGATCGTTATGCTGGGGCGACTTAGAGTCTGGACTCGGGTTAAGCCCCCTGAGAATAGCATGGAACACAGTCGCTCTCGAGCACCCCGGAGTTGTGGGATCATGCAGCGTCCGCTGGGTACTAGTGCTAGATCTCACGATTCGGTAAGGTAGCCAAGGCGGACCGGGGTACGGGAAACCTCAAGGCATTGCACACGGCCGTTCTTCAGATTCACGCTTCTATGGGAAGCTCAGGGTTTGTGTTGAATCTGGCCATGAATCGAAGGCGAATTAGCCGGAGCATCGGCGTTCACAAATCGGAGCCACGGCCGGCGGTGACCGGAGAAGATGATGTGCAAATCCGGCATTTCCCAACACCGCCGACCGTTCCAAGTTTGTGCCATTCCCTCGTCGATCCTAACCACCGTTATGCTTTGGGTGTTCCTTGTTGTTATACTACAAAAAGTAAAAGTAGGTAGTGATACTCGTGTGTTGGAAATATGACACGATGCCGCATATGTATGCCTTCTGTAGCTATTGGAACGAGTACAAGGCAACCCTGTGCTCGCTCAAGACTCTCACAGTACTCCAGATAGCAGAGTAGTAAGTCTAGGTGTAAGACTAAGTGTCTTTATGAGGTGTCAGGGAAACATGAGGGATCAGCTGTAGCTGTCGTGTGTGGAAGCTGTGCAATGTAAATAGGAGTCGAGCCTTATGGACTGGCATGCTGTTGGGGGTGGTGGTTTAATGTCAGTGAGCCGAGGTCAAAGTAAGGAATGCGAGTTGTTGTGCTGTCTCAGAAGTAATGTTGAATAAGTCGATTTCAGTACATTGAACGTCGAATACGCGCAATCAGATGAACACGCTGAATATTGTATGTTGGACAAGGTAGCCCGGTAGAGTGCAGGCTCACACGAGTCCAATTCGTCGCTGCTTGACCTGCAGTGCATCTCAGTCTCTGCTGGACAGTAATTGGCGTGGATGTGTTCCTGATTGTCGAGAGGGCGAGGTCGAGCAATCAAAATGGAGGAGGTTGAAGAGCTCGTGATATTTGAGGCTTTGCATGACAGCTCGTTTTGGTGCCGCAATCAGTCCAACCGGTCAGCTCTGTCTGTGACCTCGAATTGACGAGTCATCCGGTCCATTTCCCATTAATTGCTGTGCAGAAATAGGCTCTGTTCCTTCCAGTTGGTTGACGTCGCAAGCTGGTCTGCTCGAGGTCGCCACCGGTTAGGCAGGTGGGATCACTCACCAAAATATGACGGGATATGGTGGTTATACTGTCAGCCCAAGGAACCTCAAGTTTCTGAAACATTGAAGCTTTTATGGTGGCCTTTGGCTACCTTACCTCTAATGTCATCAGCAATTAGGTTGGGTCGGAGATACAGTAGTGGGACGGAGGGAAGGAGCCTCGAGGTTGAATTGGGAAGGACGTGTAGGCAGCTTTGATACAAATATGCCATGTAAATGCGGAGTACCGGGTACTTCACTCATAAGCACGTTGCTAACTGTACGAGGTGATGCGGAAGGTATGGGATACCTCCGGAGATATTGAGTGGATTTCTTCCACTTTCTGTTAATGAGACGGGCCTTGAACTGTTGACGATGTCCCTTGTCTTCAACTGAGTGCTGCGGCCGTGCGTAGGTAGTACCACCGACGAAGTGCTTGATGGAAAAATATGTTGAGAGAAGTGCCCGTCCATGGCCTGTCACAGCGCCGTCCACAACGAGTCGGTCCTCTATCCGTAACCTGGAGTGCAGCGATGGACTCTTACACTCGACCCTCGAGGAAATTTCCTTTTGATATCCTGACGGACCTTTCCCCTTTGCGACCCCACCCTTTTCATCCACTTCTACGGGTCTTCGGTCACTTCTGCTGCGACCTAAAAGGCACTCAGGGCCCACTAGAACACTAACGTACTATATGGGTTTGAGTGCAGTCATCTGTTAGTGACCTAAAAGATAGATCATCGGTATTCTGGCGGGGCCTTTCTGTCATCCCAAGTGGAAGAGTTCGAGGATTGCATACCTCGCTCGCTCGTTCGTTTTTGCAATCGCGTTGCATTTGGGTCGCTGTTTGTTGCCGTATTACTACCTATTTAAACACGAGAAGGAACCGAGCAATCGTGCTTATTGTTTCGATAGTTGTCTTGACCGGTCTGTTCGGCAGCCGTCGCCTTCGCTCCATTCACTCACCTTCCTTCAACCACCACCTCCACTTCCGTCCCGCCCAACCTTCCTGCGTGTGAAGGGAAGTTCAGTCGCAGAAGAACCGAGTCAAGTCAACCTTGGCTGAACTTTTCGCCCTGGGTATCTCCGTGAGCGCCAGACGTGTGCCTTTTTTTTGCTGGGTTATTTTGCTATAGACCGTAGAGAAATTGCATGTTCCCGAATCCCGTTGGTCTAGTGATGAGAAGATAACTGGCAATCGCTCTCACCTCCACTGTCACTGTCACTGAACGAAAACCTCACTGGGACCGAACTGGCACCAAATTAGCACCAAACCACCCCCGGCACCACCATCTGGACCGACTGGGGACGACCGGGGACGACTGGGACCAGGTGGTGCTTGCGTCGGGTACTTAGGCTGGGTACTCCTAACCAGCTACCTTTACGCCAACGAAAAAAAAAGGTTTGGACTCCTCTGACAAGCGGAAGTCGACGAACGGGAAACGGTCAGTCAACCTGCTCCATCCACATCTGCCATTGCTAGGTCCGTCTTCCCACTGCCCCCGTCTCCCGACCTGCAACCATCCCGACGACCCTCCTTCACCGTCGCCGAAAACTCTACCCTAAAACCCGGGACTGACCAAGCTGAACCGGAGCAGGCACCCACCCCTCTTGCCGACTCCTCGCTTCCATTGCATCCATCTCGGGGCGCACCTCATCGACGTCGGCCCATCCGCCTCCTTTACGCCCTTCTTCCCGTTCACTCCCCAGGCCCTCGGGTGCCTCCTCACCCGTCATGGCGACCCAGCAAAGTCCGCCTTTCAAGGTGGACCGCTACGTGGTCATTCACGTCGCGACCACATGCGACGAGCACGGCGTTTATGTGACCAAGGACTCCGCCGAGGTCATTGAGCTCGGTTGGATTCTTTTGGATGCCAACAACCTCGAGGAAGTAAGCAGAAAACAATCCCTTACATTATGATGCCGTACCGCCGGCCTCGGCCTCGGCTCCGGTCCCCAGTCCGGCCTTGATCCTTCCGTAATGCTCTTTTCACCCTGAGACCTCCCGCGTTCAGGGCGCTGTGATTCTGTCTATGCTCAATGCTGACCACACCGTGTGTTGCAGATCCACAGAGAGAGCGTTCTCGTCAAGCCGGTCAACACTCCCATTACTCCTCTTTGCAGTACGTCGAACCTCGCCCCCTGATCTGTCTCCGCCTGCTGGGCCAATTGGCTCTTCTCATGGCGGCTACATGCACTCCTTACTGACCCCTTGCCCAACAGCGAGCTTGACGACCCTCACGTGGGAACATGTCCGTAACGCCGGCACCTTCAGAGATGCCATCAACCGCTTTGATGCTTTCGCCTCCGAACACTTGACTGGCCCCAACCTTGACTTCGTTTTCGTCACCCTCGAGGCGTGGGATTTGCGCGTCCAGCTCCCTAGGGAAGCCCGTGACAAGGCCGTTGTCCTTCCCCCCTATCTGCAGCACTCGCGCACTTTCGACCTGCGCACCGAATACCAAAGATGGCAGCAGCATCACCCCGAGTCGCTGCCTTTCGGCCCCTCATCGCTTGCTAACATTTGCGCGGCCCTTGAGGTGGAGGCTGTTCAGAGCAGCGCTCCCATCAAGCATAATCTACCCTTCCACTTGCAGGCTCTTGCACCCGCGTCTCCTCGCCGTGCCATGGAGGAAGCTGTCACTCTTGCCCGTGTCCTGCGTAGCTTGATTCGCAAGTCTCAGCCCGCTCATGAGCATCCTGATGTGCTTACTCGGCCTATGGATGCCCGTGCTGACGTTCGTGCTTTTTTGTCGGAGCGCAGCAAGGTGTTGCACATGTCCGGCTTGCCTCACGACACTACCCAGTCCGAGTTGGAGAGCTGGTTCACCCAGTACGGTGGTAGGCCCATTGCGTTCTGGACTCTGCGGACTCCCGAGCAGCACAAGCCTACCGGAACTGGCTTCGCTGTCTTTTCTTCTCACGAAGAGGTATGTCTTGTTTTCTGCATAACTGAAATCAGTCTCACTGACACCGTACACCTTTAGGCCGCCGAAAGTCTTTGCATGAATGGAAGGGCTTTGAACGAGAAGGCTATTGAGGTGTCGCCCTCCTCTAGTAGGGTCCTTGATCGCGCTTCCGAGATCCTTACGCCCTTCCCTCCCAGCAAGAACCGCCCCCGACCTGGTGATTGGACGTGCCCTTCTTGCGGCTTCTCCAACTTCCAGCGCCGTACCGCCTGCTTCCGCTGCTCCTTCCCGGCTGTCAGTGCTGGTCCCACTGGCGAGATGGGCTATGGCTACGGCTACGGTCCCCCGGCTATGATGCCCGCTCCTCCTCACATGGGCCACCACGGCCATGGCGGTGGACACGGCCGTATGGGCGGCTCTGGTGTCGTTCCTTTCCGTGCCGGTGACTGGAAATGCGGTAACGAGGTCTGCGGATATCACAATTTCGCCAAGAATGTGTGCTGTCTTCGTTGTGGAGCGAGCCGTGCTGGCGCCGCTGTCGTCGCCGATTCAGGCTATCCATCCCCCTTGGACGCTCAAACCTCTTACGGCATGAATCAAGGATCCATGGGCGGCAATTCTGCGCCTGGCCCCTTTGCTTCCGCCAGTGGCTTTAACTCTGCAGGTGGATATGGCCAGCATTTCGGTGGCCCGCCCAGCACCTATGCTCTTCCCTCTGGCCTCGGTGGCGGTGCTGCTCCTTATCCTTCCCTCAACACCCATTTCGGCCCCGCTCCTGGCTCGCACTCGGCCGGTCCTTTCGATAGCCGTGCCGCCGAGGCCGCTTTCCAGTCTGCCAGCAACGGACCCGCCTCTGCCGGCCCTGGAAACAACTTCTACTCTCAAACTGAGAGCGATCCTTTTGCTTTCCTCTCCAGCGGCATCGGTAGCCTCTCTGTCAGCAACCAGGATGCTCGTCAGAACGGCGGTGCTGCTCCTGCCAGCAAGTCACCCGCGTAAAGGAACAACATCACAACTCTTCCCAGTGCCAAGCCGTACGACGGATTGCTCACATGGCATCGAGCTTTCGATTGTTTCTTCAGTTGTGAATTTCACCGCGAACAATTTTGGGAACGAGAATAGAGATCAATTTGGAATCTTGGCGATAACTATGGGCTTATACTGTTTCTTCACGGGGTGCATGGGGCAAGCGGAGCACGGGTGCAGGCAAGGCTTTTGGGAGAACTACTGCGGCGGTTTTTACTTGGGCGTGGGAAGCGGGACGGAAGCGGCGCCTGGCAGGCAAAAATTTGCGAATCGGATGGGTATGATAAAAAGAAACGCAACATGCCATTTTTACAAAATCCCTCAGGGCGGAGTTTATCTTGAACGACGCATGGTAACTGGCTGGCTGGCTTATGGCAAAAAAAAGGGGGCGGGAACGGCTGGATTCATTGCTAGGAGCTACGGTCAAGGCCAACGGTCTCTCAGCGGCTCTCGGTTTTTGCAACGCCGGTTCGCTAAAGCGAGACATATCATGGACTGGCGGAGCTGGGTTAACGGAGCAGGGGAAAAGAACTAAATCGTAATTTTGGCCTTATGTTTCTTGGGGGGCGGTTGGGGGTGCTGGTGGCTATGGGTGCTGTTGCCTTTTCCGCGACTTTCATTTTCATATCTATTGGAGGAGTGTCAACGTTCTATTTTTCTCTGCCAATTTGGTGCTTTCAAGTTTGTTCGAAATCTTTTCCTCCCATCACTTTTCACATCTAGTCAAATCATATACAAGAACAAACAAAACCGCGGTACTTTATTTCGATCAGTGGCAAGGCAAGGCACGTGGAGCAAAAGACGGACCGTCAAATTGGTTGGGGAACTCAGCGGAGGCGAAGGGGTGTTGGCTGGTTTATTGGTTGGGATGGACGAGACGGTTTGCAAGGAGCGGCCGAGGTTCATCTCTTCCCAATTTCATAACAACATGATATGTAACTGCTGTTTGTGAATACTTCTTTTCCCCCGCGTTGTGTTAAGTTGTTTCTCTCTTCCTTGAAGGGGTGCCTGGAGTTGGTTTGGTGTGTGCGAGAAGAAAAGGGGCAAGATAAATTGGGTTTTACATTATTATCCGGTATCCGGTTGAAACATTTACATCGTAAACGGGAAAAGTTTAGTATGGTTAGGTGGCGTGGGCGAGTAGGCTTGAGTCGAAGGAGGGAGAGAAAAAAAAAAAGAGAGGGGGGAGGGGGGGGAGGACGGATGCTCTACTGATCTGGATGGGTAGATTGTGAACTGTACATCTTCCTCACAAGGCATCATCATATCGTTGATGCATCATGCTTCTTCTGTCCTCTTCGCATTCAAGGAGTTCAGTGTTGTCTACCTTTCCCTCTAGCCCTAGCGATATCTTGAACCCCCTCACACGAGAAACTGCTTTAAGTCAAACCTTCATTTTCTTCCCCCCCCCCTCCATCCCATCACACCCCGTTGGATATTCTCCCATGTCGTAGCTTCCTCCTCCCTATGTCCTCCTTGCGCAAATATTCCATGGTTTACCAAATTTCTCTATACCATGTCCATGCCTGTCCCCCCAGCTCGTTGCCCGTTGCGTTTATACCAATGATAATTCAAGACGTGTCGGGCCAAGACCGGTACGATCCGTCCCGATTTATATACCATATGCCATGTGATAAGATAAAATAGTGTGCAACTAACTTCCTGCTGACAATCTACTCACTCCTATCTATGCCTGCTGCCTCGACTCGACGACCACCAGCTTCGATCTCTAGCTTTACGATCTGACCCTGGTCCCGTCATGACCGTCATCGTAGATTGGTTTCGATTTTGATGCAAAATGTTTTGCAAAAACCATCTTTGTACTGCAGGCGAGGCATGATCGAACATCAGGCCAGGGTAACGATTCTGCCACATAATCTTCTCATAATACGCCATGTTCTCCTAGTTATGACTTTGACTTGCTGCCGGCCCGGATGGGGCATTCGTGGGTGCCCGTGCCCGTGCCTGTGCCTGCGCCGGTGGTAAGTGTGATGAAGATGATGCTGATGGCCGACATTGCTGCTGTTCCTGTTGTTGTTCTTGTTGGTGTTGTTCCCTGGGCCTGGTGGGTACTGATGACCGTTCGGGCTCTCGCTGCTGCTGCTGCGGCGGCGGCGGCGCCGAGGATGATAATATTGTTGATGGTTTGTTGGCAGCATGTGAGTCCAAGTGCGGACGTTTGGAATCGCGCTCTGATGGTGGTGGTTCTCGACTCTCGGCAGGGCGTTTTCTAGGGTCACGATCTTTTTCTCGAGTTGAAGAGCTACCACCGCCACCACTTGGTGCAGCGGCTGCTGCTGGTGCCCCATCTTTGACAGCCCGTCGTGCTTCTCTCTCCTTCCTCTCGTTCTCTTTGCGAAGAGCCTTGGATTCGAATTCGTGCCATTCGCCATCAATATCCTTGAGTCTAAGAAGTCAAATATTAGTATCGACAAGATTCAGAAGGGACGCATTGTTGACATCAAAGGGACGTACTCGACTGCTTGTCGCGGAGCTGGCTCTTCGGTGGTGAAGTAAGGATGCGCCAATACTTGGGCAGCGCTGGGCCGTTTATCAGGGTCGTATTTGAACATCCAAAGGAGCAGCTCAAACGCGGCAGGTGTCACTAGCTCCTTATACTTCTCCGCAAATACATTTGCTCGCCGCTGAGTTGGCCGTAGCAGTTCGAACCAAGGCATTTCGATGATGTTTGGCCAGTCGTTTCTGGTCGGTGTGCCCAAAACAGAATGGATCTTGTCCAGCTGATTGATCTCGCTACCATCGCCAGGGAAGATGGCACGCTTGGTAAATATTTCCATCATCACGCAAGCAGCGCTCCAGATATCCACGGCGGGACCGTACTGTGTCTCGCCGAGAAGTAGTTCCGGTGATCTGTACCAAATGGTGATCACACGGTTCGTATAGTCGAGTTGATGATGTTTGGCATAGAACCGAGCCAGGCCAAAATCAGCAAGTTTGAGGACTCCCTCGTTGCTGACCAGGATATTGGCTGCTTTGATGTCTCGATGCAGGACGCCCCTAGTATGAAGATAGTCCAAACCCTCGAACAACTGCAAAGCCAAATGCTTCTTCTGGGCCGGGTCCAGAGTATAGTTAGGATGGTTGATGAGCCCTGTAAGATCGTGTGATAGGTACTCAAATACCATGAAACACTCGTTCATCTCAACCATCACTTCCATGAGCTTGACAATATTCCTATGGCTTAAAGATCGGAGCAGCTTGATCTCTCGCACCGCTGTCACAGGGAAGCCATCCCTTTCTCCTTCCATTCGTATCCTCTTGAGAGCCACTTGCTTTTTCGTGTAAACATTGAGGGCTTTGAATACCTTTCCATACGTACCGGAACCGATGACAGATTCGTTACCCGGCTTTCTGTGGTATACAGACTTTGACTTAGCCAAGTCCGGCGGAAGAGCCGGCTTCTCTTTGAGCTTTTTGACAATCTTCTTCACGATTCGGGTCCTCGGCTTCTGCTGTTCCGCCGGTCTGTGGCTATCCACCGGCCTGTGGCTATCTACCGGCCTGTGACTGTCTACCGGCCTGTGTGGGTCCGGCCCTCTGCGATCATTGTGACGAGCCCTAGCAGATGCCGGTTCCGTGGGCACATTCTTGGGGAGGTCATGACGATCCCGATTGGACCTATGAGCAGATGGCGCCGTCGGCGGAGCAGCAGCGGGCGCTTTGGGGGGTTGCTTTTGCGAGGGTTCCCGTGGCGGGACGACGGCATTGAATTTGAGAGATATCTCAGGCCGTGGAGCCGCTACTACTGGCTTTGTAGCGTTCTTCATACTGAAGCTAAACTTGTTAGAGGGCTGCGACTGTGAAGCAGCGGCTGGGCGGGTAGGGGGCTGCATTTGCTCCTCCTTCTCTTTGCCTGAACTGTTGGTATCATCGCCTTGCAAGTCTTTATCGGGTCTGGAAGAGCTGTTAACATCCTCCCTTGTCCCCTCCTGAGTGTTTTGGCCAGAATCAGCGTACTTGCTTGGGGCCGCGTTATTTTGGGCATGGGCGGGATTGTTGTCAGTTGCTGTTGTTATTGTTGTTGTTGGTGTTATGTACTGGCCTCGGGCATTGTGTGCGTTAGGACTCCATTGGGCATTTTTAGAGCCGCCTCGATGGCCTCCGCGAGCGACACCGAATGAGCCACCGCGAAATCCACCAGATGCAGCCCGATGTCCACCACGGAACGGGCCTGTTGGGTATTGGGCCGCTGGTCCTGTTGGAGGATACGGTGGCGAATGCCCTTGATTCGAGTGGTAGTGTGCTTGCGGCCCGGTAGGGGGGCCGTAATTGCCATGCGGATATCCATATTGACTGCTCCGATGTCAGTCAAGAGAATCATTGCATTGCTCTGGGAGGACATACCTTTGTGGTGAAAATTGCGGATTGTTCCACCCTCGTCCGGCACCATAAGGAGATTGGGCGGGAGGCGAGCCATGGAAGGATGAGTTGGGCGTTGCATGCCCTGAAGAGTGTGAATAATTTCGGCCATCATGTGTCTCTGTGTACCCAGGGGGCATCGGGGCGCCATAACCCCCTCGGTAGCCGTTCCTTGCAGCCATGTTCACCTCGATACTATTTACGCCAGATGCGGGATCAAACTTTTGATCGTCACGGACTTTGCCCTTTTTGCTGGATTTGGAGCGTCGCCGGTCCCGTGGGGAGCCTTGAGGATGGTCGTAAGGCTCACGTGAGTCCGGATCGGGACTTGGCCGTCTGCGCGAACCTGCGTCGGAAGCGGGGTGTCTGTTTTCGCGATGGGGAGGGGTCCGAGAACGTGACTTTGACTGATGCCGACGTTCAGGACGATCTGGCCGGTCTGAGCGACCACGATGTCGTGGAGATGGACTCCTTCGGCGTACACGTCCAGAGGCTCGGTCAAAAACTCCCCGGTCTGGTGACCGCGATTTCCGCCTTCGAGAGCGATCTGGAGAACGAGATCGGCCTGACCGTTTCCTGTCTCTAGAGCGTCGCCGCTCGTGATGGCTTGGGGAACGGGATGGCCGCCTGTCCACTGGTGACCTGCGGCAGTCCCTTGGCAGCTGCAGGGAATTTACGTCGTCCTTTTCTCCTCTTCGAGGGCTTCGGCCACGTCGTGACTTTTTGGAGTCCGGTCCACCTGGCGATGGGGTTCGACTACGCCTGCGCTTGCTCGAGCCTGGCGTCCTTGAAGAACCACGCTGAGAGGCACGGGCCGGGTGTGGAGGAAGTTGTGAGTGGTGTTTCCCGTGATCGACGTTTTGGCCACGTTCGTGGGCGGCGTCCCCTCGGCCTCTCGGCAGGACAGGACTTCGATGGCGTCGGTCCGGGGGAAAGTGGCCGTCGCGACCACGAGGCTCGCGGGAGCGATCTCTACGGCTGCGTGGTGAGCCTCTGGAGCGATGGGGGAGACGCGATGAGCGGCCAGAGCGGTCCGGGCTGCGATGTCTCGACGGATGGCGATGGCGAGGAGCGGGCTGAGGGGAGGAAGAGGGCGGTTCGATCGAGCGGCCGCGAGGTTTGCCGGATTTGCTGGGGCCGTCGCTGGCACCGGGGCGATCTGGATTCGGCTTGTGTCGAGCTGCTGGGTCAGGAACAGGATCAGGATCAGAGGACCGGTTCACGACAGCAGCGGCAGGCGAAGTAGTCGGACGTGAAGTATTCATGCCTAGAGCATGCTCGTCTGTGAGGCTGCGTGGTTGGTTTTTGGAGATGCGGCTGCCATTTGGCATTGCAGCATCATGTCGAGTCCGAGATTCCAAAAGTGGTCCAGCCACTGGAGGTGAGGACCCCATGCACCACGGCTGGCAACACCCACCAGATTCGTCGATATCTGACTTTTAGAATAGTGGCCAGGGCGGTATCTTGGCCGACCGACAGGGATTACCCGACCCGCTAAAAACGCGTGCACAGCGTTCTTCTCAGGCCTGCAGCCGCCTGGCCAAAGGCACTGTCGAGTGTCGGCTCGAACGCGACAGGAATAGGTACCTTTTGAGAGGTAGAAGATACCTCTTAACGAACCGACGACCTTATGAATCGCCATCCATCCACCTCCTGACTCTGGGCGAGTTTTGCAATCCCTAATTGATCTGGGCCGTCTTTCCACACACGGCGCGCGCAGTTGCTCACCCTGTTCAGCGTGAGGCCGCTACTTTCCTCGAATGGACTTGATGACCTCAGCAAACCGGGCAGGCAATGTAAAAGCTTCGTCAGCTGCACCAACGCGTCTCCGTCAAGATTCAAGACCAAGACCTTCACCTCCAGCCTTGGTCCGCGAATGTGTTGAAACAGTGTTGTGCCTCTGCGCCTGTGCCATGTATGGTCGGCTGCAAACTGTGGTTGGCAAGCAGCAATGTATGTTCGCAGAGGGTGGGATATGGAGAAGCGATGCGGTGGAGATAATACCAGACTGTTCCTGTGCAGTTAGTAGTAGGGGAAACGCTACTTAGCAGTGGACAGCAAAAGACCAGATCTCCTCCCGCTCTGGCGATAATAGCCTTATTCAAAACAGTCCATAGCACCCTTCAGAGGACAAGGAAAGGCTGATGTGACGGTGAGGCTGAACACCTTGAGAGACGGCGACGTTGCGTGAAGAAGCCGAATACGTACCGCTGGTGCAAATATAATGTGGCCAGAGATGAGGTAAATGCACCGACGCCGGGCGATGGATGCCTTTGCAATCGGATGACCCCTCTTAACGCGACGAGAACGCCTGCCTCGTTGGGGTTCATCATCCGTAGAACGTTCATCTAACGGTCAAACGCCCAGATCCTGGAGTTGACGCGACACTGCACTTGCTTGCGCGCATCCGGATATACCCCCGGGTAGACGAAGCCACGAAGCCGACATCCTTAATCGAATTGGCGAACGCTATACCCTTCCTTATAAGCCAGGGTACAGGGCGGGCGTCATATACCCGTTGGTTGCCGCTCCTGTAGCCATATCAATACCTCCCAGCCCATATCTGCGTCGAAGAGCAGAGGCATGCTCTGACTATGCAGGACTCTATATCACCGGGACATCCTCTCTATATACGTTAAGACACGCTTTACGAGTGCACCTTCATAGCTGTCCATAGATGCCCATGTCCAGCAACAAAGCACAGGCCTCTCCCCATGCGATTCGAGGCACTGAACATTAGCTCCCGCAATGATGCTGCCAGTGTGCATGTCTGTCTGATTGTCAGTACCTTCTTTCGCTCGTGGTCGGTCCTCTTCGAGCCTTGACAATTCCACTTGAGGTATATGCAAGCCACAGAACACCAAGCTACCGGGAGGGTAAGTTTCCTAGATGCTCGACATCGTGGCTGTTGCAGACATACACCGCCTTCAAGACTCCCATGATTGCCCTTTTGCCATGCCTTGACAGTTTATCGTAGCACATCAGTTATCGTTGGATGCCTGAAGGAGCAGCATCTTGGCGAATACAATAGCAGGCCTGTTGTCTTTCCACTACACTCTCGGGTAAGCGCAGTAGTTGAGGAGCAGTCCTCTTAGGTTTGCCGGTGCCGGCCTGATGAATGAGCACATCCTGCTGGAGCATATAACATGCTAGTCTCGGAGCTGCGGCGTCGACAGAGAGGAAAGGAGTTGCTGAAACAATGGGGCTGTGAATACTTGTTGCTCTTCTTGCCGTGATTCTTAGGTCCTGCTCGTTCCTGCTCGTCCCGGTATCGAGTCTCGTACGATGTGGGTACTGCTAGAAGCATCACAATATCCATCCATCATCTGTGATCACCAGTGCTACCGGCAGGTGGTGTCAGAGCTTGGCTATCGCCTCGGCCGAAATGAGATCCGGAGAACAGGCAGCGCCGGCAACAATCAAAGAATAGGAGACGGCGGCGATGGGATTTGTGCGACCTCGAATTGCGACCATTATTTTTCTTTCAGTTACGCCCATGATCTTTCTGCGAGGGAAAACAGATGGCATGTCTGTCTCTAAAGCAAGCTTCGAGCGCCTATGGTGGTGACTGCTTCCGTAGCCGACGCGGGGGGGGGGCATTGGTTCAGCTTTTTGGAGCGTCTGTGATGCTGTACCCAGGTGCTGACCGCTGGGTTCGAAAGCCCCGCAAATGGTGACCCGTCGCGCATTGTCGTCACATCGTGGGAGCGACTCGGAGTGGAAAATGAAGCTGTAGGCCCGCTCAGAAAATTGTCCGTCAAGCTGTGATGGTAGAGTATGTCGTGAAGATTAGAGGTAGAGGAGCGACGGGCACCGAGTGGTGTCGATGCAGTGATCAAATCAGGTTGGCTGCTATGGCTCCAGGTAGGGGGATGTTGGCGGATGCTCGAGTCTGAAGACCGACAGCATGAGCCTGGGCAGCTGTGACAGCCAATCCCGTGACCACGCTCGCCGCGACGGCAGCTGAATGCCATTACATGGCTAAAACAATTATGGTGGCTCGTGCATACGTTTTAAGCTATCGCTAACAGCTGCATTGGGAACTCTTAGCTGAATCCTCCTCTTCGCAACAATCGGCCAACGCGAACCTCTGTGCAACTGAGATTTTATCTTGACACCTATTGATCCAATCCCGGACATTCACGTTCCATATGTTATACAAAAGAAGAGACGGCTTGGTGCCAAAAAAAAGAAATGGACTTGATCCTTCAGAAAAACATCAAACGTAAACATACCATACCGTTGATAACCCAAGTTGGGATCAGGTTGTTATGCAAGTTTGGGGTGTGGTGAACCTGGGTTGAGCGATGGTAGTTCGAGACTTTCATCATATCGTCGAGGGTTTTACAGGGCCACGTTTGAAGTTGATTCTCCAAAGGTTCCATCGGGTGTACTGAAGTTGTTCCGTTCAAGGTGTCCGTCTTGTCCAAGACTCTCCCGTAGCTGACCTGGCTTGGCTCACCTGTTCCTGTTTGTAGTTACTCCCGTGGCCGGGAATATATCAGGGGGAGAATCATGTTAGGGTGTTTGTGGTCTATAGTTTACGCTTGATTGAAAATCGAGTAATGTAATCCAAGTTGGTACTTGACAAGGCTATGTACAAAGACAGTTTAAGCTGCAGCTTGCAAGCATGTTGTTGGCACGCCTTTAGATATCATTGAACTGCCTGATATTTACTTTGGGTGATCATGTCGTGCAAGGTGGTGGTGAAGGCGTCTTGATTATCCTGCCAGAACTCATTGTGGTTAATTTGATCAAACCTTTAACCCCAAACATGGCAGAAACTAGTGCAGGTTCAGCATTCTTGTTGAATATCCTTCTGACTGGATAATTGGACGGACCACTTTGACATTGAGAGGTGATGATTGATGGTGGTGGTGGTGGTGTTGGTATCGTAATGTTAGGCTATTTATCATCAACCTACCATCACTTTGTCCATTGTAATGATATTCAGACGAGTGTGTAAGCGCCTTGCCGATGCTTGCTACCAGTCCACCACATCTCAACAAGCATTGACTTCATATGTATACAGTTGGCTTTTTTTTTGGATACCGCCCGGCTACGCAGTTGGTTGAGTTGTCCGCGAGTGGAGTGAAACAAAAGGCAATCCATACTGTCGCTGACGATTTTTGCCAGTGATGAATTTAGTTCAGCTCCTATGCAGTTCTAGCACTATAGGTGTGAAAAGTTCCAAACTTCCAGCATTTTCCACTGCAACCACATGAGCCACTTGGCCCGTGTCGGTATCAGCCGTCAGCCGAAACCGCAACTAGACTACAGCGTAGGTATGTAGCACAATGTAAAGAATTTTCCCCTATTCACCTTACTACCACCCATTGATCACAATTCTCATCTCATCTGCTTCTCCCGAAGATGCGGACACGGCACGGCGACGTTGAATTGCTCCACATCGGGTACCCACGTACGCGGAGGGTTGGCTATGGCTGAAACAAGTCTTGCATGCCAATGAGGCATCAACGGGTGAGGGGAGGTTGGAATTGTCAATGCACAAAACCTGACTGTGCACAACACCAAACCTCCCGCCGTCCATGTCGTTGTCGCGTGTCAATGTAGGTACACGCTGCGTTTATACCTAACTAGTAGGTACGGTAGCCCGTCTTTCGGGATTCCGATACCATCCTCGATGTCACTGAAAGTAATGGGATGCAGGAAAGGCCAGGGTGAATGAAATGGCCGCAATGGGCTTTGAGGTCTGGGGATGACGAAGGTACAACACCAAAATGTTGTGCATGTAAAGAGACTTTTGTTGGAGTAGCATTGGAGGCAAAAGAGGCCCATTCAGGCTTACCGCGTGGATGGAACAGACTTCCCTTCTATGTACATATGCGATACCGCATCTGTTGGGGATTCGTAGTCTGTCCGTGTTATTGGGCGCGAAGTCCGCAGCCGCGCAAGAGGAAGGTAGATGCCCATTGTTGTTCGTAGCTGCTGAGAGTTGAAGACCGGGAAAACAGCCATTATAGAGGAAGGTAGTAGCTAGATTGATCCCCCGAAAACACTCGTATATCCCTACACAGTAACTTCGTCAATGAGGTTTCCTCTTGGAGTTTAGTTGTGCAGCATCCCCCAGAAGTCGTCCCAAGAAGATGATACCCCCGCCAATGGCATGTCGTCATGCTGACTAACTTGAGCCAGCAAGCCCCAGGCGGGGGAGACAACGGAAGGAGGGGAGCTCCTCTCCAAATTTGGAAAGACGGGACCCGCACGGCCCAGTGCGCGTTGTTGTGGATCCAATTTCAGTTGGGAATGACGCAAAAGAGCGGGGATCGTTGGATGGTTGGGGCTGTTCTTCTTGCTGACCAGCCACTGTTTTCTCAGCCGAGGCAAGTACCTATGGCGGCGTCATGCTGAGCTTTTGCTGTATATGACGCTGGACGTCTTTAGAGAGAAAACAGCTTTGAGGGTGAGAAAGTTGCTGGAAAAAATCCCATCAAAGAATTGGGTAGAAATCTAACTGTTTGGGTCAACACCCATCGGCGCTGGTGGGGAATTTGTGGCTGATATCGGTTTAAGTGAATGGAGTTCCGTTGCAGAATATGAGGGGTGAAGTGCAGGAATCCCCGCGCCGATAGGTTGCAGTTGCAAGGGATCAAGGGACTATGGAGGAGACTACAAGAATGAATGTTGCTCTGGAACCAATGCCGGGCAGTGGGGACCCAACAGCCCAACTTGTGCTTGTCTTGTTCTTTTCCGGCCTCGCTAGAGGTACTATTTCTTCGCTTCTTGTCTGACTTTTTTCAATAGCCGTCTTTGGGCCAGCTTGGCCGTGAGATCGGGGCCGCATGGGAGTATTCGTTGCTGTTGGTTGGGTGAAATGCAGTTAGTCGAGAGGGCAACATGCGATGATCAGGACCAGACAACCCAAAGAAACCGAACGGTGGGCGTTGTTGTTACACCCGGTATGTATGGTGTTGTAATTGGGCAATCTGATTGGGAAAGGTCAGACAAAAGGTGATTTGACTTTGCTGAAGCGGGGATACGCACTGCACAGATCTGGAGGACCCTCCGTAGATAATATACTTACAGTCGTACCCAAGGTAGAGTAATCCACTGAAATCGGGATCCCCCTTGAATACTTTGGGGTAAGGCTCGTGGGAAGACAAAGCGCGGCAGAGCTTCATGTTCAGATACATGGACTCTGAAATGCCCATGGATGTCTCAAGAGCCCGTCGGAGTGCGAAGAAAAAAAATTGAACAGAAATACCTGTCAAAGTTGGGGCGTTGAGGTGAGGTACCGTCATGCGTCTGAATGGCAACTCGGTGGTTCGCAAGCTTGACGCCATGCCTGTTGACCTGCGTTAACGCGGGCAGTCTACATACTACCAATGACGCTCGTTACGTACTGGGCGTATTGAACGGTGATGGTGCATCGATGTTGGGACGGGCGGATTCCTTAGTGCCCACTACTGTGCACGTACTGGACAGCTGTGACGGACCTCCAAGAGTTGCCATCGAGATCGAGCAACCCAGAAAGAAGGGGAACCTTTTGGCGGCGGCAACCTGGAATGCATAGCATTGGATCCCATTGAGTTAGGTTTGCAATATCATGATCTGTACGTAGGAAGAAGGTATCTGTGTAGCAGTGTTGCCCCCCAGTTCAAGAGTAGCCGAGTATGTATAAACAAACCTCAAACTTCTCCCCTCTTCTATAGCGTTACTGCCCAATTACCTACCTCTACCTATCCTATCCAAAGAAACCGGCGGCACTACCTACCTACCACTACCGACTTACCCTCTCGCTCCCGCTTTCAGACTTCCTTCAGTCATCCTGTTTCAGCTTCACTTCAGACTGTCAACGTAGCGTAGGTAGTCTTTTGTCTGTCCTACCGTGCCCTTCCCGTTCGCAGCCGACTTCATCTCGCAGCGAGCCCACTTACACGCGCCTCCCCTTGTTCACGAGGACCTCGCGTTACTCAGATTCTGACTCTTCGGGTTGGGTCTAGTATAGTGAGATTCAGTTCCAGATCTGCCTCTGTTGCTGCCCGAAGGCACTGTTTTCCAGTTCCGTTTGTGCCTCCCTGCCCTAGAGGTGGAACTCTTCGAGGTACGTTCCGGTTTGTGAGACACACACTTTTTCTCTTCCTGCGACACCGCAGCACCTGTGTCGAGCCGTCGAGCCGGTGGTATTCGCAGCCCAGACTCCCAAGCGAACCTAGCTCAAGAGATCGAAGCCGTGCGCCGGGAAGAGGTTGGAAACTCGGTTCAGGTTGAGGTTCCAGTAGCTTCAGTGAGGCCCCGTTCCCCGCTTCCGGCCGGGCTTTTAAAGCTTCGCATCCCCAGCTGCACCCCTGAAGCTTCCCACCCAGACCCCATTCCGGGTGACATTCCTCGAAGCTCTACCCCACCAGTGCGTGTTGTCTCGTCCTGGCTACGTCGACCTGATCTGCTTCAAATAGAACCCAACCGTCTGCTGGTCCCTCTTCTTGCTACGTCTACTCGCCCTCTCTTCCTCTCTACGAACCTGAAAAATCAGTGTTCTGTGGCAGCTTCTGGTTACCTACTAACACGAAGCTCGGACGACAGAAGCATCTTGACTTCGGCGCGCCCGTCACCCATTCATATTGAGCCACAATGGCCCACGACAACCGTGAACCCCGCGAGGTCAAAAACCACCTCCTCTTTGAGGTGGCGACCGAGGTCGCCCATCGAGGTATGCGCAAAAGTATCAATTGCGCCAGGAAGGAGCTTCCAATCTAACAATTGTTCTAGTTGGTGGAATCTACTCCGTTCTCAAGTCGAAAGCTCCAGTTACAACCGCTGAATATGGCGACCGTTACACTCTTATCGGTCCTTTGAACCACCAATCGGTACGCTGCTCTTGCGCCCTTTACACTGTGGCTTGAAACATGGTTGTTGACAGGAATGATTCCAGGCGGCCGTCGAGGTTGAAGAGCTAGAGCCATCCAACCCCGAACTAAAGGCGACGATTCAGGCCATGAGAGACCGTGGCATCGGCATTCTTTACGGACGATGGCTCATTGAGGGAGCTCCCAGAGTGTTGCTCTTCGATACAAAGACCGCTTACGGTTACATGAACGAGTGGAAGACGGACCTCTGGAATGTTGCTTCTATCCCATCTCCGGACAACGACGAAGAGACGAACGAGGCCATTGTCTTTGGTTACCTGGTCGCATGGTTCCTGGGCGAGGTCAGTACTTGCGTCACAAAGCAGAGAGGCGCCCGAAGCTAACAAAATCGTAGTTTGTATGCCATGAGAAGAGAAAGGCCGTCATCGCCCACTTCCACGAATGGCTTGCCGGTGTCGCGCTGCCATTGACCAAGAAGAGGCAGATTGACGTTACCACCATCTTCACGACACATGCCACTCTTCTCGGTCGCTATTTGTGCGCCGGCTCAGTAGACTTCTACAACAACCTTCAGTGGTTTGACGTTGACGCCGAGGCTGGAAAGCGTGGAATCTATCATAGATACTGCATCGAGCGAGCTGCCGCCCATTCCTGCGATGTCTTCACCACCGTTTCCCACATTACAGCTTACGAGAGTGAGCATTTGCTCAAGCGCAAGCCCGATGGTGTCCTCCCCAATGGTCTCAACGTCACCAAGTTCTCGGCCATGCACGAGTTCCAGAACCTCCACCAGCAAAACAAGGAGAAGATTCATGACTTTGTCCGCGGTCACTTCTACGGCCATTACGATTTTGAGCCAGAAAACACGCTCTACTTCTTTACTGCGGGTCGCTACGAGTTCAGGAATAAGGGTGTGGACATGTTTATCGAGTCGCTTGCCCGTCTCAACCACCGCCTCAAGACCGCCGGAAGCAAGACGACAGTTGTTGCTTTCATCATCATGCCTGCCCAGACCACTTCCTTGACCGTTGAAGCATTGAAGGGACAGGCTGTCATCAAGTCTCTGAGAGATACCGTTGATGTTATTGAGCGTGGAATTGGCCGTCGCATCTTTGAGCGCTCTGTCAAGTGGCACGAGGGCGACCCGTTGCCTGAGGAGAAGGAGCTGATTACCAGTCAGGACCGTGTTCTCCTTCGTCGTCGTCTCTTTGCCATGAAGAGGCACACACTCCCACCCATTGTTACCCACAACATGCTCAACGACCACGAGGACCCAATTCTGAACCAGATCCGCCGGGTACAGCTCTTCAACCATCCCTCAGACCGAGTCAAGATTGTTTTCCATCCCGAGTTCTTGAGCTCGGCCAACCCCGTGTTGCCTCTCGATTACGATGACTTTGTGCGCGGCACCCATCTGGGCGTCTTCGCTTCTTACTACGAGCCTTGGGGCTACACTCCGGCAGAATGCACTGTGATGGGTGTACCAAGCATCACCACCAACCTCTCTGGATTCGGCTGCTACATGGAGGAACTCATCGAGAACTCGAGCGACTACGGTATCTATATCGTGGATCGTCGCTCCAAGGGAGTCGATGACTCGGTCAACCAGCTTACTCAGTACATGTTTGAATTTACCCAGAAGAGCCGCAGACAGCGCATCAACCAGAGAAACAGAACCGAGCGTTTGAGCGATCTCTTGGACTGGAAGCGAATGGGTATGGAGTACGTCAAGGCACGCCAACTTGCGTTGCGCCGCGCCTATCCTACATCTTTCAATGGCGAGGAGGAGGAAGACTTCATTCCAGGAGTCGAGCAAAAGATATCTCGTCCCTTCTCAGTACCGGGCTCGCCTAGAGACCGGACTGGTATGATGACCCCTGGCGATTTTGCTAGTCTTCAGGAGAGTCACGAGGGTCTGAGTACCGAGGACTACGTTGCATGGAAGTTACCGTAAGTGATGGTGATGTCCTCTCAACATGTTGAAAAATGATACTGACTTTTCTGATTCTAGTGAGGAAGAGGACCCTGAAGAGTATCCTTTCCCGCTTACCCTGAAGCAGCGTACGGGGCCGGGTAGCCCCCTCGACAGTATTCAGGGTCTACAACTCAACGGCACCAGGTAACGCGAGCTCTGTTGCCTTGATCATCTTTCAGAATCGTTCAGTCATTGGTTGTCAGCGTTTATGTTTCCCCAAAAAAAATACACGGGCTTCGTTGGGCGGAAATCTGATTTGTTCGTCCGAGCTATCCACCCTGGTCCCCGGGAGTACTGGAGCTCGCAGAGCATAGCAAGACGAGGGTGCGATAGAAGAATCCTATCATCGTCGGGTTGAGCAGGTATAAGGGTTGACGGGAGAAGGGCCGAGACGTGGGGACGCAGTATCCTCCCGGTCCTCCTTTCAACCTTCGTGGTCCCCGGTGAAGTCAAGCTCTTGTAAAGCCATAGCGGAGCGAGTTTCCAGTCCTCGACGTCGGGTTCTGAGCAGGGTACATTAGGGTAGGAACAGGACCAACGGTGTGTGTAACTGTACAATGTATTTGCCTGGCGGAGGATTCCATCGTTTTCTTGTACCTAATAGAATCGGGCTTTCTCAGGACATCATCGATGGTGGTGATTCCATGTGCTTAAATAGGCCGCATGGCCTTTAGTAATAGGGTGTATGTAGGCCCTGCATATTCGTCTTCTCAGGGGG
The DNA here is from genome assembly GCF_000182925.2 of Neurospora crassa OR74A. NCBI lineage: Eukaryota > Fungi > Ascomycota > Sordariomycetes > Sordariales > Sordariaceae > Neurospora > Neurospora crassa. Next base: position 4,281,950 of record NC_026505.1, read on the forward strand.
GGGGGGGCAACCGAGGCGTTCATAGGCTGCAGAACAACGTGCAATGAAATCCCCACTCCAGATATTAGTTAGGAGGTTAGCACTTACAAGGACGTGGGCACGAAGCAAACTAGCATCAGTTGCCAATCATTGGAAGTCAGGAGCTCATCTCTTTGTCTAATCTGCCCAGTCGCCTTTGGACAGTAAGCGCGTTTGAGGCAAAAACGCAATATCGATATATCATAGGAGGGGAAAGAGTCCTAGACCGATTCTGTGGCGCATATTCCAGCAACGGAATGAAAGCAGGCTGACACCGACGGAGGGTTCGTTGTTTGCTTTTGGCGGCCAGAGATGGCGTTCACTTCCTTCAATCTGGACTGTGTGCCGTGGGTGTTGTGCTTCGTTGCCTCTCCTGTCCATTTCTGACGACGCAGCAATTCCTCATAAGGTAATCACAGCCGATTCGGGAGCAACACCCAGCTCTCTTCCCTTCTTTTTGACCTGCTTGAGGTTGCAGCACCTTTCGGTTACGACGTGCAAACACGTTCCATCGGGCGCCTCCAGCAAGCACACCAAGTCCTGTGCGACCCTAGCCGTTGTGTACACTACTACATACATACCTATATATGTCCATGGTACGCCTATCGTGCGTTGCTTCAAAGCCTGTGCGCTGCCTGCTTCCCCCCTTTTGAGTACCTTAGGTATGTGGTCCTCCGCTACTACCTTGGTTCACCACGTTGACTGCTTCGGTCCCCTCTTCCCCTAGGACTCCCTAGGACGGCATCTGCAAATTCTCGTTATATTTACCACATTCCCACGAGGTGCCGCAATTAGCAAACAGGATTGTCAACAATCCCACCCTAGGCAGTGGTGAAACGAAACAGTCGAAGCCATCGGTCAGTGCTGGTTTGCCGGAGTATTAAAGGCCCCACGCTAGGGGTAACAACAACAGCGGCACAGCCTGCATTCATGCCCCAACGCGGAATCTCCCCAGGCCCCCCTTGACAAGTTCCTCTCGATAACAGTGGCCGGCCGGGTTCGCGCCCCTGCAACCTAACATCAACCACTCTTGCGATCGCCATCCAGGTACCACCAACCCAACGATATTTCGACTCTGCCCAGGGTTTGGATCGTCGCTTCTCCAGGGCGGTAGCCGCCCCTTAGACTAGACGAGTATCCAGCTCCCACGCAACGAGTTTGCGTAGGATTTCGAAGCATTCATCAACCACAAGCCACCACTCTTCTGGCGCTCGCATCTCAATCTTTCTCCCTCTGTTTCTTCTTACTTTTCTCTGCCTCATCCGTTCGGAATCTCAGACTGTATCACGGGGGCGCAACAACATGAAGTTCTTCAGGCGTAATAAAGACAAGCGGAAGGCCAGCGTCGGTGGTTCGGCCATAGCAGCCGCCTTGCCGGGCTTCGGTTACAGCCCCAACAGACAAGTCTTGGGCGCCGGCTTCGATGACGACTCCCGAAACCCATACCCCTCCTACGGCCACGCCCGGAACGATTCAAATGGCCCGTGGGGTTCTCAGTATCGCCATATGGTGACGCGGGAGTCTGCCACCATTCTCGCGAACCTCCCAGCCCCGATTCTCGAACGCATATTCACTTTTGTATGCCCCCATAGCAGGGATACGAGCTACGAGACTTGTGAAGCCAGCTCGACCGAAGATGCTTGCATGCTGTGCGACTTGCGCGATCTGGCGCATTGTGTCGCCGTGTGCAAGAGGTGGAGGAAAGAGGGCGTCAATCTTCTGTATGTTTAGACCCGTTCGGATGGGCATCAAGCCCCGTTTCCCTGATACCGTCCGTCGCCATGGAAAAATACTGACGGGGTCACTACTTCACAGATACTATAGCATCCGCATCGACCAGGTGCATTATTGCGACCGCGAGGCAGACTTAGCCGAAGCCCGCAAGCGCAAAGCCCGATTTGATCGCAATGGAGAACCCGAGGATACGGCGCAGGCGCGCCTCAAATTGCTATGCCGCACTCTCCGCGAGGATCCCGTGCGGCTAGGAAGGATCGTGGAATTCTTCAAGACGCCTTATATGCTGCGAGAATCCTGCCGGGCCGATCTAGCGCGGACGATCGCTGTAACGCCAAACCTCAAGTATGTCGATTTGCCCGAAGGCCTGTTTGCAGATGATCCAGCCTTCGTGACCCTTCGGCTCGAAGTACAGGCGCGATGCCTTCACCTACGAAAGATGATATATATGGCTGGTGCGGAGCATAGTCTGCAGATGCTGGCCACCGGAAAAGTGTGGCCTCACCTGGAGGTATTGGAGCTGGTACGCGTGGAAGTCGACCCGGCAATCCTACGCCAGGTGCTTGGTTGCTTAAAGAGCTTGCGCGTCCTGAAGATCAACGACACAACCTGCGTCACCGACGAGACTTTGGCGTGGAACGACATGTTGCCTCCTTTTCCCGCACTTGAAGAGCTCATCCTTACCAACGTTCCCAATGTCACCACAGAAGGCTTGAGGGGCTGGTTAATGGACCCGAACGCGCAGAGCGCACTGCGAGAGCTTACCCTGAACAGTACAGGCGTATTCCCTTGGGCCTTGCAAGAGTTCTTGCCGTATGCTCCAAAGCTCAAGCACCTTTCCGTGATGGACAGTGTCGCCCAAGCCGTGCCGTCCGCCAACGGTCAATACTTTGCACAAACTTTCAACTCGACAAGTCTCCAGACCTTACACTACGAGATCACCCCAGCCTCGTCGACTCCCAAATACTCTGGCATTACCTCGAGCTATTACAGCTTCCTGGCAACTTCCTTACTGACAGGCGGACTACCAAACCTACGGGCACTCTATGTGCGAGACCCGAACTTCCCCGACATGTTACTCGGTCTTCCCACACCTTCCCCCGGCTTTGTTGGAGCCAGTATGGGACGCCCTTCCAGTAGCGGCTCGAATCGCGGTTTCTCCCCCAACAGTGGGCCCATGAGCTTTTCACAACCCGGCTCTGGGTTTGGACCTGCTGCTGGTGGTAGCTTTCATTCACACCAAGGCAGCTTATCAGGCTTTGCTCCTCCCGCCGCTCCCTTCGTGCCCGGCCATCGTCAATTTGGGTCCGTATCTTCGGTTAACAGCTTCTCGGGTTTCCTGCAGCCGGCAGCCGGCAAACAACCGCCTCCCAACCATCGGTTCAGCAGTAACAACCCCTTTGCCAACTTGGTAGCCCCACCTGCAAATCTCCCTGCCAAGCTCGAGGTGTTCACCAAAGGCGACGACGAAACCACCTGGTCCTTTGTGAAGGTCGGCGGTGGGCCGGCAACGTCCCCTGGCGCGAATGAAAGCCCACAGAGCGGCTATGGGCGGAGGGGCAGCGGCGCTGGTGCGAGGAGGAGCGTGCTAATCGGTGGTGCCGGGGTTGGCGGTGGTTTCTTGGCCTTGCCGGCTGAAGATCCTGGCAGAAGCACTCGGGGAGGGAGTGTGGATAGGGGGACTGGATTTGGCGGTGGTTCTGGTGGGGATGAGGAGTTGTGGCCTAGGCCCAAGAGCAGTTCCGGGGAGAAGAAGAAGGAGAAGCAGGATTTGTGGCGGTAGTTTAAGCTGAAGCCGAAATATTGGGTGGTTGATTTCGAATATGGGTATTTTCCGGACTGTTGCCCCGTAAGCTGGCACATGGTGGTTCGTGTGGGTTTGTTTGTCTGCCCTGACTGTTTAGCGTGAATGTAAATGACATGCTCAGCTGTCTGACAAAAAGGGGGTAATATGGGATCTGTGGGCGGAGTGTTAACGGGAACGTTAAAATGGGGTGATAAACAAGAAACAGGTTGCAACTGTCGTTTAATGTTGTACGGTAATATCTCGAAACTGTACAGTAGTAAATAATTCCTCTTACCCCTTCCTCCAAGTATACTTTGTCCTGCCTGTCCTGTTCACGTTCTCGGTATCAGCAGAGGCCTCACTCGAGATTGGCCAGGTAAGTCTGGTTGGGGGGTTGGTAAATAGCTCCTCCTGCACTTACTTGCTCGCCAGGTAATTACCAACGCAGGTTCTGTGTCTGTTCACTTGTTCACAAATGCATCCATCCAGCAGGAACATTTCTAAAATATCTGCTCTTACCTTCAGATAAACCAGCTGCACACTCCTCCATATCTATCTTCTCCAGCCTAAGTTTTCATCAACAACATGCTGCTTACACCCCCCCCGAACCAACGAGCCCGGCTAAGTTCCAACCTGTCCACAAGCTTCATGTAATGCCATCCATCCTCACCATGTCCAACATCAAAGCTCGATTCCTCATTATCTCTGATACTTACGCCTCGCCTAGCCTCCTTTCCTCCCTCTCCACCATGCCAGTCGACGTAATTATCCACTGCGGCAACCTAACCCAGGAATCCAAGCTTTCCGAGTTCGCCAGCGCACTAGCTTTTTTCAAAGCCATCAACGGGCCGCTCAAGCTGGTCATCCCCGGTAGCCACGACTTCACTCTAGACGATGCCGTGTACGAGACCAAGATTACGGAAACCGCCACCAATTTAAGGATTAAGAAGAAGGAGGAAATATACAAAACTTACGGCAAAAAGGGGCAAGCTCGGCAGCTTCTGTGCTCCGAACAGGCAAAGAAGGACGGGATTTTCTTTCTGGATGAGGGGCGACATCACTTCGCTTTAGGCAATGGAGCATCTTTATCCGTCTATGCTTCGCCTTATACACCACGCGCCTCTTCCGACGACGACGACGACGACGACGACTACCAGGGACAAGGAAATAAGAACTGGAGTTTCCAATACACAAAGAGCCAGGGACACGTGTTTGATATTGGATATAGTGCTGATGTGGTCATCACCCACGGTCCACCTCTGGGAGTTCTTGATGTCACCGCCGCCTCCGATCCCAAAACCCATGCTGGATGTCCTTTCCTCTTCGCGGCCGTAGCAATGGCCAGACCGAGACTACATTGTTTTGGACATGTACCCGCGGGATGGGGAGCCAAGATTGTTAGATGGCGGGATAGACCGGCTTAGGAAAGCGGGAAAATGCCGTCGCATGTGACGGATATTGACAACGAAAAGTCTGTTGTGCTTGAGACGCTGGCGGGGTTGAGGATGGGGAAGTGGGATAGTCCTGAGGTTTTGGAAAAGAAGAGGGCCAAGCTAAAGCGGTTGAGGGGGGAGAAGTGTTGCAGGATTTCGCATTGTGGGGGAGATACGCTGAAAATCGAGCCGAGGAAACATACATTATTTGTGAATGCTGCTGGAGAGCCGGTGGATGAAGGGAGAATGCGGTTTCCGTGGGTGGTTGAGATTGAACTTTCCAGGCAGCCAGGGCGTTTTAGCTGAGTGAAACGGAATATTCAGGACATGTTATATTTAACCTGGTATGAAGTAGCTGCCTTTCTGGTTTGTAGCTTCAAAGATACTATAAGCATTGTTACCTTTTCCTTTGGTCGTCAACAAGGTGGCTGTTTTGGAGTGACAACTTAAGACTTGGGTAATAGAAAGTGTTTCGATAAAACTATGTTACCACAACACCTCGAGAAAAAAAAAAAAAAAAAAAACCTCTGTAAGTTGGGCAAAAACGCAATGTCTTAGATGACAAGTTAGCTCTGATTTCAAGAGAAAACATAGCATCTAAAACCTTTTCCGGTCTTAGTTTTTATGGCCAGCAATAACTACTACAATACGGTCAGAGTTGGACATCGTGATGGCCTCCTAAACGATCCCGTCGACCTCGCCTATCGGGTGGCCAAAACGGAACCATCAACCAGGCAGTTTATGATTTCTTTGAGTACAGGTAATAACCGGCTTCTCTCTCGGTGCTCAGTACCCCGAATTACGCCACATAGTAGTAATCATCCGCAAACAAGTCGTAGTGTCTAACATTGACGAATCTTGGTGAGAATAAGCCGAACATGACAAAATGCTTCATCTCTCAAGGTGCTCCGTTACGCAAGGCTCCGTCCTTACTGTCTCATAAAGAATCAAGTTTGATTCCCTAAGCTCTAGTCAAAGGACTTATCGACATTGAACATCTCTACTCACGTCATATCAAGCGATTTTGGATGTCTGACTTTGTACATTCCCTTAGCTTGTTGAGCTATGTAATGTTATATACATCTTTGGAATGTGTGTGAGTTATCTACGTTGGGAATGTATCACCACGCCATCGACATGCAGCACTCGTCGTAACGTTCGCTATCTCCATCCACTGTTCTTCATGGAAAGCTTCCCCCCCCCCCTTCGGAGGTCCGAGTCACCGTTTATTCTTTGCAATTTTTCTTTCAAGCTTTTCATTTTTGTTTTTCTTGAACCGGTGATGAACCCAGTTTTAGCCTTGGATATTTCTCAATCAATGTCTATGTATCAGGTTCCCGCCTTCTAGAAAACTCCAGTCGGCAGGTTTCACTCCCTTGCCTTTAACTTTAAATTGAGTAACGTCACACTTAGAGAAGCACTGAGCCCGGTTGGTTTAGTTAGTGTCTCAAGTTCGGTGGTAACACCAAAGCTTTAAAGTTCATGACGCAACACCACGCCGGTGTCTCACAGATGCGAGAAGGACTATTTCCCGCAATTGGAGACTTCTCTTGATGCAGGATGAGGTTAGACGACGTTGACACTTTCCATGCCCAGCAGCCCTTCAAACGTCCAAACATCTAGAAAGTTTTTTTTTATCCACTAGCGAGACTAGTAGACAAGAAAACGGAACTAACAATCCAAACGGTGAGGAATGAAAAGTTTTCACTTCGAGACACCAAAGCGGTGTCCCAAGAAGGAGTGGGTGCAGTGTAGAGTAGTAGTAGTCAAGGTTCACACACACACCGCCTCTACCGTCACCTCACCGTTATTTGGAGAAAGCTTCCACTTTCTTGGCTTGTACCGACCTGGTTCCCCAGCCCAGCCTAGAAATCCAGGAATTCCTAAATAGATCCATCCGCCTTACGACCCTCGCCCATCGCATCACAGTCGCAAAAGCGGTGACCTCAGAAAGAGGAAAAATCAAACCCTGCCTTGACCGTCCTGGCGGTAGGTTTCCAATCTGGCCCTGATTTAGGCGTTACATAGGTCTGGCTGGGTCTGGGTCCGGGTATCTCAACCGCCTAGCTGACGCGGCCCGCACCATGCTCGTTCGCCTCTCCTCGTCTCACCTGGGCTGGTCGTTCGCGAAAAGTTCCCTGGTCTAGAACCATGCCCGCCACGCCCGCTATGCGTAAGCCAAGTATAATGAGAGAAGAGAGAGTCAAACGGTTGTACAGTTCGTACGTTCGTAGGCCAGCCAAGGCCCAACTCGCTTGATCTAGGAAAGGGTACTAGTACTGCGCGACACAGGATTCGCGGAACAGTGGGAATCGGGTTCACTCTGATCGGGTACATAATCATAGTCTTCATCTGTGGCTGATATTTGACCGTCAACAAAGTGAAGTTGAAACTACCTCCAACTCATCCTCGTCGGAACGACCCCACAAAAACTCAGTCAAAGAATCCCGGCAACTCGCTGTCCCGGACGAACCGGCCAGAGCACGGGTCGGGAGCCGGGGCTGTCGGAGCGGTCCGGGGAAAGGGGGGGAGGCGAGGGTACGGCGGGGATGTGTGGCAGGCACCCTCCGAACCTCATTCGATTGTTGGCGCGGTACTTCGGCTGACACTTTGCCCCTCTCACGTTCAGTTCGGTGGACTTGGGCAATGCAAGCCCTGGAACAGTGCTGGAGGTGTTTCCCTTTTGGGTATTGTCTATAAATACTCTCTCTCTTTACCCTGGTTACTTTTAAGAAGCGAACCAATCATATAGTCTAGATTGCACATTCTTCCTCTGTTCCCAGTCGGAAGAAGTCACTCACTAACAATAACACCAGTATCAAACTGCGTACAAATTACAAGCAGATTTGCGGGGGATTCCAACCAAGATCGTTCCTTGTGCTTTCGAACAGGATTCCGATATTTATCAGGCTCGGAAGACTTTCAAGTGCCATTTCCGCGTGCGCCACCAAGAAAAGTCAACCACGACTGCCTGCACATGATGCTTACCAGCCAGTTTCCCCAGCCACTCGGCCATGAACTTCAGTGATAGGATAATGTGGTGAGGGCGACATTGCTCCCTCAATGATTCCATACTGCGTCAAAGCGAGCATTGAGACGAAATAATATACATTGGCTTCGATTTAGATAATCTTTTTTCTGTTCTCCAAAGAGTTACAGACCCCTCTGCGAGTGCATGCTGGTCATGCCCCAAAACAAGATACACCTCGATTACATTTTGGTAAAACCGTAGGCGCAAGTAGCATTTGATGCAATCCAGTCTCCAAGATGGCCGGCGCTATAATAACGCCATTGTGACGATGATGTTCCAGCAAACGCCACGATCAGTTCACATCCTTTTATGTATACGTTAGCTACATAGGTAGGTTTCAGTCCGAACTAGCGAAGCACCTTGGAAGATGACTGGCCAGAAGGAACCGGCTTCGATGCCATTGGTGTTGTCGCAGATGCCCGGAGGACGACTCCTTGGTGTAACCCGTCCGCCCGCATAACCTGTACAACCTCACAACTGCCGTGGCGATAGGTACTAGTGTAGTGTACATGCTTGCGGGAACCAGGTGCTATCTACCTTGCCCGGTGTTTTGTGTGTCGCAGATTCGCGCCGGAGCCGGGAGTGTATCAAACCAACGTCCACGACCTCTTCACGGCAATCCAAGGGTAGTAGTACCTGGACAAGCATTGGCCGCTGCCTTGGGAGACTGAGAATTCCGACTCGGTGTCCCCTAAATTCTTCACAACCAAAACAACAACAACAACAGAAAAAAGATTGCCCATCTAAAACACACCGTCATTACCCTGCTGAAACGTCCATAATCATGAGCGGGAAATCCTAAAAAGATATTGTTGCTTTTTCAGAAGGACCAACTGATGCGGAGATCCCCCTGCCTGGCAGTGTATGATAGCGGGGGGCCGGGGGGGTTGGCAGCAGGGGCACATTGTCATCGTCGGGAGTTATCCATTCGATCGACATTGCAAGATGGAGATAGCGGCTTTATAAAGATGCAAAGTTGTTTAGGGGATTTCGAGCTGATGCTAATTGAAGGACAGGCTCCATTCCAGGTAACACCATGCACAGGCACTGTCAGATTCAGCAATAATCCGTCCCCCAGATTTCTTCCCCTGTCCCCTCCGGTTTGCATACCGGTCCAAGTGTCACCGTTCGCCGATGGGAACTGAACGTTCTTTGCTGACGATAACTGTAATCACATCTCGGGTTGTACAGCGGCCGCCCAGATTGAGAGACGAGAACAAACATCTTTTTTTTTTTTTTTTTTTTCCATGACCGCCTTTTCTCAATATGACATGGGAAGATGAGCAAGAACGCCGCCCAAGGCTCATGGCCCAGACATACCTTGGGCTTTCAATCCTTCGGTGCCTGTTGTTGGTAGCTTTGTAAATGATTTCGGACTCCTTGGGCTGCCTGAGCCATTTGAGCCACATGAGCCACTCTCCTGTTTGGGCGGACTGGGGAAGAAGGTCGGTTGAGATGAGGAGGATCTTGTTGGCGGTAATCGCCATCAGTTAAAACTCCTTAGCAATTCGATGCTCCACGGTGATCACACAATAGCTGGTCATTCGCGAGATATCAACATGATGGGCATAACAGGAAATGCATTGAACAAGGCCGAGAGAAAGTTGACATGGTCACATTGGGATAGGAGGGTAGAGCTGGTGGAGGTCTTTTGAGATATCGATATCTCTTTTTTCATGTTAAAATCAATAGGATGAGCCTCTGTGTGCGATGATTGGACCAGAAGGAAGGCGCCACTGGCGGTTGTCGCGACATACGGATGATGCATGGCAAAGCATTCGACCACCCGATACTCACAATGTCGAGAAGAAAAGCTTCAAATCGGTAACTCGAAGCATGATGGAATGCTGAGTCCGATGGCGCCTGCTGCAATCAACCGGTCAAGGCAGCTTTTGCGATGATGCGGTAGGCGACAACACAGTTGAGACAGTATCAGGAAATGCTGAATCGACGTATCAGTTTTGGCATTCTGGGTTTCGGAATGCCATACATGCTCCAGTCTCGAATAACGCTCGGGTGTTACATGTATCGGACAGTAAGAACACCTTCTGTCATGACTTTCCTTGGCCAATGACTCCGACCATCCCAAGAGTTCAAAAGCAACATCACCGGCAGCATCGTCCGACTCGAAGCTTGGAAGAACCAGACGATGTCGAGGATGGCCTCCCACACTGCCAATACTGCTACACTGCACAGCATGTGAGTGAGCAGCACTGGCGAGAACGAATGCTCCAATCAAACGGACAGTTCAATGCTGCCGCCGCCGACGATGTCGAGAGGGAAAATCCAATCACAGACACCTTGGCATTCCCAGTCTGAGACCCCATGGCGTCCAATCTTACCAATAAGGCCCTGGTCGAAGGGGTCTCGGGCCCCTGGTTGGCCCTCTCCACTCGTGTCCTCGGGCCTGTTCGTCTTTTACCCGTTGTGGCAGCCAAGGTGTGAAGGGACCCGAAGCCACGGCTATGAGGCTTGGGATGAGAACCAGACGCGCCGTTTTGGTTCCGTACTATGGTGTTGGTGCCGTTTCTGCAAGCGACTTGGCTCTGGGGGCATTTGATGTGTAGTGTGATTCAGGTGTTGAAATTCCAGGATCCGTCGGCTTCTTCTCGCGAATCTTGGTCACGACGGTGAGTCTGCAGATGATTGACCAGCACGTCTTCCCTTTGTATCCATCCAGCTGACCGTCAAAAAGATCAAAAGCTCGTGAAGCACAGAACCCCAATCCCTGATCGATGAGGGGGAAGTGTGGTGGTGTGTGAATTGCTGTGAAAGTCTGCACATTTTTGCAGCGCTAAAAGATGGCGTAAAAACATTAGCGGAGACTGCTTCAACCCGAAGCTCGAAGTAAGAAAGAGAGACAAGGCATTGCAAGGCAAGGGTTCCACGTCCAAAGGGTGAGCATTCGGATGGGAAAGTGGACTCGACAGTCCGGCTAACTTGAAACGCGAGTCTTTATCACTGTTCTGATCACCCACGTGCAAATTGCGCTTCCTTGATTCCCATCATTCTGTCGATTCCATCATCGTCGTGTCCGATTGTCCTCGGGGTCCTCATTAAACTTGAAATGCACGGTTGACCGTGCCCCTCTCCGCCTCCCCTACAGTGCCCGGCCGTCGATAAAGCTTATGGAGGAGGATTGCGAGGTTGGTGCTTGTACGGCACCCGCTGGGGAAATGGTGGTGGTGGGAAGGAATGGATAGGCGTGCAGAGAGATTTTGGGAGGCTCAGAACGTTTTTTTTTCTTCTTCTTCTTATTTCTTTTCTGACTGGACTACTGCCTCTGATCTCGGTCATCCTTGCAACCCCCCTTCATTGGAGCTCATTCCTATTGCGACGCCGGCCTCAGGGGAAAAGGCGAGAATGGAGATGGGTGTGCGATACAACCACAAGAAACTAGGAAGATGGTGTGTGTGTGATGGACAAGAAGTCAAGAACCCGTCACTCTGTCCAGTCCAGTGTGTCATGCATTGGGATGCATGCGATCGAAGACATGCGGTGACGCTAGGCGATCTGTTGACTGTAGGTATGCTGCTGTATGCAGGTAGGTTTAGGTGCAGCATCCAAAGCCAACCTCCTGTCTTCTCTCTGACCGTTTTTGTGCTTGATATGCGCACCGTTAAATCTGAAATGTGCTGCGACCACCCACCAGACAACCACACCATGCCACCGTCCGGACGGCTACCACGGCTGGCACGGCTTCCACGTTGTGCGACGGAGGACAGAGGACGGTGGCATGCCAGGTTGACTTGTCTCGTCTCGTCTGTACCTCAGTACCATCCCCAGCACACCCCCCCCCCCCGTCAGGTCCTGACCAGGTCGTGACAAGCGTAATGACCCCATGCAGAACTGGGTCTCGTTAAAATAACATCTGCCCACCGTCGTGGATCCCTCTGCCGTTCCTCGTTGCTCCTCTCCATTTCCTCCATCAGAATAGTACGACGCCAAGCCAGAGCAGCACACAAAATAGCCTTTGGTCTTCTAATATTTACCTGCGCCTGCCCTTCCCCAGGGCTTCAACATTTACTACACTGCTCTCTTCATCCAGAATCCCATCTCCAGCCACATCATGTCGACAGATACACAATCCCTCCCGACCAGGGAGAGCACACCAAGTTTTACAAGACCCATATCAGAGACACAGACATCCGATATCACAGCCGCCCAGGTCTACACCCGCAATCCATCTTGCGACAGCACAATGTACGGCGAATTTCCCGAAGTGGTGGATGCCAAGAGGGTAGAGCAGCAGGGGGATGAGGAAACTGTCCCGGCCTTGCCTCAGAAGAGTGCTCTGAGGGCTTCAAGGTTGCTTGACAGCTTGGCTCAGCTCAAGATGAGTGGCACGGTTGAGACTGCCGAGTTGGAAAAGCCGTCTCCACTTGGCGACGTCTATCTCTCTTCCGAGGAGGAAGCTTCCTCGGACACCGACAGCCTATCCGACTATGTCTACGAGTCCAGCAACGAGAAGGAAGCCTCTTCCGCCACAACGACCTCCCGACGAAGTAGCCGTGAAGACACGGCCCGTGTTGTTTCGGTCATCTTTTCTGGCAGGCCCTCGATCGTCGACCTCGCCACCCTCAGGAGGGGTTCCGCCGCGCCGAGCCTAGGGGGAGGCCACATGAGGAAGCGGTCAAGCACAGTGTCCTGCAATATCCCCATCGAGCGGACAGTCACACCAGCCAGCCCCATGTCCGCTTTTGCGCTTCCCGAAAGGAAGAGCAGTCTTCCCATCGATATGATGCCCATGAGGAAGCCTCACTTTCTCAACGTCGACCCGTTCGCAAACAGCAGCTCCATCTCGCTGGAAGTTCCTAGAGCCGATACTCCAGAGGACGTGACGAGCCCGGCGAGATCTCCCAGGACACCAACTTTGACTCTGTTGAAGGGAGTTACGAGGACCTTCAGCCTCGTTAGGAAGAGGAGCCGTCCGGCGCTGGCGAGCCCCCAGCCACTGTCAGAGCGCACCACACCGCCTCCTTCAAGACACTCTATGAAGCCGCCACCGTCCCGCAGCAGCATGATGCCGCTCTCTGTCACCACTCCTCTCCCTGAGGAAGGCCCGGAGCAGCTTGGTGTACCGGGGTCACCCGCTACCTCTGATAAGTCGTCAAGGAAGAATTTTAGAATGTCCACGCCATCTGGGCCATGCTCATCGCCACAGCCTCCATCACTGCCAGAGGATGCTTCGCCCGTCTCTCCTCTTTCTCCTACCAGCGTCCCAAGGAGAGGACTCCTCAGCGGGTTTGCGGCAAGGCGCAAGAGCATCAAGCTGACGGGACGGATCAACATTGCATAAAGCGACGCGACACGCAGCATGTACCAAACCGAACCGGACACTGATATTTTTTCTTATTTTTTTACGGCATATTGCAAGCATGGCGTTTTAAAGCTTGGGGAGCGGGCACAGTCCGCAGTATCGCATACAACAAAGAAGAGGTTGAGTTGGGAGACCTAAAATGGAAAAGAGACGCAGGCGGGAATGACTTGGACACACAACACAAACAGATTTCGGATCACATGGCGAAGCAGAGAGAGAAAGAGAGAGAGAGAGAGGTATTCGACATCTGTCATGCCTGCGCAAAAGCATATTCAAACACAGCAGGCGGGCAATTATCTTGTCTTTTTTTTTTTTTCGTTTTCTTTCATACATATTGAATGGAGTTCTCGGGTCATGGGAGGTTTTCACGCAACGTCATCTTCGGTTGCTCTGTTTTCTTTTTTTCGTTCGCTTTTATTTTTTTTGTTGTTTCTTTTTCTAGACGAATGTTATGATACCACAGGGCGCTGTTCTGGTTTCTTCGTTCCTTCACAGGCACAATATCTCCGCCACTACGCACTATTTCCATTCACTGTCTGGATGGCTTCTACAAAATTCAAAGACAGGCATTGTTTGCCAAAACAACATACAGAATCACACTCACGTCGCTACCGTGGCTTGCTATGATGAACGTAACATTGTATTTGCTCTTTAAAAGATTCAATGGAATCAAGAAGCAGATCCCCACCACACTTGCACCTCGAAATCGGTCATGCCGGCCTGCCATTGAATGTCACCTTTTTTCTTCATGCCTCTGTTCTTCGTATGGTTTTAGATGTATTTTCCTCATGCCACACCGGGTTCCTGGCGAGCCATGCTACTATAATCGGCTGCCCTGGATGCATACCCTGCCAATGTTTCTTTGAAGTAGGGATTATGCGGAGATAATGGTTCCGTAGGGGTAATCGCTGGCGAAGACTGGCCTCAATGAGACGTCTTGGGCTCTTGGCTTCACTTCCCGTTCCCCTGTCCAGCTTCCATTGCAGCAGCACACATCGGAAAAATTTCAAACTTCTTTGACAGTGCATGAACTGAATGCAGGTACAGCTAGCTAGTGTAGTCGCTGTAACTTTTACAAGGCCGAATCAGGGGAAGAATGACTTGCAGGTCAGCAAAGGCTGATGAAATGCACGAACATCATGGAAGCCGAATCACCTCAAAATTCCAAGACGTCCGATTTCGCAACACGAGGTGATGAATATCCCGCCCTCCGTTATCTCTCAAACGCGATTCAGGAAATTTGTTTCATCGTTTCATCGTTTTGACGCCTTGATAAGGTAAGTCCATGGTACAGTCTCCGACATGTTCCGCATACCAACTCCACCAGCTCTCAAGGTCCCCCGTCCCCCGTGGCCATCTCCGTTTTCTTGGTTCGTCAAACAGAATCAGAGAATCCGGAGGCAGATTTTAAAATGAGATTGGAGAGATCTAAACCGTACGGGTATGGAACCGAACCGGAAACGGACGACGATAACAACACCGATGTCTATTTTCATGGGATGCATGGAGACCATGGGTAGCCATGGGAACCCAGCCAAGGGTGGGTCATCCGTGCGTCGGATGGGCTAGGTGTAATTATGGGGCCTCAGAGGATGAGGGAGAGGGGATTCGGAAAACGGAGACGGACACAGTGAACCGGGTGGACTAATGGATGGGTTGAAGGCTGAAGCTTGAAGGAGGTCCGAGCATTGAAATAAAAAAGCTATCGTCACTCAGACACTCAACATGGACTTCACTTTACCTGATCAGGTCGGATTCGCCGAAGTGTCTCTTCGGGCTCCAGAAGAAGTTACTGACGACGGATCAAATGGGGGAAATAAGGGAATGCAGTCAAATGTGGGGCCGATGCAACTTTGGATAAACGCTGCGTTCCCGGTCCTAAATCCTTTTCGCCAATCTCGGATCCTGTACACGAATCCAATTGTGATGTGATTCGTTAGCGTGGTGGTTTGTAGTGTCTGAGGCTTTCCCCAAAACCCCAACGCAAAAGATCATGACAATCGATTGACCAAAAAAAAGAGAAGTTTTGGATGTCACTTGCGCTGGGATATGTGCTGGGTGTTTTTGGTGTCTACATTCTCGCCCTTGAAGAGATAGTCCATTCATGGGTTCGACATGAAGGCACCTACCTGTACACAGATCAAATACATGTCAATAAGCTAAGGGGAAAGTATATCTTGGTTGGCACATCGCGTCAGAACCGAGGTGTGCCTGCCTGTACGGCCCTCGACACCCGCATCTTGAGGTCGGCAAGCAGGAAGACTTCTACTGATATACAAAAGTAGGCCATCTTAAGCTTAGACAGAACCACTTAGCGTGAGGAAGGAAGCTATCGCCATGTACAAGCCAGACGAGCGAGGAGTGGGGTGGACCGAGGAATTGTGTAAAGGAAGTATAAACCAGTCCCTCGGTCCGTTTGGCTGGCATGACAGTGGCGTTTATCTTTCAAATCAAGGAAGCACATTGCCAATTCATTAGGCTTCCCATTGTCTTATGTATATATACCTCCCCCTTGATTCCGGTCTGGGTGGGTTGACAGCTGCCGGCTCATTGTGTAACTGGACCCCACAGTCTGTGCATCTTATGCGCCATCAGCAATTACATACTAAATGCACCGCTGTGCGCCATTCATCCCTAGATCACCACCGACAACAAACTCCAGCCTGCAGGTATACTGACCATTTATTAGATGGATGATAATCTTGATGCGTCAGCAAGACATAGAGCGATATCAGAACGGTTTTATCCAACACAACGACTTTCCAAAGGCTCAATACTATTTGCAAAAGCGTGAGCTTAGGCCAATGCGGGCCAGTTGCAGGCATAATCTTAGTAACCCGTAGTTGCATCAAACCCGAACGCACCTTCCGCCGTAAAACATCGCACGTCACGAATTTGTTGTTGTACCTTCCATCCCAAACAAGAAGCGTCTACAAGCACGCTGGCTTTCCCCGTTTGAAAGGTGAATTAATCTCTTGAGTTGCCGTATCAAATTCCTTTCGGCGGAGCGCAAACAATTCATTGTGTAACATCGATCAGATGGAAGCTGTTGAGATCCGTGTCTGGGCGCCCATTCACTGGGATTCCCATTCACCGGCACTCGCTTCCTACTTAGGTAACTTATAAGTTGCCGCGGTTTCGTATTTGCTCTTCCATTACCACTACAGAATCGTTACCCTTCTTTTTGTCGCCGCTTTTTCCAGTCAAAAGCTGACTCTTATCCGGCATTGACACATTGGCCCATACTCAGTGCCTCGCCTGTACAGCGTCTCATACGCCGCTCAAAATATTTAGCGACTTGCAGAGGGTTCAGTGTCTGAGGGCAACAACGAGGTCCTCTCTCTTCTCGATCTCCTTGACCTGCGGAAAATTCAGCTCCAACCATGCCCGTCATCGTCGACCTGGACGCGGAAGCGGCCCCAAAGCCCCGCATTCTCGTTGTCTCTCTCGAATATCAGGAGTGCTATGACGAATCTGTCAACCGGTTCTTGACCCCCATGACCGAGCTGGCTACTGTTCAGCGCGTCAAGAAGGCCGCCACCCTCACCCGTCTCCTCACCAACGAGAGTTCTGAGCCGTACTCCGCCATCGTCCTAACTGACGCCGCGCTCACGCTTCCCGAAAACCTTCCTCTTTGGGAGCACGTCCTCTCTTACCTGCGCCGCACAGGCGCCACCGCTGTACTCACCGGTCAAGTGGCGTGTTTTGTCATCCCCGATGACCTCGACGACTTTTTCCGTGTCTCGGGCCTTCCCGAGTGGAAGGCCGGCATGTACCAGCGCAACATCGTCGTGATGAACGAACAGGCCGACGGCATCCGCGACGCTACGCACTTTGACATTGGCGACAAGAATGGTCTTAAGGCTGCCTACAGCGTCAAGTCGCTGTGCCTGTCGGGTGTGAAGAGCGAGCACAGGTGGTATGTTCCTGACGCCACTCAGGAGGATCCAAACCTGAACATCGCCGCAAGACTTACTAGGAGTCCTGAAGGTCGGGATCCGGAGCGGGTGCGCCAGCAAGCTGCGGTGGCCTACGGTCCCGTGGGAGAGAAGGGTAGAATTGGCTGGGTGGGCGATATCAACACTGAGGACCCCTCGGTCAAGGTCATTTTGGCCTTGTGCGGGCTTGATCCAGCTAAGGCCCATGTCGAGCCGTTGAAGCCTCGTGGGTTGCGGTTCGACGCTGCACAAGGACGTTTTGTCGAGATTGAGGACTGAATGTTCCGCGGGGAATCAGCCAAATCGGCACGCGGAGATGTCTAAGCGCAATCCCAGACATATAATACCGGTATCCATGTTCTTACGGTCCAACTTGCAGTACGGTATGTGGCTCGCCAGTATCATCTATCTGGCTTTTGGCGAGCCAGAACACTGATATGAATGAATACACATACTGGCATTCTTAGCAGCAGGTTCTACAACCGATATATCGGCCACTATACCTCTGAAAGCGACCTCTGCTTCAAGGTGCACTTGCGCGAGCCGTGGTCCTTAAGGATTCACATCGATAGCCATATTAGCCCCAAAGAAACATGTCAGACACCTCCTATGGACGACTTGACCGATATCATCTTATACAATCTGTCCCGCTCATGTTTGTGCTATCCCAGCCTTACGCCATTACTGTTGTTCCAATAATGATCGGGCAATTATTTAATACTGCGTTGCTTGTTAGATTACTCACTCCATTCCCGAATCTCCCTTCAAGGAAACCCCGTTTGTCTCTGATACTTTCCTTCCGCGGTACTTGGTCACCAGAAGTCCGACTTCAAGTATATCGGGAATTCATCAGGTCTAGCCACTGGATTCATCAGACTCGTCGACCAGATTCATGAACTCAATATCCAAACCGAATCAACATGTTCTTTTCCATTATTTCGCATTCGATTGCTAAGCCTAGTACCTACCTGGGCAGGGCCGTTAGCCGCATGTTTTACCCGAAAGGAGGGGTTCCACTAACTTGAAAGTTTTGGAGGTCGGCTCATAAGGCGGCCCCACTTCAATAATCGGCTAAACTCCGTTTACAGACCCACTTTTCGCGTCAGGATTCCGTTCACGCGCCGTCCCGTCTCGGCTCCGACATCTGGCCCCACCTTCCGGCCTTCGGTGGGTTGGGCGACGATAAGGGAAGTTGAACCGAGTGGATCTCGCTTTTCGCTGTCGCCTCAAGGTGATTTTCCACGTAACACCATACGACATGGAAAGAATTGTTCTTTGTGGAATGAAATGCTGTCTAGCTTCCGGTCTGATCCTGATACGGCTGCGTGACCAAAGGGGGTGGTCGGCTTCTGGATCGAGGACGGAGCAGTCCCAAACAATCAACAGGACTCGCAAGGACGCGACCTCCCACGACGTCCCCGTCCATATGAAACAATGATCCGCAAAATCATCAAGTGACAGTTTGTTGCGAACAATGCTGAAACGTAGGCGCAAGCTTTTTGTTGTACAATAACAATAACATTATGTTTGCTATGTAGGTTTGAGGTCCGTATGCTCCGCATGTTTCTATCTGGGCTTGTTGATCCGGCTCGTCCATGGGCTTGCTTCCTCCGTCCGCGCGTGCATAATACATGGGGAAAAGGAATTACAAGATGAAGAAAAGTATAAGACAGCGGAAGAAAAGAGTAGAAGTAGAGGAAGAAGTCGGACGACCCATACGCGTGTCGAGTTGAACTCTCCAAAGCCCATCCATCATTACCCGCCCCCCAAAGCCCAAGAGCAACCCAAACTACCCAGTTGGCGAACCGGTTGAGAATATCCAGTGGTCCCCACCCAAGCTGCTCTCGTCTAAAGAAGGGGGGAAAGAATAGTTGCCAACCAAAAAGAAACCCAGTCATACATGATCTTTTTGTCCGCCCATTAGTGTCATGAGATAAGCGTATTCCTCTAACCCGTGCCAGCCACAAAGCCGATATCTTGCCATCGGTTGCCGCCTGTTGCCCCAAGTATACATCGTCATTAGTTTTCCGAGCCATGTCGTCTCTTGTTTTTGTTCCCCCGTTCATAAGTCCCGTGAATGAATCGAGATGTCATCATTACAATATCTTTAGTCGAGGTGAATCGTACCGAAGGCGTCCGCCGGTAGGTGATCTGGGGCCCTGTACCTTCATGGGCACAGCATCCTCGTCGTCATAAATTCGCCACGAGCGCTAAACCCTTAGCCAGCAATGGCTGTCTGTGGACGAATCTGGAGCCAGGAATGCATTTTACAGCGTTCTGGTAAAGTCAATCCATGAGGGATCGGTAACTGCGCAATCTAGCCAACGATTTAAGCCTTGCGAGAACGGGCAGTAGCGGCGCCACTGGGGCGAGCGCCAGAAGCCTTGGCGCTGACGATATCCTTAGGGTCGGGCAACGGGGCCTGGGACATTCTGCGGAGAGACTTGCGACCAGTGGGGCGCTTTCCGTCCTTCTTGTAGGTAGCAAAGTAGAAGGAGATGAAGAGGACAAGGTAAGAGCTGAGGATACCAATGCCGGAGAAGGCAGCAAACTCCTCGCCAGCGCACTTGCCAGCATTGGGCATCCACGGGAAGTAGGTCGAGGTGAAATAGGTGTAAGAGGCGAAGTAGACAAAGCCTGTACGCGCAAAGAGTTAGCGTGGGTGACGAGATCGTTGCGAACGAGAAAAAAAAAAAGCTTACCGAGGTCAATGATGAACTGAATGATCTGGAGACGGGTGATCCACTCCTTCCACCAGATGCGGATGCCGCGCGCGCTCTGGAAGTAGTACCAGTACATGACGACGTGAACAGTCAAATTAAGGGTAATGGGAACCCAGGAGACGGAGGTGGAGCCGATCAACTGGGTGTAGCAGAGAAGAGCAGTGGCGCCATGGTGGTAGCAGTGGAGGAAAGCTGCAAAATGTTAGAAATCGTTGTACGGCGCGCGACATTCTCTTCTTCAACGGCAACATACTGAGAGGCTTCTTCTTGAGGAACAAGAAGCAGGTGTCCAGGAGCTCGAGGTACTTGGTAAGGTAGTTCAACTGCACAAGGTTAGTGCCGATCCCAAAAGCCCATCAGGCGGTGAGCCGCAACAACATACGTAGTAGAGGACAACCAGGGGCTGAGTCCAGCCGCCGTCGATGTGGCAGATGGCATGGAAGATGCCGCCGCGAACGACAATGGGGAGAAGCTGCTCAATGAAGAGAGCCAGGAGGATAGCGCTGATGGCGGTCAGGTAGAAGTTGTGGATCAGGAAAAGCGTGCGCAGCTTGAAGGGCTCGCGGTTGCGCATGAGCTCGCGACCGCCGAAGATGATGGTGTAGTAGATGACGATGAAGATGCTGGTCTCCTTGAGAGTGGACATGGGCGTCTCGCCGGGGACGAATCTGAAGTCTTCGGCAGGGTAGCCGACGACGGCCTCAAAGGCCTTGCTGAAGATGGGCCATAGATGAATGCCGAACGGGCGGTCGAGGGTGGGCCGGGGAAGGCTGTCGAGGAACGACACGGGGCTTGCGGTCGCCATCTTGAATGCGCGCAGTGAGAGATGTTGACAAAGTTGTTGTGCAACAATCGAGAGCCGAGCTGGACGGGTGCTGGGGGGAAAGAGGTCAATATAGGGACGGGAGGAGGTGCTGGAGCGTCGCGCGACGGGGTTAAGGGGGTTGCTCTGGGGGGCTCCGCGTACGGAATTCAGGGACTTGTGTTTGTCCGGGCGACGCACCAAAGGCGGCAAGATTTTTGTATTCGAGGCTCGGAATCCGCGGGCGGGCACGGGGGAGACTGGTCGAGATTAGGCCCCCAAGAATCCGCCGCCAAGAAATCGGCCACGCAGTAGTTACGGCCACTTGTGGTACCTCTGCAGAAAGGCGGACAGTGAGCTTCTCTGAATGTCGCAGTGATCACGATGCCGACGAGACTACATCCAAAAACGAGCGTTATACACAGATTTGGAATCGTTGAATTGACAGGTAGCAGGGGCGTTCACAGAAGAATTCCCAATGGTGCGAGTGAATGAATAGCCCAAAGCGAGTTATCATGACTTCAAATTTTGATGGAAGAAGGCCAAAAGTACCTTTGTTGACATGATGCAGCATGTACACTAGAGTAGACTTCAGTTTGAAAGGTCTAACGTGGCCAACAGCAAGGCCGCCAAATCTCAGCCCTTCGCAAGTCCAATCCATGTTAAGTGTACACGGTTCCTGGCCGCCGCATCCATCATCCATGCTCGCACCAGTTAAAAATCACGTCTTGTTAAAGCAAGTATCACCACCTGGAACTTCCGCCACCCATTTCACCACAGGACAGGGAAGCTGAGAGTGAGGCAAGGCTCCCAGGCCTTCCTTCAGTGTCAGTGAGCAGGTACTTCCGTGTGCACGGGTCTCCATCCCCGGGCCATGGCACTCTGGTGTAGAAGGTAGTCAGCCGCATGGACGGCGCTGTAGTGGTGCCTGGCACTCACTGCGAGTCGTTCTGGGCGATAGTCAACAAAGTGGAAAAGGGGTAGCCACCCAGACGCGCCTAAGGTAGCCTCGACGACACTTGGCTTTTCATTTCCAGTTCCTGCATGTGCAGTCCCCCAATCTGCCATTGCAGCGCTGACCACCCAATCACATCCAGAATCTCCGTCTGACCGTGCCGAACTATCCAGTTGTACGGCACCGGCACGGGTCTTAAGACATCGAAATAGCTACTGCCACTCATGACCGATAATGACCTTAACTGATGACATTGATGACAGTGGAGAGGCGCGGCGAAGCCCGTGATGAGATTGCAGTGTAGCTATTTCACATCGGGGTTCATCAATCGTATCTCGTGAGTGTTCCGGTGCGACTCAACGCGGGCTCCATCGAAAAGGGTCGGTCCTACCAAAAATCAACATGCCCGTTGAAACACGGATGAGATCGATGATTGACTCGAGACTTGGGGGCAGTCTTCTAGGCCGTTCAAGGTCCACCAAATAGCTACAACCCCCTACATCGGATACCTCGTTCATCATGCAGAGCGTCAACTGTCGGGCCGCAACGGGCTAACTCTTGATCAAACGAGTAGTGTAGAGTCCATGCCGAGGTTTGGGGAAGTAGCTAGTGCAGGACGTTCACAACTTGGTTATCAGGAAGAGATATCGTGGAAATTGATACGAGGACGTTCAAACACCCAGGCGAGCCCGAACCAACGGTGCGTATAAGAGAAGGTGAATGGCTTGCCCTCCAGCGATTGAGCTCACAACCTGGGGTGGCCCAGTGCTACGGTAAGACATTGACCAGCGGGTATACAAATTCGGTTTGTTCAATGATTCAATCGAGTCCATTTTTTTGAGGTTTCGCGGCTCTCGCCTGTTCAACAACCCCAACCCACCAATACTACAAGACGCGTTTTCTACTCTCTCCGAACTACATACTGGCTTTCGATCAGCCCATCATTCATCCACCCACAAATACACGAGTGTACAAGCCGTGAATCCTGAGATGACGAGACCATGTGCCGGTCAAAACATTCGGTTGGCAGTCAATTTCTTCCGATGATAAATAGGTTGATCCGTAAATCTCCAGCGCTTGCCGGTTCAAATGTTCCCAATCCTGGGAATTGTCTAAGAAAAAAAGTGAGGGATATCAAGGTCAACACGATGATGAGTTGAAGTGAATGTCCGCAACAACAGACACCACTTCATTGTGTGAAAGACCGACATGAGCAACACGCACTGGTTGCATCATCGCTGCAGGACGGATCGGATAAATCGACTGTGTTGGATGGATAAATCGACTGTATAGCAATTCGCGGGCTACCCCCAAGGTTAGTGTTAGGGTTAGTGGTTAGGGTTAGGTGTTAGGGTTAGTTCCGGGGGTGCAGGGGGCCGGTGAGAGGCCCCCGCATATAAATGAGAGTTCAACGCTTTAGAAAAAGTCGTTTTGAGCTTTCGTTGTCGTTGTCGAGACAATGATATTTTGGTGATGACTTGCGATCGCGAAAGTTTGGCGCGAGAGATGCCAAGCTTTGGGTCTTGGCTGTCAGTTTGTATGGGCTCCACACAGCGGATTCATCTGAGCACACAGTCGATTTATCCGGCTCGCTGCAGGAAGGCGTTATAGGTACCCCACGTTCTGTTGCTTCGACATCAGCCTCATTATGAAGTTAAAGAAATGTTTCAGCCACTTCAGCCACTACTGGTGCGGAAAAGTGGGCTGTTGTCTGTTCAATTGCATACCAAGCTCATGTACGAATTGGAAAGGTGAGCTTAGGGAGCTTGTGCACTGACCACCGAGTGGCTTGTCCAGAAGTACCTCGAGGGCGGAAAAAACACAGCTAGTCAGCTAACCGGAAAAGACATAGCCGAAGTATTCGAATGGTCCGATGCAGTGCAATACCGGAGACTTCCACTTGGGTTGAACAAGCATTTACGTCGCACACCATCGAACCTCAACCTCGTTAGCATTAATTGAGACCATCATCTCAGCTACCGTACCTCCCTCTACGTAACGTGCGTGCTTCTCCGTCTCCGCCGCCAATTACCGCCTTGCCTTTTCTTCCCCCCCGGTCTTCTCGCTTCGCAGTTCCAGCTTCTTACCGTGTGCTCTCAATTCTCATCTTCTAGTAGCCCCCTCCGTCCTTCCGTCACAATGGCCTCCTTCTTCCGCACTGCCGTCCGCGGTCCCTCCGCCGGCCTCTTCCGCGCCGTTGCCCGCCCCCAGCCCATCGCCGCCCGCGTCAGCCTTTTCAGCACCTCCAGCCGCTTCCGCTCCGAGCACCACGAGGAGACCTTCGAGGAGTTCACTGCCCGGTGAGTTTTGCCCCGGCAGCCCGGCCGGGAAGCTGCTACCTCTCCGAGCCCCGGAGGTCCCAGGCCCGAGCTAGCTACCTGCCTATCCTAGCTCGGCTTCACTATGACGTGATGCCTCCGACTCTCCTCCCCTCAGCCTCAGCCAGGGCCACCCCATCAACACCTCCATGCGCCCTCGAGAACTCCCCAATTCCTAACTTGCGCCTTTTCCAACAGCTACGAGAAGGAGTTTGATGCCGTTCAGGATGTTTTCGAGCTTCAGGTATGCACCACCTTCCATGCTCCCGTCCCACTTCGACTCTCACGGCCTACTCGACGACGCACCTTTTGCATTATCGATCAAGGGACAACAATGATTCAACTTGTTGGGTAGGGGCAAGGGAAGGAAGAGACTGTGAGACTGACGCTGGCATACCGAAATTAGCGCAACCTGAACAACGCTTTCGCTTACGATCTCGTCCCTTCCCCCTCCGTTCTCGCCGCCGCTCTCAAGGCTGCCCGCCGCGTCAACGACTTCCCCACCGCTGTCCGCGTCTTCGAGGGTAAGAGCCCCCGTCCTAACATCCATCACTGCCGCCACCGAAACCCGCACACATCGTAGCCATCGACGACCAGCCTATGCGTCAATACCAAGGTGTCCGATAAGCTCGGGTGGATAGGGAACAGCAAAACGGTCTTTTAGGAACCAGAACCATGCTGACAACGGGCTTCCGTCATAACAGGCATCAAGGCCAAGGTTGAGAACAAGGGCCAGTACGAGCAGTACCTCGCTGAGCTCAAGCCTCTTCGTGAGGAGCTCGGCATCACCCTCAAGGAGGACCTCTACCCCGAGGAGGCCAACTAAATTTAGGACCAACGTAACTTAGAAGATGCCATGAGAATCACCATTCCAACGACCCATCAATTATTCTCCCAGAATCTTTGGAAGTTTGAAAAGAGGGGATATGAGAGTATTGTGGCGAGAGGAGGGGGAGTTTGTGGAAGGGGAAAGCGTAGCGTGTGTGCTTGGAACCTATGAATAGGAGAGCGCACTCAACGCTAATTCCCTGGTACCATACATGTTTCTTTGCCTAGAGAACTCCTATTGCAGGAAGTAAGGGCGTAGTATATCCAAGAGGGCCTTAGAGAGAGGAATCGAACGAGTTCAACCTGTTTGTCGAGTTGGATACGATAACAGTTGGTTGTGTCACGGATTGTGTTTGGACGATGAATATCCCATGCCATGATCGTAGAGAGCAGCAAAATAGATGTATTCGAAAGGCAGTAATGAGTTTACCATAGATTTTACAAAAGCTGGATGCTGGTTACCATTCGTCATAAGAGATTGACCAGATTCACGATTGTCATGCCTGGTTCTACCTGGATTCTATTGCCTTTATCCATAGCAGGTAGAGTAAGTATCTAGAAAAAGGTAACCCCAATGCGCCGAGTGCCTCAACCTCTTTCATGTGCATCCCTCGATCCTCAAATGCAACCTGAGTACCTTGAACCATACAAAAGAAAATGAAAACAATCGATCTAATGAACCGTAAGATGTAAGATAGGGAGATGGGTATTGTGAAAAGATATTCCTACCGGCTGGAGAGAAAGAAGAAGAAGAAAAAGACCAATAGGTAACAAGCAATAAGCAAACAATCGTTTCACCAACCATTCCACCGTTGACAGGGACATAAGGAAAGCTGACCTGAAGCCATCTTAATCGTTGTCTTTGTCTCGGTCCTTGGTCACGAACCAGGAAAACAGCTGCAGTCATCGACCGACAGCCGAGCCATTCTTTCCTTCTCTCAAGCACCCAACGATCTCGCTCTCCGACCCCCAGGTTCGGTTCTAACTCCTATTCGTCTTGCCCTAATCACGGAGGTGCCCCCACCGGGGGTTAAAGTTTATGCCCCCATTTCCTCCACCATTCCCGTTTCCATCACTAGCATTGCCCGGCGCAGGACTATTACCCCGACTACTTGCCGCCGTATCCGTCGTGTTGCCAGCACCTCTACGGTTGACCGTCGTCCTGGGACTCATGATGCCCGTCGTCGTGCGCGGACTCCGCGGGACACTAGCCTGGCGGGTCTCGCGGCGGCCGCTCTTGAGATGTCTTAGCTCGGCGCGGGCGTTTTCCAGCTCGCGCTCACGGTCACGAATCATGGCCCGGTACTCGTCGTTTTGTTTGCCTAGGAACTTCTTCTCCTGGTCGGAGTTGATCTCATTGACGCGGACGACGTTGTCGTCGGCTTTGCGCTGGAGTTCTTCAATCTTGCGCTTCAGCGCCGTGTTCTCATTGTTTAGCTCCGTGTGCGCGTTGGAGGCGTTTTGATAGGCGGAGCGGCTGTATTCCATCTCGTTGGTCGCGGTGGCCATGCGCTTTTCGAGAGCGGCGAGCTTGCTTCTAGTGTCCTCTAGCTCCTGCTCGGCGCGGGCGAGACGGGCTAGGTCTGGGTTGGAGGAATTAGCAAGTTGAGATTGGGCGTCGGCAATTTTGGTTTCCAAGATTTTCACGTCTGCCTTGGCTGTGTCTAGGTCGTGTTTGCTGGCTTCGAGCCGCTTCTGTACTGCAGCGTTTTCGTCAACGGCCTTTTTGCAAGTCTTCTCGAACGTGCTGCGGTCGTGCAGGGCTTCAGTGTACTTGGGTTGTAGAACTTCCACCGTGCGCTTGTAAGACGCCAGTTCGACGCCGAGGTTCCTGGCTAGCAGTCGAGTTCGATTCTCGTCACTGGCTTCCCGTTCGAGATCCGACTCCAGTTCAAAGATCTTAAAGGCCAGGGCTTCAAGCTGCTCTACCGAAACTTCCATGAACTGTGTTGCCGGTCTACCGGGATATTTTTCCAGAGTGCTTCTTAGCAAATCGGTCATTCGAGACGGTGTGCCGTTTCGAGGAGTCTGGGTCTGAGAAAGCCTTACTCTCTTGGGCGTGCCAGCATCAACTTCGTCCTGTTTTTTTTTTTTCCTTCGTTTAGCGAGTTGATCCTAAGATAACCATAGTGGGTACGTTTCGGTTTCTGACACTTACCAAGTGGCGCTTACGGCCGGTGGCATCTCTTGAAGGAAGTACATGTTGAGTTGACTCCATACGGTTCTGCGAGCTCAACCAGTCATCAAAGACATCCGCAGGGAGAACTTGTGGCTCCCAAGATAGATCATGATCGGGGTTCTGCAAAAAGCAGGCGAAAAGCTCGGCTGCCTTGTGCGGTTCATGTCCTTCATCTGGTGGGTTTACGAACAGCCTTCTCGCCGTTGGAGTGGCAATCGCCAGGGTAAGAGCGTTTTTCTTTTCCAAATCGCTCAACTCATGCTCCATCTGCTGGAGTTGTAGGTCAACATGCTCTAGACTGTAGGAGACTACGAGAGACAAGACAACAGGAACCAGGCCGGGCGGGAATCTGGTTGACCTTGTCTCGTGATCAAACCTGATCGCCACATCGACAGGTCCACGTACGGCGGACAAATCCTGGTCTGGTGAAGCGAGAACCACCCACAAACCGTCGGAAGCCTCATCAGACGGGGTTGACTCGTCACGCCCAAGAACATTGTAGTTGAAACCAGGTGTAGAAACCACAGCTTCCAAGTAATCAAATGTCCTACCAGGTCGGCAAAGGATGAGAACTCGGAGATTCATATCACGAGCGAGATGAAGAAACTCATAGATGAACGAAAATTTTGTGTTCGTTCCCGTCGCGTGCTTCATCATCTCGGTGGGTGTCATGGCCGGGATGGTGTCCGCGTAGGCTGGCAAGTCGCAGAGGTCGGCCAGTCGCTGGAATATGGAGTCGATTTTTGCGGTCAGAAAATCGTTGGGCATCGCCGGATGAGATTCGCTAAAGGCCTGGCAAAACTCCTGCATCGAAGCTTTGTTCTTGTCGATCGTTTCGAGGTATTGGGGACGCGAATTTGCCGCCATCGGTAGGGTGACCAAGAACTCGGTCAACTCCGATTCTTCCTCGGGTTCCTGGGAGTCCATATTCCGAGATATTTGAGACATGTCGTCGTTGTTTTGTTCGAAATCGACATGTTCACGGGACGGTAGTGCATCGTGGTCGGCTGAGGCATCTAAATCAGATGGAGCAATAGTAGCAGGTAACTCGTTGGATGCCACATGCTCTTGGGTTTCTACCGGCTCGGGAGAGATATCGAGCTCTGTATGTGGGGCGTGGGGAGTGAACGGGAGTCCCAGACTACGTCTAAGCTGCTCAACAGCAGAAATGGTCTCACCGTTGGAAATGACGGACCCCGGATGCAACCCAGGACTCGGATCGATGCTGTGAAGAATATTACCTGATGGCTGAATCTCCCACGGATCCGTCGCATCAGGGTGAGGCGCAGGGAAAACGTTGGCTGGTGAGATTATGGTCGGCTGCGGTTCCTGCTCCTCAGGTTGGGTGGTGGCAAGGTCGGGATGCGGCGCTGGCGAGGTTAAGAGTGCGGATGGCTCATCTGACTGCTTGCCGTAGATGTGGTCTCGCAACCGTTGCAGCGTCTCTGTTGCGGAGAGCTGGGGCGTTTCCGCCGAGAACGCGTCGTCCATGCTAAAGTTAGCTGTCTCGCAGTCTTCGTCTTGAACAGGAGTGAGGGGTGTTGAGGAGGTCGCAGTGGGCAAGGTAGCAGAAGGGGCAGGGGTATTCGAATTATGAGATAAGTCCTCTGGGTCGATTCTGTCTGTGCTGTCAGAGTGCGGCTGCTTAGTGAGCTGGATTATGTCGAGCGTGCGCAGCATCATGTATGGTGATGCTGACAGCTCTTTGGTGCCACTAACCTCTTTCTGCACGGTGGCCGGAACAGTGTCGCTGTCGGTCTGGCTGTGGTAGGCCGCCCGTTCGGATTGCGTAGAATTCTCGATCGAGCTGGTGAGCTCGATTTGGCTGCGCAGTTGCTGTGAAATGCCGCTTGAAGAGAGCAGAACCTGGGCGAATTGCAAAGAAGCGCTGTTTGAAGTAAGGGATGAAGCGTGGGTAGGAGTTGTGGTGTCAGGCTTGTCGTTCGCCGGGCCCTGGCTGCGGTTATGCAAGTTTTGGCTCACGATTTGGCTAGTTGAGACGACAACTCCTGACTTGGATGAGGCCTCTTCTAGTGACCAATCGTAATCGATTTGTGTCAAGAACTTTCCGAGCGGGGAGCTGCTCCCGTTTGATTCGAGGTCTTGTTGTGATGAGGCCTCCTCGGCTGCGGTTTCCTGGTTGTCGGAGATGATGGATTGGGGTTCGATAGCCAAGTAACTTTCGATCTGTCTGAACGGAACCTCGGCCCCAGACTGCGTCGACTGAGCCTGGGCAGACGCGAATGAGGAAGACGGAATAGCAGCGTCTTCAGAGTTCGGATCTTCCACCGCTGAATGGTAGTCGCTAACTTCGTCGTCGGGCAGAAGTTCTGGCTCTTTCTGGGCTTCCTGCAGGGATGGCAAGGAATCACCCACGTCTTGTGAGTCGGGAATCGTCCGTTGGCTGATCTCCTGTGACGCTGCAGGTTCCTGATGCTGCGAGACGGGCTGGGAACTGCCTTGCGATGAAACAAAGACAGGTACGAAATCGGACGGGTCGACGGTGGGTTCGCACGGAATCTCAACAGCAATCTTGACGGGCTTTACGCGAGGATTGGCGCCCGTGTTGCCGTCCTGCGTGCCGGCGGTTCGAGCTCGCTTCCGCGGCTGCTGCTCTTCCTCTCGATCCAACGAGAGTCTGCGCTTCTGGCGGCGGCGAACAATTGGCAACTTGTCCTCCTCGTCTCCCTCGTCCTGGCTTTCGTTCTCTTGCTCGGTGCTGCCGTCGCTTTGCGGCGCCTTGTCCTTGATCAGCTCCCAGTGAGCAATTGCAGCTTCGTTCACGTGTCCAGCTGGTTCCTGTAAGCATGCTGGTGATTAGTTTATTGCACGCAAGGGCATGATATGGAGTCAAAAACATACCCAGGTCGGATCGAAGCTCTTCCCAGTGACGGGGTCGTTGGCCCAGTCGATCAGGTAAAACAGCCGTCCCTTTTCGGTCTTCTCCCCAGCAATGCGCCGAACTGAATAGAATGTTTCCGACGCTTCCTTCTTCGGCTTCTTGGCCTTGGTTGGCTTTCCGCGGCGCCCTCTGGGCATGACCCTCCCGGTTTCGACCTTGTCGGTGGTGTCCTTCTGGGGGACAGGGACACGGCCGCTGCGCCTGAAAGGTGTCAAGGGCGGATCTGACGGCGCACTTTTGTGCGCGGTGCGCTGTGAAGGCTTCGAATTGGGAGAGAACGGTCCGATTCGTTCGACGGCCCGTCTCGCGTTCTCATGGAGCTTTCTTCTCCAAGCTTCGTGCGCTGCCACAGCGTCGTTGTTGTTTTGGTCCTGGTGTGGTTCGGCAAGGCTGACATGGCCTCCTGTAGCCGCACTGCTTAGACACAAGTCAGCCACTGTTCGTTCCATTGCGGCCGCTAACAATGCAACTCCACCGCACCTGCAGAAGGCACCATAGTAACCTATTGGCCAGCCTTTCACTGTCAGGGGCAGCAGGGTAGCTCGCTACAGGGCCCGGCAGTGCAGCACCGACAAGCCCACCGAGCCACTGTAATTCTAAGCCATTGTTGATCTCCCTCTCACCCAACAACATCCTCGTGCGAATAGCTTCGACACTTACCTTGATGATTGCTCAGCCTTCTCAGCCCGCGAACTCTTCGGCATTGTTGTCTACTTATGGCTGCTTCGAGTTGATATTTCCGTCTGCTCTGTTATGAACGTTCAATCCCAAAGTTGGATGGGTTTGGAAGAGCAAAAGACAGAAAGGAGGAAAAAAGAGTATGGCTTCGCAATTCACATTTGAACCTCCACTGACACTTGTCTTAATCCATATCCTATCATGCCTATTCAACCGCTTGTTCAAGGCAGAGACAATATCTAAGCCCACTTTGTTTCCATCCGAAACATCTCGCAGCCCCGAGATCAGATGAATGACCGCGGCAGAGGCTGGGCCTTTGCAGGACCATCTATTGTCCATTCTCCTTGCTGAACAGAATTCTCCTTGCTGAACAGAATTCCCCTTGACATCGCATGGAAGACCCATCAACATGGCCGCACTTGATCAAGCACTCGATTTGTCTTGGCTTACCTTTTACCATCTCCCTAAGCGGTCGGGCAAAGTCGTCGAGGCCAGTCACCGGTGTGTATCTGACACAGGATGCTTCTCACGTCAGTCAAAGGTTTCGGCGGGTTGGTGTCGGCCTAGAAGTGACGAGGACGCGGTATCGTCCATGGCGATATTCACTCGAGACTTTCACATCGTGCTGCGCATCAACACAATGAGCCACGCAATTCGAGAGCGGCGTCGTCCTCGAGAAATACCCGTCATTTTAACTTGCGAACACGAGCTCGGAGGTTCAACATCGCGACTGTCTTTCAATGCCGTGCTTCACCTATATGCCACCCTGTCTTGCTTTGTCGAACTATGCCACCGTGATTCAAGTTCCGCCCCTAAGAAGCTACTCTGGGCAAACACAGTGCTGGAGGCTGGACACTCGGAGATCAAAGGTTTGCGGACTATATTCGACACTCGCACCCAATTGGATACTGCCAATTTTGAACGTGCTGGTTCGGCAGTAGTGTAAGTAAGCTTCGTTTCCCAGCTTCTTCTCGGGCACCGTGCTGTCCCATGGAACACACACGGCAGTGATAAGGAGCGAAGTACACTTACGTCACTGATCAGGGGTCGTTATCACAGACTTGGGGGGATCCGGACAGCCGGTACCACCTCAGTACCCCGATGCTAACCAAGTCGGAATCTGTGGATCTATACTTAAGAAAACGAACTTCCTATTTCGGTTGGAGGTAGATTTTGTTGCATTCAATGCCCATGAAAGCTACAAATTTTCTCCAGCCTCCCGTCACACAAAAGACGTGGATGCCACTTCCCAGTCGGTGGAGTATCAACTTTCCAAGATAAATACACTCAGAGCTCTTCGGTCAGTCTCTCTCGATCTGAGCTCCGAGCAGCTTTCTGGTTCTCACGGTCAACCACCAAGATGGGTCTCCTCTGGTGCGCTGTGATGGCCATGGCCGTTGCGCTGGCCTTTGCGCATCCCCAACAACCTTCCACATACCATCCAGACGATGTCACCTATCCCGGCTCTGTAACTGTTTTCACTGTTCCTGCCGCTTTCCCAACTTCAGTGTTCTCAAGCTACTATGGTGAGAATGACATGATGAATGCCTTATCCCGATGACCAAGAGCATTCTCTAACTCTTATATCCGCGTTTCAGTCAAGCCAGGTCCAACAAACCAGCCGCAACCCGTCTTATACGATCCTGTTCTGAATATCACATTCCCATTCAATCTTACGGACCCAAAGCACGTCCCGGATTCTAATGATGACCCGGTGATCTTCCCTCAACCCATCGCTAATATCTCAGATGCCACTGGGGAAGCTATCGCGTCAGCAGCTGTCTCTGAAATTTCGCGAATCTTCAAGAGCAACAATGTCGGAGGATCGACTACATGCTCCAAGTGCATTGCCGCTCTGGCGGTGGGCCAGATGGTAGCAAGATTGGCTCCCACTCACTTTCCAAGCGGCATGGTGTCGCTATGTCACTCGCTCAAGTTCAGCACATACAGCAGTTGCGAACTTACATATGGTCCCAACGGTTCCGGCGCTTCGTGGGCACAGATACTCGCAAAGGCCGATGTAGCGGGACTTGATGGAAAATACATCTGCTCGTATCTTCACAAGAATGTCTGCGAGTATCCCACTGTGACTTCCGCCAAGGCCGTATTCCCCAAGCCCAAGCCTAAGAAGCCTGCTGAGCCTCGTCGGAGTGGGAAGAAGGTCAAGGTGTTACACCTATCAGATCTACATCTTGGTGAGGCGACCTGCTGAATCATTTTTAGGTCGGCCAATATGCTAACCACCTTTAGACCCTCGATACAGCGTCGGATCTGAAGCGAACTGCACATCTTACATGTGCTGTAGATACTCTGAACCACCAGCAAACGGTACGGTCCCCGAGATCTCCGTGTCGGCTCCTCTCTTTGGCTACTACAAATGCGACTCCCCTTTCTACCTCGCCCTGGCCGCTCTGCAATCCATTGGTCCGTTGACGGGTACTTCCGCGAAGAACCCACCCGCCTTCTCACTCTACACAGGAGACCTGATCGCCCACGACGATGAAAACCAGGCGTCGCGCGCCTACGTCGAGGCCACCGAAGTTGCCATCTGGGAGACTTTCAAGGCCTATATCGGCGGACCTATCTATACTGCTCTGGGGGTAAGTTCAACTCGTAACCGTTGAAATCCATTCTATTCTGAACCAGCATGAAACTCACCACCCAATGCCGTCTAGAACCACGACACAACCCCAGCCGACTACGAAGCCCCTCACGCCATCGACAACAATTCCACACTAGGCTCTCAATTCTCCTGGAACTACGCCCACGTCTCCTCCCTCTGGGCGCACTACAACTGGCTCCCCTCTTCTGTCGCCCAACAAGCCTCTACCCACTACGCCGCCTACGCCGTTTCCCCTCCCCACCACCCAAACCTGAAAATCATCACCCTCAACAGCGACCTCTACTACCAGCACAACCCGTTCGCCCTTTTGAATGCCTCCAACCCCGACTACAGCGGCATGTTTTCTTGCCTGATCACCGAACTCCAAGCCGCCGAAGACGCCGGCCAGCGCGTTTGGATCGTGGCGCACATTCCTACCGGCTGGGACGGCGGGAGCGCTCTCCCAAATAGTGCGGATTACTTTTACCAGATTGTGGAAAGGTACTCGCCGCATGTGATTGCGAATATCTTCTTTGGGCACTCGCATGAGGACCAGGCCACGATATACTACCGTAACAACGGCACGGCGCAAACTAGAGAAGAAGCGCTGGTGACGGGTTGGGTCGGCCCCAGTTTGACACCGCTGCAGAACTTGAATAGCGGGTATAGGATGTATGAGGTGGACACGGGCAGTTGGGAGGTTATGGAGGCCTTCACGTTCTACAGTGATGTTGGGAGTTATACCAATCTTTCATCATCTGTTGACGGAGAAGGAAACGGAGGACAAGGAGAAGGACCGGTCTTCAAACTAGAGTACTCGACTCGTGCTACCTATGGGCCGGCGGTCAACTGGCCGAGCGACGCACCGCTTAATGCCACGTTCTGGCATGGGGTGACGGAGGCGATGGAGCGGAACAGGACGCTTGCTGAGCTGTTTACGCAGTATCAGGGGAAGAGTAGCGCCAAGAGTAAGAAATGTGAGACGGAAGAATGCACGAAAGCGAAAATCTGCTATATGCGCAGTGGGAGCACGGCGCTGGGCAAGCAGTGCAAGCAAGGATATGGGAGTGTGCAGTAAGGCAGTGTCGGCTTTTTGTGGTGCGGCTGGGTAGCTAGAATGTTGTTTTGGGGGGAAGCAAGGTAATAATTAGGAGGCAGAACGAGTGATCTCAAAACGGGAAACAGAAGTCATTGGGTCTTTGTAAGGGGTGAAGCCAACGGTGAAGTACAAGTATGGTTGTTCAGTCTTGGCATCACAGTTGGTTTGTTTACTTACCCCTGATGTTCGCCCCACTCATATTCAGCAAGCCAGCCACGCTGAGGCACAACAGTTAGGTTCGCCGAAGAATGGAATATCGCACAAGCATGGCAGCGATGATCAGCGTGGATCGACTTAGTCGGAGTTGTTGAAATTTAGGACATTGATGACCACACATGGATTCTGTTAAAAGTAGGCTGAAAAGGAAACACAAGTCTATCATTTGATCATGAGCATAAAAACAGAGAGGTATAAGGAAACAGAATGCCACAACCAAGCCCAAAAGCCGCTGTTCCCAAACTTTGAACCCTTTCAAGCATAACTTCATTCAAAGGGACCCTTCGTGTCCAGCATTCACCAGCAGAAAGCCCCCCTTTGATGCACACGTTCAGGTTGATCCCTCATTTCACACAGCCAGTGTCAACTAAAAAAAAAATCGCCACGCCTGGCCAGTTCCAGTACCACCCCCTCACAGAAGTCCTTTTGATATCCGCCAGTTTTGAGCTTTTGTACACCGGTAAGAATACACCCCCATGAAGTTGTACACTGAGTTTCGATTATCAGCAGTCAAGCCAACGATGCGTTGTCTGTACCTGATTGTAGGATGATGTCGTTGATTACGTCTCAAGGACATCTCTCTCCTCCTCCGTCGGAAGCGCAGGCGTCTCATGAGTTGGGAAGTCTTCCCCCTTCTCAAAAGCCACACCTGGTCCCTGATAGCTCGGTGGGGCGGTGGTCACGCTTGGCTGCGTCGGCAGCGGGCTCGGGGTCTTTTTCTCGGTAGTCGTCAGCGGCACGTCCCCTCCCTCTTCGTCAATCGTCAAGATTCTGCGTACCGAGTTCGTTCCGGTTGTGTTCGCTCTCAAGGGCTTCGGACTAAGCACCGACGGGTACTGGGTAACATAAGTTGGCGATCTTGCATCTTCGGACCCAAAGGGAAGTGCGCGAGCCGGGATCTCTTTACCCGCTGTCCCAATTGCCAATCCACCAAAAGCAGGACGCTCACCGAGCTTCTGCAACGTTTCTTGCTGGTGTATCGCCAGCTTCTCAAGCTGGACTGCGGGATTCTGCAATCATCATTTCTGTTAGCCAAACCACAAGGGTGTTAGAGGCTGCTGGATATTAGCAACTTCTTATGCATGCATGTATACATACCCATTCGGATTGCGCTGGTACGCCGGCGGCAGCAGGGAACTGCCGCTCATTCTCACCTCTCGAGGATCTCGGTCCTTGGATGGGCGCGGGGGTGACAGGAAGACTTGGACGGTCATCCTCGGTCGGGAAGTCAGTCACCCTAGAGCTCTTCCTAGATCTGCTCTGAGCGCGACCAGGACTGGTCGGTCTCGACGTGGCCGCTGCCGAGCCCTTGCTTCCGGAGCGGCGGTGCTTCTGCAAAGCGTCGACATAGCGGTTGATTTCGGGTACATCATCCCACGCATTTCCTCTAGTTGTGAAAGAGGTCCAGGGGTTAGCACTTGCGGGAGTTGTCGGGGTGACAGCCTCGCTCTTCGGCTCAAGGGTGGGCGATGCTGTAGCTGACGCCACAGCGGACGGCGTCGCAGTTGACGCAGCCGAGAGCTTTCCCTGCTCAGGAGGTGGTTCCGGGAAAACCCTAGTGGGTTCGGGTGCTTGTTTCTCCCAGGGGAAGATCGGAGCGGGCTTTTGAGTGGGCGCCGCCTCGGGCACCTTGTACCACATATCCTTGGGCGGACTGGGATACCGGGCAGGTGGGACGAACTGTTGAGTGTTGGAGGACATCGTATAGTGCGTCTGTGGGAAGTTGGCAGCTTCTGGCTTGGAGCCAGCCGGAGGAGAGTGTCTTGAAGCATCCCAGGATGCTCCGTGACTGGTGTAGGTGCTATGGGTATTCTGGCTCTGCGTCTGGTGGCTCTGCGTCTTATGGCTCTGGCTGGAAGGGAGTTGGAAAGAGACGTTGCGCTGTTGCTGTTGTTGCTGTTGTTGTTGTTCACCCTTTACGAACTTCTGGACAACGTCGGTAGTCTTGTTCGACTAGTGAGTTAAGTCAGTATATTGTTGATTGAAAGATGGATCGTCTGGGAAGCAGTTCGGACACTCACGTTGCCGCGGTAGTGGCGATCATAAACAGCCCACCATCTACCGATCATCTCGTCGTAGGTGCTGCTCCCGGTGGTCTGGGTGCGACCCTGAACCCACGGTTTCTCTGAGCCAATGAAGTGAAGCAAATTGATGCTCGATTGAAAGTGTTTGTAGGCCGGGATGTACTGGTAGTGGGCGGAGGGCGTGACATTGTAGGTGAAGCTGAGGCGGTTATAGGTGTTCCTGAAATGCATGTTCAAGAGACCCTGATCGGCACCGTCAAAAGAAATTCCCCTCTCAGCCATAGCCAACATGGCGTAGTAATCACCCATGTTGGGAGACAAGACCATGACACCAGTGTTGAACAGGTCGGGCCAACCGATATCGGGAGCGGCGGAGAAGGCGTGGGGAAGGTCGAAGAGTTCATCGGGAGCTCTGTAAGCTACAACGTCGGCATCGATATAGACGATCTTGCGGAACTGGGTCTGCTTCCAGAGGTTGATCTTGGTGAAGGCCGAGTGCAGATCAGGGCGGTTCATGAGGAACAGGTTAGCCGGTCGGTCATTTTGAATGGTTTCGACGGGAATGACATAGTCATAAACGGTCTTGTCGGGAGTTAGCCATGCGTTTTGCTTGGAGATTGAAGTCGGACTGTGGTGGACAGGCTTACTTGGAGCTGTTCCACAACCTCGTTGGAGATATTTTCGGGGGTGATCAAGATAGCGAGCTTCTTGTGGGTGCCGGAATCACGCAGCGAGTGCGCAAGAACCAGAGCACCGGGAAGGTATGCGTCATTCAAGAGAAGCTATTCGAAAGGGGGATGTCAGCTGTTGCGATTCTTCGCGAAGAGTGTCTGGGTCTGGTTGCGGCAGGCGTACTGCAGGCAGATACTGCCATTGGACAATGCAACAATACATAGAATTTCCAAGTACCGCCAGCCTTGTGACACAGACAATGCGCGGGGGAGGGGGGAAGAAGAGAAGAATGGGATCACAAAGAGGAGTAGACTTACACTAGCATAAACATCCTCTCCTTTGGTGATCGCCATCTTGACAATCACAAAATTCGAGTTGCGGCCGTTGGACTTTGAGGGCGGAAAATGGCCAAAAAGGAAAGCAAATGTTCAAAAGTCTGCTTGGTGCTTGCTTGGTACTTGCTGACGCTTGAGAAGAAGAGAAGGAGCAATCACACAAATGTGGAGCGCACGCCAGGCGGTTTTATAAGTAAATGAACCTAACTTGGCGACAAGCCTGTGATCGATACGGACGGAAGATATCAGAATACCCGACTACTTAGTGTACAAGCAGTGGACAGTCAGTCGAAGGAGGCTGCAGTGTGGCAAGGTCAAGAAGTTGCAAGGTTAATCTGGGAAGGCCGAGATGGTCGAAGAGGTAGGTGGGAGTAAGGCACAGACGAGAGAGCCCCAAGCATGATGATCTGACGACTGGGAGCTTGGATTCCACCTCCATCTCGTCTGGCTGGCTTGGTGGAAAGGCGGGAACTGTGGAAGTGGAAGCGCTGGGACGAGAAACTGAAGCAGGTACGTACACAGCCGTGCATTGCGCACTCGATGCCATCATCTGGCGGGGCAACATTGCTGCGAGGGGTAAGTACCTTGCCCAGCTACGCTGCGCAGACCCGGACCCTCTTCGGTGACTCCAGTCCCTCGGGTTAGGCCCCGGTCACGGTGCGCATTGCGATTGAGGATGAGAAGTGGACTCTTCGGCAACTGAACGAAGAGATGACTGGAGTCCCGTCACTGTTGCAAGGGTCTCTCCTTGGGCCTCTTCCTTTCTTTCTTCTTCCAACCACCCGGACGAGGACCTTGATACCACCTTCGCCTCTCTTTTCCCCCTGGCTTGTGATAGCGCAATGGCATTCCCTCGGTCGCTTCAACGCCATTGCATCCTGCTGTGGCCTCAATTGCATTCCAGTCACAGCGTGAGGGCTCCATTGAGAGCGGGCCCATTATTCTGGCAACAGTTGAATGGAACAACGGCCGATATCGATGAAGATGACCCGGGCTGTAAACCTTTGGGCAAAAAAGACGATCACTCGGCTATGACTCCCCATCGATATCATATCTATCAGCGAGAGCTCCCGATGCTCCGACAGGCTGTGGACCCTGAGCCTCACGGCATCAATGCATGTTGACCTGTGGCCCAAAGCAGCAAGGGCAACACAACGACCTCCCATCTCGATATTGGCAGTCGTCAGCTCCTCCGTGAACAGGCCGCGGTTGGGCATCCTCGAGGATAGGAAGAACACAGTCCGACACAGTTGGATGCCAAGAGCCGTTGTGAATGTCTCGCTGCTGGTGATACATGGCGTTTGCATCCAGCATCTCTGAAAGGGAATTGGCTTGCATTATGCAGTATTACCCCATGGATAGTCCTACAAATTCGTAGACTTCTCGCCCTTATTGATCAAATAACTTTCTTCATCACCATGAACACCTTCAGCATCTTGTTTTGCCAGTTTCAGACCGCTTCCGTCCTTCCACTACCACTCATAACCTAGCTTGCCCAGTGCCCAGTGAGGCGAAAACCGTCAAGATGCGAGCCTGCCTGATACCGCCCCCTCACCATCTTTTTTTGTGATATATTATACAATGAGATACACTCATCGTCGTTACACGGGTCTGACAGATTGACAGGACGTTGATAACAGTTCTACTGTCTTGCCTCCACTCGTTAAGGTCGACCATCGCTGACACTTAATTTGCCCTACGGTGTCGTACATGAGCTACCCCGCATCAATTCACATCTGATCCATCCCCGCACCACCTAGCCAGGGCTCATGTTGTGCCTGCCTAGCTCTCCCCGCAGCAGCTGTCATGATTGGGCACGACCTGTCAAGTGTCAACCCTTTAAGCAACCAATGAGCAGAATTCTGCTTTCGAAGGCGAAGTACTGTACAACGTCGGGCCATCCGTTTCTTTAGGTTCCTTAATAAAAAACAGGCATAGTCTGTAGGTAAGTACGATGTATACCACAGTGTCTTTGCCCGCTTGAAATCTTATGCAAGACTGAGTGTGCTTTTGAATGTCTCCATCCTCCAGCGCTCTATGTGAGAAAAAAATACTGGTGGGAAAAGAGAGAGCTCCACAGAAACTGAATCAAATGACAGTAGGTACTCCGGGGGGGATGGTGGCACTTCTCCACACTCCTTTTTGCTGGCATAAAATGTACCGCAAAGATAAGTACCGCAAAGAATCAGGCCATCCGTTTTTAGGTTCCCTGGGAACCAGGTATAGTCTATAAGCATACTTACTGCGACATTCATGCTCTCCAGAAATTGTATGCAAGATGGTGATTTGAACATCCACACCCTCCAGCGCTCTGGAAAAGATAGATAGAAAAGATAGGGCAGAGGAAGGATCGAATTGACAGTGTTCCGGGGTAGCAACACGTCTCCTCACTTTTTTTCCCGGGTTTACATGCACATATTCGGACAGTATACTTACAGATTGTGTTTGATTTCGTTAGAACCTAAGAACGGATGGCCCGAATCTATACGATAGGGTTGCACTCAAGGGACCTCAAATACTTACTGTGGTATGTAGACAGCTTGCCTTCCAATTAGGAACAGTTCTCTCTGTCCTATCTACTCATGCCCGATTCTTCCCTCGACGAGCTTCTTAGTGGTGGGTTGCAGACAATATTTGATTGATACCGCTGGGACTTGTAGCGTTAGATCCGAGCCTTACGAGGAAGAATAGTAGCCTAACCCGAAGCTTTCCCCCTTGATCCAGAACGAGGAGAAGCTCTAGAACCTTGACCAACTCACTCTGCATGTCCAATTACAACGACGGCCTTTCTGAAATACGAATGAGATTCTGTCGTCTTCATTTTCTTTGCAAACAGCTCGTGTCAATATGGCTGAGCCATCTTACTCGCAGCACAGTCTTCATCTCTTTCGATTTCAGTTCGCAACAAAGGCATCCAACAGGCCGACGAGCCATGGCTCTTCACTAACAATCAACAACGATTCGCAAGGAGAGGGGAACGAAGATGACGGCGGATCACATTGTGGTTTTTCAAGGACACTTGGTGGCAGTTGCGAAGGCACCAGAGGCGAGTAGATGGTATTTAGACAAGCAGTAACACATGATAACCCATTACATCTCAGAACATATATATCAATGATCGTTAAAGTAGCCCAACGTGAGCATCGTCTCGCTCTTCGTTACTAGAACAAACAACAAATAGCTGTGCCCAAGCTCACCTTCATACACAAGACAAACCAAACACCTACAAGTCCTTCTTGTAAGCATGCTCCGGCTTATGCGTAGTCTCGTAATCAACATGGACATACGCCCTCTCCACATCCGGCAAGCTCTCCAACTTCATCTGTAACTCCTCCGCGACATCATGCGTCTCCATCAGGCTTGCATCCGGGTCCATGACCACATCGACCTCCGCAATCAGCCTCGGGCCCGAGTGGTATGCCCTCACCGTATCGATCTGCTTGATCAAGGGCGAGTGCGTAACGCACACATAGGTAATCAGTTGCTGGATCTCGACGCTAGCCGTAACGCCCACCAATAACAAAAACTCGGTGAAGGCGGTGCGCAGCCAGATGGCCGTAATAATCACACTCAAGAAAATGGCGCCTGCCGGGTCGAGCCACCACACCAGCTTGGCGCCGCCGACCGAGGTGAGGATACCAAAGCCGTTGACGAGCAGATCGTTGCGATGATCCTGCCAGAGGATGCGCACCTGGCTGTACTTGTCTTTCAGCGACCAGGTATACAAAAAGAGCGAGAACTTGGTGGCGAAGGCGACGCACACGGCGATAACCGAGGGCAGATGAAAATCCTTGGTACCCGCCTCCTTGTCGTGCTTCGCCAGGTCCTGCGCGCTGAAAGCAATGAGCACGACCGAGACGGCCGTCATGATGAAGCAGAAGGTGATGTTGCCAACCGTCTCGAGCCGTGCCTTGCCCGAAGGGAAACGAGCAGGGTCAACCCGTTTCACGGCCCGGTTGGTCAGGATCAAAGTCACGTTGCTGAGCGGGTCGAAGATGGCGTCCGCCATGGTGGTGAAGAGCGAAAGCGAGCCCGAAGAAATGGCTGCGTAGAGTTGGAGCACCGTCAAAGTGACGTTGGCGACCAGCGAGCCCCAGACTGCAATCTGGAACTTCAGGTGATCATCTCCCTGCTCCTGGCGCGCCTCGGCGACATGCTCTTCCACGCTCTTGAGCATGCGCTCGATGGTCTCGTTCTGGGCCTCGTAGAAGCCCCGGACGCGGCGGGCTTGCAGAGCAGAGCGGCCGATGGACGGTTTCCACTTTGACCCGTGTCCGTGTCCCTTGGAGCTGGGCCCGGACTTCAAAGCCTCACCCATGCCCGTGCTGGCAGCGCCCGCGGAATCGGAGTCGGATCGAGCGGCATCGCGCTTCCTAGACGTGTTTGCCTTGATGGCTGCTAGCTCCGAGGGGGTCTTGTATCGCTGCGATAGTCCGTAGGGATCGTGCTCGGCGCTGACGAGCGGGAGGCGACCGGTTCGCTGGCTCTCCACTTCGACGTCGCGGTGCCTGGTTACGCCGTGGTCGTCTCCATCCGTAGCTTCACACCCGGTACTACTGGCTGCTGCTTCAGACCCGCCCATCTGATGCTGATGATTATGGTGATGGTGGTGGTGTCGATGATGGGAATGTGTATGCGGGAGCGATATCGAGCTGGCCGACTGAGATTGGGTTCTGAAGGCGTGCGGGTGATGCGAAATGCTGTGCGAAAGATCGGGCTCCATGGTGAAGGTTAAGGTGCCGTCTCAACCAGATCGCAACCTACTAAACTCGAAAAAGGTTTCGGTTGGTACGTGGGGTGTTGGTGGGAGGACGTAGGACGCGCGGTATTTACAAGTGAAGGGCACCGAATTGCATGAAAGGATGCATGGGGTAACATATACGTCTAGGATAAAGGGCTGAACCTCCGAAGGTCGTATGAGACGGCGGTCAATCGATAACCGTAAGTGGATAGGAGGCCACAACGAAGTCTTGTTGAGCTTGCCAAGTCGCGGAAGTGGAAGTCGCGCTGATTTCTCAAGGGAAGTTTTGTCGACATGGATCCAATAGAGGTAAGTAATTCTTGTTGGTTACAGGGGAGGCGGGGCCCTGCACGGGGGGCTGAGTCCATTGGAAAGTCGCCGGCCGATCAACAATTGACCGATGAGAGGTTGGTTGGGTGAGGCCGCCCGGGAAAGAAAACAAAGAAAGCCGGCTGTGTTGATTGATCACAACAACCAACGGGAGGTAGATTAGCAAGGTAGTGAATCGCTCTGTTAGATGGCGCTCAAGGCGCGATCGGAAGCGAAGACAAGTTCTCCTGAACCATTCGTTTCCACACGTTGCATCTTCCATGCCTGGAGGTGATTCCTGTGTACGTATAATCCACTCGCGTTGCCCTGCATGCGAGCGACATTTCCATATCAGAGGGGCATCGGCATGGCGGTTTGCCTGGACAACGGGGCTGGCCTGGGGGGTTCAGATAGCTGGTACGCCGTCATCGTGTTTCCTTG
The DNA here is from genome assembly GCF_000182925.2 of Neurospora crassa OR74A. Classification (NCBI taxonomy): domain Eukaryota; kingdom Fungi; phylum Ascomycota; class Sordariomycetes; order Sordariales; family Sordariaceae; genus Neurospora; species Neurospora crassa. Next base: position 4,325,034 of record NC_026505.1, read on the forward strand.
TGTTCCCGTATCGGGTTGGTCAATTCGACACTTTTGACTCGTTGTCCTCATGCTGGAAGGGTAGGTGCCAGATCCCATCAGCATCGTAGTTGATGGGAAAGCGCAGATGCAAATCTGTGTGTGTAAGTATGGGCTTGGAGTCTGGAAAAGAGGGTCGTCATCTTGACTGGATGATCTGATAACGGTTATGGTGGACATCATCAGGGTTCAGGGCAGTAACCAAGAAGCCACCACCCACACCGGAGTGGACAGCAACTCGAACTGCCAAGGTCGGATTCGAAAGGATCGCAAAAAGGGAGGCAAAGGGGAAAGTCAAAATGGGCTCTACACATACTTATAGGGCTAATGCTCAAGCTGAATGGCAAGCCCAGTTCAAACTCGGGGTTAATCGGAAGCGTTACGACCTGTTTCAAGATCTTCAAGCCGAGGCGATCCCGATGTTAGCTGGCTGGCGGGGTGTACACTAGAAGTGCCCGATGTTGTGCTTGTAACGGCGGGCCAAGAGCACTTCTCCAACACCACAAAATGGACCATCTATCATCGCGAGTTGTAGGATAGATATAGTAGATGATTCTAACCAACTTGATGCTATGTAGTTTCCAGGAGCCTGGAGTCAAGCAGTCCATATTGTCTTTGTCCTATATACTCTTACAAGCTCCATTTCAAATCTTGGCCTCAAACTTCCCCGAATCTGCATCCTCGCTCCTCTCCAAGATCCAATCGCCGACATCCTTGTAGAACTCCTCACTACATGGACCATCAGCATGCAACTGATGAAACCACCCCTCATACCGCTTGAACATTCTATCCTTCACCGTGCTCGCAATAACACGATCATAATACCGCTTGCTGGCATTATAATCTGTCGCCTTATCACTCGAACCATGGCCAAGCCAGATCGCCTTGATCTTAGTATTCTCTCCTCCAACCGGCCTGATCGTTCCCCGCGTCAAGCCATCCGTGCGGTCCAGCATTCCCGACAAACCTTCCAAGGTCCCGGTGTTATGGAGCAGCTCATCCGCCGCGATGCTCTTCTGAACCTCCGGGTCGCGTGACAGGTCTTCAGGCGGGATCTTGTTGACCAGCTGCCGATGTGGAAAAATCTTGCTCGCAAATCGGCCGCCGTACACCTTGATGAAACCGGGTTTCAGCTCGGGTGCAAACCCGATGAAGGGGCTCTCCAGCAGCCAGCCCCGCACTCGGCTGACGATGCGCTCCTGGTACTGCTCGTCGCAGGCAAGCGTGAGAACCTGGCCGCCACCCATGGAGTGGCCCATGATGAAGACGGGCGGCGCCCCGGGGGCATCGGACAGGTGCGGCTCGATAAAGGCCACCATGTCGGCGATGACCCTGGACGTTGGCCCGGTCAGGCCCCTGTCGGCTGGCTTCTTGACGCTGCGTCCCCAGCCGCGTTGGTCGAACCCGTAAACGGCGATTCCGCGCGCTGCGAGTGACGGGAAGAAGCCGTAGTATCGGTTGATATGGTCGCTGAATCCGTGGATGAAGATGAGCGTCGCTTTGATTGGCCCTTCGGGCTGTGTGGCGTTTTGTCGTGTAAGTGAGAGTTGAGGCGGCTCAAGTCTGGAAGTTGCGTGATACGTACCTCCCATGATTTAGTATACAACGATGCACCCTCGACCTCGAGAGTGCTTTCCTTTTCGACTGCCATACTGTACGCTTCTACTGTAGAATTTGGTCCGCCGGGTCTTCAACGCCTTCAGAATTGGTTCGAATCGGGAATAAAACTCCGGTCGTCGATAGTACTAGGTTGTCCGAGCGACGGCCAGGAGAGAAACGAGCTGAGTTCGCCGCCGGTATACTCGGACGATGAGATACGAGGGTTATGGTCCGGTTAGACTCCGAGATTATAAAAGGCGGAGGAGAACCTGCTCGTTGACAACGGAGGGGTTTCGTATATAAGATCATTTCCCAAAAAGGCAGTGTTTTTCGTAACGCCTTCACGTGCTACAAGAGCATGGAAACGTGGAAGTTGCCAAGCCTGCTCACCCGCAACCAACGTAGCAGCTTTGATCACTACTGGTACCTTATGTAAAGCCGTCCTGATTCAGTGGTCGGTGCCTTGAAACTCCGAGAATCAAAGGAATTGACTTCATTCCAACGCATCTAAAAACAACCAAAAAACACAAGATACGGACCAAACAATTTTGTGCGAACTGAAAGAAAAAAAAATCAATGCTCATTTCGAGTATCGCAATGGATAGACACCGTCCCGCCACCTCCACACGTAAATGCTTGCATAACGCCTCCTCTTTTTGGATCCTTTGCTGATGAAACCGACGCTTTGGTGTTCCCTGTATCCCTACATTGTAACAATGAACATGAACATTGGAACACCCAGTCCCAAACAAAACACTCCCTCTTTCCCAGGTATAGCCATGACTCCCCGACCCAGAAAAGCAGACCCAGATGTCCGACGATAAGAACATGTGGCGAATGACGCCTTATCCGCACAACCCAGCACCTCCTAGCCTCTGTCCTCATTGCTTCATATCGTCATGTAAATAGTAGAAGAAAGAGAGATTCATCAAGGTATAACCGCCAGCTAAACCCCCCCTTCCTAATAAGAAAAAAAAATCGAGAATGAACCCAAAAGCCTATCCCGCTGTGCTGCCAGCCGAGCACTTAAATATCTGGCAAATGGTCCTCATCCTGCAGTTCCGTGCCGGCGAAAATATCCTGCGAGTTCGCAGTAGTTGTTTGGAAGCCAAACTTTTGAATCGGAGAATCTTCATCGGGTGTCCGAATACCTATACCGCTGTCGTCGTGGACAGACGGTTGGGTCGCTGTCGATGCAGGCATCGGAAATCGAGCCCGGTCTGGCTGCGACTCGGACATTCGAGATGCGCTGGAATCATCGCTTCCACTTCTATATCTGGATGCCTCGTTGCTTGCCTCGTTGCTTGCGCCCTGTTGCTGTGAGACAAGGGAAGTATACTCGTGTGTCGACTTTTGCTTGAGAAATCCACCATATTCTGCCACAAAGAGAATCATCTCATCGATAAAACACTTGGTGACCCACCAAGAGCCAAAACTCTTGCCTTGGCCTAGGGTAATATCCCTCATTACGGCTGTGCCCAATCGCTGAACACACCAGACAATATCGGTATGTGATGCGTAGGGGAAGTGCGAAGGTAGGGAGCGAAGAAAGCTCACCCACCGATCCAAAACGTTCGAGGCAGTGGATTCCTCAGGGGTTCCTACCTGGGGTTGCCGACCATTGCGCATCGCCATCTCTCCGTGTAGCGTCAGGCCTTCGATTTCCCATGGAATATTGACCGGGTCTAAGAGGTCACGCATCTCTTTGAGAAGGAGATTCACTACATCATCCATGCCCCTCAATGGAACACTTTCGGCAACCTTTCTTAGGTTGATTATGTTGATCCATTCCATGTACATGAGGTCGCGGTTTGCTGGGTTCGACAGCATGTTGGCGGCAGCATGAGCGGTAAGGTTGACACGGAGCACTCTATCCAGTAAGCCTGCGAATAGAGTTGCTGGTGCTTCTTTGGCCTTGAGAACGTGAGGAGGCTGTCCTTGAAAGGAATCGCGAATGTGTGGGACGAGCTTATCTGCTATATTTCTCAACGTATCGAGCACTGTCTTGGGAACCACTTGTAGGACCAAGCTCGAGACAATGCGCATCATGCGCTGGTAGAGAACAAAATCGCACTCCTCTATCCAAGGTGCGACAGCCGGGTTGCTGAAGAGCTTCTGGACCGGCATTGTGAGAGTACCCTGGAATGAGGTGTAAAGGTGGAAGAAAGTCTTTTCTTTACAATACCGGATGCATTCTACCAAAGACGTACAGTGTGACCGGTAGAGCGCAGCCAGCGACTTGGCAGCGTCCGGATCGGTATTTTTGGGTAGAAACGGCTCGATCCCTGGTAGGACGAGCGGGTCAGACTGCTGGAACGACTCTTCGGTTTCGGCGGCAAAACAAAGCTTCTGTACTGTCTTGGTTGCCGTCGTGCTCAGCTGGTCGATGTTGGCTACCTGGACTTGGTTGTACAGGCTGTGAACATATTCTGGTGGCCGCCTCACCCGGGTCTCCGGTTGCTGGCCCAGGTCAGGCGTGGGAAGTACAGGGCGTTCGGTGGCTCTTGTATTGTCCGGTGCCGTGCTACTGAAGAATTAGCAAGGATAAAAGCGTTCAAGTCCAGGTGTCGTTGCTCACTTGAAAGTTTGGGAGAATGACTGCTCCTCCGCTGGGGAAACCTGAGGTTGAGTCGAGACATCTCGCACATCAGGCTGGTCTTCGCGAAGCTGAAAGTTGACATAATGATATTTTGACTCTCCTCGAACACCAAGGCGACGAGTTTTCAGTCCTGGAAAAAGAACCCGGACAAGCTTTCCAAAACTGGCAGGGTTCAAGACTGTTATCCTCTCGGTGGCACACCTGGAGGCGTAGTTGGCGTAAACCCTCCCTCTGGGTACCGATCCCTTGCCCTTTGAGCAGACTTGGCTGATCCTGTCGTCTTGTTAGCCCACAGTCTTGACAAATTTACCCATGTGACCAACGTACCAAAGCATTGCGAAAACCTGGCGGGTTCGTTCTGAATGGGGACCGCGTTCGTTGCCATGCAGCTCCTCTGCAACCTCCTGAAGATTCCTGTGTTTATTGGCGACATATAGCTGACGCATTTCCACTTCGTTGTTCGCACTTGAGCGTGACCCCCCCTTGGATTGCGATGTCATTCCGATGTAGGAACCGTGGTCGTTGTTGCCGTCATGGTCCACCATCTGACTGTCCTCCACAAAACTGGTGTTTCCGCCAAAGGAGTCGGCGGACAAAGACTGGCGGCTCATACTGTGGCTGTCGTGGTATTGAACGTTCTGCATCGAAGCGTTGACCTGTGAATCCATGGCGAACTCGCGGCTAGTGTGCAACTGGGAGGCCAGCACCATGTTGTCCTGTAGCATCTGGGCGGTCGGGTGGCCAAGTTCTCGGGTTCGGCCGTGGTCGTTTGGAATCCATTGAGATTGGTAAACTTCGGGCACGTCAGTAAACGCGTGATCGAGATTTGGTTGTGTAGCGGCGCTGTGGATGGAAGCTGTTGAGCCTTGAGAGCGAGGCCGCTTTTTCGCCTTCGTGAGGGCAAGAGGGTCTGTACAAGCAGTAAGCATACCGCTATGGTGCGTCGCGTAACAAGTATGCGCCCAGATACGTTGGAGACCGAGGGAAGGCCAGGATGGGAAGATGACAATGTCGTGAATGGGGGAAACAGAAGACGGTATAAGACTTGAAGGGGCGTACCGTGGGTTGGGTCCATCAGCGCCCGTGTTGTGATGGTATGGCGGGCGAGGCGTGCAGACTGATAGCTCTGCTGGGTATCCCAAGTACACACAAGGATAAATGGTGGTGGTGGTGGTGGTGGCGGCGACTAGCACTCCAAACCTGGCGGATGCCAACACGGCCAGGCCGGGCTAATAATAAAGGTAACGGATATGGGGTCGGGAGCGCACCGCGGAACGTGTCGCGAGTAACAGTGCCGTGCATGCGCGAGTAAGAAAACTCAATGACGATGTCGACGCTGCAGGCAATGGTCAATCGCACATTTTGTTTGGAGGTTTGTATGGGGGAGCGGAGTACAGAAAGAATCAACAAAACATGAAAGCGCTAGGAACGTACCTCAATGCGGCCTTGCGGACGGGCTGCCGTGACTCTGCAACGTGCAGCGACGTTCCACTGGAGGCTGCGGCAGGGAACTTAACCACTGCAAGTCAAAGGCAGCTAGCTGCTCCCCCGCACGTTCCATGCAGACCCGCTTGGGACCAAAATGCCGTCTGATTGGCCGTTTGCCTGTTCGAGACTGTTGTTGACTTTCCTTTTGTTGTTCGAGGAATTCGGGCAGTTGACGAACCAGAACACCTGCGCATTCCGCTCCCACTGAATTCCTTGATGTTTTGCCCATTCCTGGGCTACACACTAGAGTCTAGATGTGTGCCTGATCGACATACTATGCCTTTTCCGAACCAGTCACTCCAGACATCCGGTACACTACACCATGACGTTCCACCATGAATTACTGCCCTGGATGCCTGGCTGCGTTTCTGGTTGACAGGAGTTGTCATCCCGCCATAGGATCACAGAACAAACACTGTACTTCACTCCGTTGACGAGAGACTGCGCCAGCATTGACTTGGCAAGCATGTTCGCGTCTGACCGCTCGCAGAACGAGGGGAAACTGATCTCTCCCTCAGTGATATTGGTCATAGATACGTTGGAGAGATCAAACTGGTTGTTTTCCTGGTGAGCCATCTGGCAGAGGATTACACTTTTCTTTAGTAAATGTGAAGTGCGCTGCACATGCGGCGGCCGACACCCACCCGCATGAGGTGGAGCTGATTGCACGAAAACGCTAGTAGCGGTATCGCGGGGCTTCGAAAAGCTTCATGTTGGTCCATGTCATGAGTTCTGATACTCAACTTCAAACGTCCACAAGTTGTCATGGCCGCCTGTCTCAAAGATCAAAGCGCAAAGTGAGTAGAGCAGGCGAGGCAACCTCGAGAGAGTAACGCACTCTCCTTACTACCCAAATCTTCGAACCTCCATGGCCAATTGAAGATTGGACGGATACCGTGACAGTTTAGCCGCATTTGGCCATGGTAGATGTTTACAAGAAGCGGGAAGAAGCGACCAAAACGGTAAGCTGCTTGTGTGGATCCATGAAATGTTAAGAGAAAGTTATATCAGGATGATGATGATCTCAAAATGGAGAGAAAAACGAGCCGTTCGCAGCTTAGGCGAGGCACAGAAGGAGATGCATCAGGCCAATGAGAGACTGTTAGAATGTGCAACGGACAAAAAAGAAAAAGTTGAATGTTGATCCGACCCAGGCTCGATCTGGGGACCTTCAGTGTGTTAGACTGACGTGATAACCAACTACACCATCGGACCTGTTGATGACTTTAGCCAAAAGTCAATAAGTTTATCACCCGTACGCTCAAGCCATTCCTCGACCATATTCTCGTCTACCAATCCTGGTCAAACAGCTCCCGATGTGGCGTCACTGGGCTCTGGAACCAGTCAGATGCAGTTGATAACGGGAGGAAGCTTTGCGGCCCCACGGGCAGGGCAAGTTTCGGGTTGAGAACAGGATGATCCCCTTTTGAATGCACACGTATCAATCGTCATTGTTCGTTGTGCCCACAGCCCACAGCCCACTTCAACCCGTTCCCACACTCCAACTGCCATTTCCACGATAGCATCACCCCTAACCGCAAAAGGTCAGACGACACATTGCACTTCACAGCATCGTTACGGTGAATTCGAAAGCCAGGTCAGCAATTTTCTCTCAGCTTCCCGTCACCTCTCTGCCGGTGGTGCGGGTGTTCACCGAGCAGGCTGCGATTTTTAGGCCCAGCCCTCCCAGCTGCCCAACCCACTTTGTCACAGCTTCAGCTTCCCCGCCAGTTCCGACTCAGATTTTCCCCTGAACTTCAACTTTGCATCTTGCTGACGTCGAAACATCACAGCTAGCTCTAGATCGATAGACTTGCTTACCGCACCAAACACTCAAAATGTCTTCGCCTCAGGACCGCGCCCAGCAGTACATCGGCCAGCTCGATAAGGAGGTGCGTAAACCGCAGCCGGATCGCAGACATGTCGGCCAGGCCACGGCGTCGTTGGATTTTGCGTTGCTAACCTGCCTCAATAGCTGTCCAAGTACCCTACCCTCAACAACCTCGAGAAGACCACCGGCGTTCCCAAGGCTTATGCCGTCATCGGTCTCGTTGCTCTCTATTTCTTCCTGATCATCTTCAACCTCGGCGGCCAGCTCCTCACCAACCTCGCTGGCTTCGTCCTCCCCGGATACTACTCGCTCAATGCCCTCTTTACCGCTTCCAAGCAGGATGATACCCAGTGGCTCACTGTAAGTCGGGATATGCCTGATAAGGTCTTTGCCTATGGTGTCCATGCTAACCACCGCATTCACAGTACTGGGTTGTTTTCTCTCTCTTCACGTAAGCATTCCACTTTGGCTTTGCGTTCGATGTTGACTTGGTGCGCTTAATATCTAACCACGCGGCTATAGCGTCATTGAGAGCTTGATCAGCGTCGTCTACTGGTTCCCCTTCTACTTCACCTTCAAGTTTGTTTTCCTCCTCTGGCTCTCTCTTCCTACCTTCAAGTAAGTGGTTTCCCGCCTCTATCAGACTTTCAAGAAGACAAGCTTATATGTCAACAGGGGCGCCGAGACCATCTTCCGCTCTTTCCTCGCCCCCACCCTTGGCCGTTACTTCCAAAATGGCTCCACCGCCAGCGGCCTCCGCGCCAAGGCTGACGCCGTCCACACTGACTAAGCGTCTTATGGGCAACTGCCGGGCCTCTTCCGCTCGTTACAAAGTGTGCCGCTTTGAATGAGGCCCGAGGATACACAGGCAGATAGATGCACGGCCATCAAGTCTTTGCGCTGGACTTGTTGGCAACCATTCACGCGCGTGCAAGATTATCACAACAAAATCGGGGTAGAGGGATAGTTTGTTAACTGGAAATGTTGGAGATATGAGGTGGTTATAAGAGGACATGTGGTTACAGAAGATGGTGGCAGGATGATTGAGCCTGATGCGTCTAGAGAAGTAGGGACATATTTGGTATCTAACGATTGAATAAGTGGCAGTAATGAAGCATTCCTTGCATTGGGGTTGCTATCACTGAAACACTGAGATGTGTTCGACGTGAAAGGCCCATAGCTGGCCATCGTGTAGACGAAGCAATGGGGCACACCACATGCTTGCAATGTATGTCTGCTGGCCAGGACAGCCCAGGAAGGGTTTTGTTGACATCTAGACGACGTATAGAAAGCATAACCGCGCCACCTCAATTTTCTCTTCGCCGATGTGAGCAATCGATATCTCTTCATATGACTACAAGTACCGTATGCGGAAGGCCAACGACACTGCTGTTTTCCGTGATTCAGAAATCCACTGGAAGCCATCAATTTGGATGGCTGCTGCCCGTAAAACTACAGCTCGACAGGATGTACAACACTATCTAGAGGTAGGTATCAGATGGCTCGAGCTTTGAGCTCTGTTAAGCAGGTGCAAAACCTAGAGGTACACAGTAATCGGCATACGCTCCCCTCTCCCTACCCTCAGCGTACCACAATACCTTTAACGGTACTTGACACTAACAACCGACCTACTAGTTCCAGTGGTAGCCACCTGCCAAAAGTTGCCCAGGCCGGGCAGGGCAGTTGCTGACCACAGCAATCAAGAACATCCACTGATATTCTGTCTTGACGACCTCGAGCGCGCATGCTTCAGCTCGTTTCGAGGTCGCGGGTGAAATTTGAAACCCAGGGGAAACCATAATTGCCGACCTCAAACATTCGTTAATTGTACCTAGGTATCAGCGCTGGCATCGAAAAGATTGGAAAAGGCAGAAACGGCCTGGGCGCGTTCATATTCCAAGAAACCACCTCCGCAACTCGGAACCCGATTTTTATCCATCTAATACCCTACTCGAACTCAAACCGAAGACGACGGCGACTATCCCTGGCACTTCGACTTGCCTCGGGTTACTTGATCGAATTCCATCGCCTACACGTGTTGAACAAGATCCCAATTTTGGGTTCAGCTTGAACGCTACTCGTTTGGCTTACAACACCGCACGGCTCAACGCCAGCAAGTCGACGAAGCCGTAGTGTCCTGATCAAAGTGGCTCGTCCAGTGACACCAACGGACAACCTCAGACCGGAGAACATCAAGGAACCGTTGTCGTATCTCTCCCGGGCATTCCCTTGCCCTTGTTTGCGCTAACCGATCTACCGATCGATGGCCTGACATTGGTAACAAGTTTGAACAGATCCTCGCCCACGAACGGCGCCCCTTCTCGAGGGCGCGCGCTTGCGATGCACCTCGGCCCCTTGCACTTGCGCTTCGCGGCGTCCTTTATCGCATTATCTCTTCTCGTCGTTTTCAACATCACTCTTTTCTCTCTGGATTGTGCTCTCGCGGCCGAGCTCGAAGATGCACCGCCCATATTGCTATTAGACGATGTCGACTCCGACCTCGACGTTTCCCAAGGTTCCGTCTCAGACTTGGGAAGCCCGCTCGACCAGATGTACGAACCCGAGTTTGCCGCATTCGATAGGAGTATCATCGGACGTGATCAAGTTCGAGACACCAATGCCTTGATAAACAACGAGGCTTTTCAGTTGAACGTTCGTCAGGGGGATACGGAGCGCTTCGTGTTCAAGCTGTCACAGCTGTCCGAGCGGGAACTGGAGGTTGTACAGTTGGAGCTGAGGGATGAAGAACATACCTGGGAAGATATAGACGAAGACGAAGACGAAGACGAAGCTGAAGAGGATGAGAAAGACGAGAATAATGATGACTTGAGTGGGAAAGGCCTGGACAGAGATTCTGTGGACTTGAATCTTGCCTCCGCGAAACAGAAGCTGGGGAAACGGCAACAGGGTGCTCGCCGGCTGTTTCTTTCTGCAAACACATGCTTGCAACCTCAAGCATTCAATGCGACCAAGACAACACAGCCTCCACCGCAGCTGACACTGTATGTGTCAACATCGACCGATAACGTGGAACCAGGCCCGGGCGCGGATTCGAACTCTCAAGTGTCGATGGTATTTAATGAGGGTGCTATCATGTACAATTTCACTACTACGACCGACGTATATGTTGGTGTACATGCGCCCAACGTGGCGGAAATCTTCGACAAGCCTTACAACATCAAGATCGCCATCTCCACGGACGGTTATTACTACAGTTATAACGTGGATGACGATGCTGATCTGATCTGGGTTGATAGCGACTCCCAGGGCGCATTGCTCATCACTCATAATTTGACTGATAGTAACGACGAGAAGGAGCAACAGCGGATAATGAACACGCCGCCATACGTCATGTTCGCCCAGGACAAATCTAATCCGTCCATCAACGGTGTCAGGTATTCCTTTTGCGGCCTCGAACAAAATGCCCAGATTGCAACTACAAAGGACGGGAAGTATTCGAACATGGTCCAGACAGGCATGACGAAGCGAGGACAGGGCAACTTTCCTAAGCAGCAGTTCTTCTTCAGCGGGCTGAAGCCAAGTACCAGTTATCTCGGGATCCTGGCCAAGACCAATGTGACCGACACAGGGAGTCCGAATCTCGTTGGAGGTGGCGGCCACGTCTTCAAAGCCACTAATTTCCAAACCAAGTCCGGTAAGCTCTTATCTCGGAATCCAGGATCCAGCCAGGTCGGGACCAAGGCTCAGCAGCTAATACAAGCAGATCACGGAAACTGCAACATCGTCTTGAATCTTACCTTTTGTGACCAGGTAGCCTACTCGGTCCCCAGCAACCCAAACTTTGGCAACGCCTCTGTTCTGGCCAAGTTCTACGATGACTACGCCGCCGAAGCATGGGGTTATTTCAAAAAGGCACTGGCCCAGGTCGCCTGCGAAGCGCCGGTGACCCAGCGCTACTCGCTCACCCGGAACTGCAGTGACTGCGAAGCCGCGTACAAGGACTGGCTGTGTTCCGTGACCATTCCGCGCTGCGAGGATTTCAGTAACAATGCCAGCTACCTGCACCCGCGAGCCATGAGCCAGCCGTTCCCCGATGGCGAGAGGCTCGACAATGCGACTATGTCATTGTACGCAGAAAACTATGGCGACGGCAAGGTCCTGGGCAAAGCCTTCCTCCAGAGCCGCAGCTCGCGGATCGATGAGTTTATCAAACCCGGCCCGTACAAGGAGGTCTTGCCCTGCGATTACCTGTGCTACAGACTAGTCCAAAGCTGTCCGTCGTCCATGGGTTTCGGCTGCCCGCTGCCTGGCCAGAAGGGGTTCAATTCGAGCTACTATATCAAGAACGAAACAAATGGCGAGGTCGTGTGTAACTATCCGGGCTCGGCACACATCTTTTCAGGCTCGTCAAAGGATGCTGTCTCGGTAGGGCTGACCATTGTTGTTTTGGTACTAGTGAGTTTATTGCTCGCTTGCTAGTGGCGCCGCTGGTCCTTTTGCGAGCTGGGACAGTGTTGAAGGGGTTTGGTTTTGGCGTTTGACGGTCTTTATGCTGCTTGATGATCTGGCTGTGCGCGCTCGGGTCGTTTCTTTAAAGGGCTTGTATCAAAGTGCGTAGATAAAAAAATTGTAGGTATCTTTGGTACGAATGAACACCTTATGGTTTTGTGGATATAGCGTTGGAGAGCGTTTGGAGTGTTTATGCACTTGCTTCCCTTGTGGTACCTACGGATTGGACAGACATACAATACAAAGAGATGGGAAGTTACTGATTGCGCTAATGGTTACGATGTAGAGGGAGTGTTACGAGGCGCTAGATGCTGAGTTCATACCCAAAAGGAATGAAGCCAGGAAGTGGTTTCAATCTCTCCAAGGAGAAAAGGTGTTCATTAAGGAAACCAAGAGGCCATGGCTTCGCAAAATGTATCAAATACTACTGGCATTCGTATAACTGGTAATACTTCCTGGCACAAAGATGCATGCTTCCGACCGTATGTATCAAAAAGGTAGGTAGGTGGATATTTCAGTTTTCCGAGAGCACCCCAGCCTCGAAGTGCGCAAAAGACATCTATCTGCTCTCAATCTCTCCGAAAGGATACGTCCACACCTCGCCATCTTCCTTCAGCATCATCCTCATCACCACCAGCCCCAACCCTTCTTCTTTTGAGAATCTGGGGATGCTTCCGTGTTCGAGGCAACGGCGGTAGCAGCAGCAGCAGCAGCAGCAGCAGCAGCAGCCTCCGCCTCCTTTTCCTTCTTCACCTGCAACGCCCGTACTTGAGCCTCAAGCTTGGTTATCTCAGCTGAGATGGTTCATAACGTGTGAGTGTCTGTCTCTTTTCTCTTTCAATTCAAGCCGGTAACAGATACTGGTACTGAGACACGTGGGGTGGACGAAAAGGAAGGGAGGACATGATCGGGAAAGGGGGGGGGGGGGGGGGGGGGGGGGGGGGGGGGGAGGGGGGGCATAAAATGAAAACTCACCCTGACGCTCCTCTTTGATCTCATCAACCTCCAGCTTTGACCATCCCCAGTAGACGACCTGGTAGACGAACAAAGCAGTGAGTAGGCACTTGGCTACTGGACGGGTGAAGGTCTTGTAGAATACGCCCTACTCGTTGTTTTTTGCTGTTAGTGGTTGGTTCGAAATCTTCGGGAGGTTACAGTGACCTACCGTTGCCGAGGGCGGGTTCGAAGAAGAAGAGTATTGCCTCAGTTGGGATTGAGCTTGAAGATATGTCCTGGGCAAGGGCTTGGTGTTCTGGGTAGTAGTCCTGGTGAGAGTGCGAATGGCACTACCGGCCGCGGTCCTGGAAATCATGTTTTTGTTGATGTTGCTTGATTTGATGGGCTGGATAGTTGATTGTTTCGCTTCTTGAATATGAGGCTGTACCCACTTCAAAGTGATGTGAAGCGAGACCTCGAGAGGATTTTTGTTTTATGACGTCGTTGTTCGCGAATTGGGAAACACCAAGATGGAAGCCAAATTTACAATGTATGTTTATGAAATTGGTCAGACTCAAAGCTATGCACGGGTCTCGTATGCAACGGGCCAAGAATTGGCGATACCCACAGCCGCTCGGAGGTTCCGTCGGCGTCGTCGAAAATCGCCAGGCGACGGGCGGTGCTCGCCCTTCCGGACGGACGGTTCATACCCGGGCCGCAAGCCGCAAGCCGCTAAGCCGTAGCGGGCAATTAGCGGCAATCACCCTAGCACACTATAATTTGAGGGATCGTCCGCTGCAGGGATCCCCTCGCTGCTGGAATGCGGCCCACGCGCCAGGCGTGTTCGACAGGGCATTGAGGGGAACCTCAGGGAGCGGACAGGGCAGTTTGGGGCAAGTGCTGCCCTGTCAACGACACATGGCCAGATCTGCCCCCAACTGGATGGGAAGGTGCAGCTGGTCACTTTCGCTTCGTGTTTCCAAAACTGAAGTCCATTAGTGTGCATTGGACAATCTGTCCCCAAAATCGTAATCGATTAAAGCTCCCCCTTTGATGTAGCAGGCGACCAGCGACCCTTCGATATCAACTTGTAATTATTTGCGCCACTCAGGGATCAATCACCACTTCAACCATCATCGTCGCATCTCTTAAACATAATAAGACGCATTTACTGCCCGACTGCTTCTCCGCGCCAACATCGCCAGCCATCCGCCGCATCTCCATTCCCATCCCTCCAAACACACAAACACACAGTCAACAGACACAATGGTACGATCACGCCCGCTTCAGCCCTTCGACATCTCTCACGAGGAAACAATATAGAATTGGACAGAAAAGCTCCAGCGTATCGATTCCAACCTTGCTAACCCCCCTTTTCCAACCAGGCGCAAACACCCCAGCAAAGGCGAGCGAACCTCAAGTTCCAGAAGGACCAGGAGGCCCGTCGTGGAAAATCCGAGGACCAAATCAAGAAGCGCGTAGAAAAGGCGCCCAAGTCCCCTATCTCAATGTTTTGGCTCGGTAAGCAGAACCATTGCGGCCATCCAGCACCTCCTCAGCCACAAATCATAACGCACTGGTTTGACTAACAGTCAACTCATCTTTCCAGTTGTCCTCGGCTTTGTCGTATTCGGCGGTCTCGTTTTCGAAGTTCTTTCGCGTCTGTTCCTCAACTAAGCACGGGAATACTAACTACCGTGGTCATCGCAAAATGATCACCAGCCCTTCCAACCCACCGATTTCAGACAGGCTGTCCATAACTACGGTTGCTTAGCAGTACGGAGGAATAAAACGAGCTGTCGAGGGCTGAAGAATTACACTGAGGCCGATCAGGATTGGCCAATAAACCCGAAGAGCATGGGGGGAGCTGTCACGATGACATCCGCATAAGCAACATGGGAGTAGGAGGGTGCAAGAGGAGGAAGAGACAGAAGGGAAATCTTTTGAGCGCTTGGTTTGAGCGAAAGCGCATGTAACAGACACACACACATATATATATACCACGGGTAATACGGGCAATGAAAAAGGAGCCAGGGAACTGATTTGGAGGTCATGGAAACAGAACAAAGGGCATTCTTTCCCCCATTTTCTGCTAGCAGCAATTAGCTTGAACTCTTCAAAGCCAAACATTGTTGCAAACCAACAACAACTGCAAAAGGGATCGGTCTTGATTGCGAGTCCCGTGGTGATTACTTCCATCATTGTTATAGTTTTTTCGAGTTATGCTCACGAATGTCAGCAGCTGCTGCTGCGAACAGCATCCCCCCACACCCCAACAGGGCATCATCATCGTCGACTGCCCGCCTTATGCACCCAAGCCGCGTCGCTGACCACCCGTCTCGAACTTCTGGTGAATGCCAGCCTTGAACTGCTGCTCAAGCTCCTGAGACACTTGATTGACATCGAACGTCTTCTTCGCTGCCGCAGCGGCGGCGGCACCGTCGGCAGCAAGCTTCTTGCCGCCGAGCAACCTCATCATCTTGGACTGGCGAGATGCGCCACCGTCGAGCGCGTTGACGTTCCAGTTGGCTGCGAGTACTGCGGCGGGGTTGGGGATTGTGGTGGTGGTAGCGGCCAAAGTAGCTGTCGATCCTTTGGCCTCTGTAGTCTTGGTCTCGTCTCCCTTCTTCCTCTCCTTCTTTTCTTTCTTTTCCTTCTTTTCCTTCTTTGACTTCTTGGACTCCTTCTTGCTCTCAGCCTTCTCTTCCTTCTCAACAACGGGCTCCTCCTCCTCCTTATCAGTCTTGCTCTTCTTATCTTTTTTCTCTTTCTTCTCCTTCTTCTCCTCCTTGTGCTTCTTCTCGCTGCTGTCGCTGCTCTCCTTCTCGCCCTTGGATTTCTTGGCATCCTTCTTAGATTTCTTTTCCTTCTCAGCCTTGTTAGGCTCAGCCCCCTCCCCCGTTACAATCTTGGCGACCTTGACAACTGGCTCGTCCTTCTGTTCCTCCTCTTCGTCGCTATGGTGATCACCATGCTTCCGCTTCTTGTCCTTCTTGTCCTTCGTCTTCTTCTCCTCCTTCTTCTTCTCATCCTTGTCATTGGACTTGGACTTGTCCTCCGATTTGCGTTTCTTGGAGGGCTTCACCTCGTCGCCAGCAGCCTTTTCATCGTTGTTCTTTGCCATATCGTCGTTGTCCTCCTCACGCTTACGTTTCCCATCCTGTCTGCTGCTGTCATTTTTCGATTTCCTGGACTTCTTCTCCTTCTTGGAGGCCGACTCGGTCTCCGCAATGACTTCAGCGGGCTCGGAAGCAGCAGTGACCTCCTTGGCGGTCTTGGAAGCTTTCTTCTCCTTCTTGTCTTTCTTGCCCTTCTTGCTCACATCAGCAGAGGATGCCTTGTCTTTTGCTTTTGAGGAGCTCATATTGATGAAGACTGGGGATGAAATCTAGATATCGACATTCAGTGAGGTGATCCTTGGGTGAATCAGAGGGAGTGATTAGTTGGTGGTGGATAGGACTGTACCGATTCAAAGAAAAACTTTCCCCCGTCAAATTGTCGGGCTCTTAACTTTGGATATTCGTGAGAACGAAAGTGTGAGGGGAAAAGCAAGGTTTGCAATGCCAGCGGGGTGAAATTCGATTTGCAAATCGAAGGAGGAAAGAGGCTTCACCTAAGACAACGAAAGAAAAGTTATTGTACCACAGTCAACCCTAACCCTATTAGGTATTGATATGAAATGGCGTTGTACCTTCCCCTGACCAAACAACGAGAAGGGAATAGCAATGCGAATCAGGGTGACCAGATGGAACGATTGCTTCCAGCTGTACAAGATGGCATTAATATATGTAAGTCTGTATGTCCTTCTTATTTTTCTATTCTTTTCTTTTTCTTTCTTTTTTTTTTCTCCAGCAAGAGCGCGCATGAGATGCCAAGTTTCCTGATGTGTTCTATAGCTGGTAGAAGCTATCGAGACGACACGACCCTAAACCAAGGCCAAAGTGGAAACGATGAACGATATTTGGGTATCAGACCTACCATACAATAATAATCAACAAAACTGCCCAGAGACTCCTGCCATGCCTTTTCCTTCTTGGGCGATACACTCAATCCTGTCTCCTCAGCACTACCTACTCGGGCTGAGGGGCCTGTTGAAACCGCCGACACGGTTCATGTACTGGCGATACTCTGTCTTCTTCTCCTTCCGCACTGCACCAACATTATTGCCCTTGACCTTCTGGTTCTTGGTAGTTCCAAAACCGCCAAAGCCCATCATGGAAGCCATGTCTCCAAGGCCATCGTCCTCAACAATCACGTCTTCTTCCTCGTCCTCGTCCATAGGATCTGCATCAAACCTTCCCTTCGAAACATGTTCCTCTTCGTGCTCTTCTGTCCGCTCTCGGGACGCCTGGTGCTGCTCCTCCACATGTGTGCTGTCGGGTCGACGTTGGTCGTGTCCCTTGACCTTGAACGACACGGGTGCCGGTGCCGGTGTCGTAGCAGCTGGGACGTTCTCAGATTTCGACCTTATCGAAAGACGGTGATCGTCGTGCGCTGCTGCTTGTATGGGACTCCGTGGAGATTTCACGTGTGGTTCTGGCTCTCGGAGCGGTGAGGCTGAGCGGCGGATATTTCTGTCTTTTGGGGTGTCAGTTACCGGTCGGTGTAGGTTACGAACCAAGGACAGTCCTGCGATGGGGATGAGTTCGGTTGCCAAACGTACCTCTGTCTGGTTTGCTCATACTATCCTTATCGACGTCACCTCGATCACGGCGAGAGTCTTTAGGACCGCCACGCCGGCCTCCTCTACCTCCGTCTCTGGCCCAGTCGTCGCGTCGATCGTGCCCATCTCTGTCGCGAACCGGGGAGCGCGAGCGCCTGCGGTTACGGTCATGGTCACGACCATGCCTGTCTCTGGATCGGGACCTGTATCTTCGGCTGTCTCTATCTCGATCGTCTCGGCCACCCCTACCTCCTCCCCGACCACGGCTACGGTCCTGATCTCGGTCTCGCTCGCGGTTGTCTCTGCCGTGTCTGTCTCTGTCGCTGTAGTCTCTCGCGCCCCCACGGTGAGGGTTACGAGCGTGTCTATCCGCCATGTTTTGTGCTCGAGTTTCGCAAGTGTTGAATGTCTATGGTTTGTTGGGGAACAATGTATAAGTTCAACCGGAAACTGTATGTTCTTGATGACGTTGTACGGGGAAATTCTGGAGCATTCAATACATTGTGTAAATAAAGGCCGGCTGAAACCAGGCGAAAGCTGCAGGCCGTTGTAGCTTGGCGGCCGCTGCAAGGCTGCAGATGCAGGTGCCGATCTTGTGGAGTCTGTTTGGGTTTAGCGATAAGATAAGCGTTGGACCCCAGCACCTAACCCCACCACCCCGCGATCAACTTCCCTTCGGTTCAGGCCTTCAGGGTTCTCAATGCTCCGACCGTTACGTCCTACTCAAATGTTTCAAGTTATTCCGGTAAGAGCTCCATTGGTTCAGCCCCAGGGGGTGTCCAAGGTCTAAACAGTTGTTGAGCTTGAGGACAAGAATCAAACGGTCAACGTGCGGACTTTCTGCGACATCCGTTTTCTTCGTAACTCTGCTTCTCAGGCGATTAGCTTCATCGTGCTAGTCAGTGTGCGAGTGCAGGATATCGAAGTGGATAAAGATACAGTAGAGATATCTTTTCAATATAACCTCATCATGCCAGCTGGATGACTGTAAAATCTCGATGCACGACATACACTCCCCTGGCCGACTCTAAGACGGCGACAACATCAGTTTGTTGATCAGGCTTGACTCAGATCTCGTCCTCCTCCTCATCAAAATCATCTTCCCTCCCCATGTCATACAGGATCCGCCCCCCTTCTCCTCCACCAACCTCTGTCTGCGCGTCAAAGTACGGCAACACAATTCCTTCCCTGTCATTCCTCTGCTTCTCCGTCAACCCCAAATTGAACGTGGAATCCGCCATCTCCCCCTCCGCACCGCCCTCCGCGTCCTTCGCTGGCGCAAACAGCGGGTGGTCCGAAAGCAGTGACAGACCCGCGCCGGCACCGCCTCTTGATGGGCTGAGAATGAACCGTTCAGCCACGGCTCTCCCGCTGCGCCTCCTCATCTCCATCTCCACCACGAGTCCCTCGGGCTGGTGGCCCGTCCGCAGACCAACAAGCACGCCTTCACGCCCTTCGTGTAACCCCCATTCCGGCTCGCGCAAACTCCGCATTTGCGCCCGCTTGGTCTCGACGGCCTGGTAGAGACTTGACACTTTGAAGATGGCGGTGGCCATGTGTGACAGCAGGGTGAGCGGGTGGGGTTCGTACTCATTGACGGTTCGGGGAAGAACGAGAGGTACATCGTTGTGGTAGACGGCGACGAGGGAGGCGAACGGGTTGATGATGCTGCCGAAGAAGAGGGGAAGGACGTGCGGCTCTTTGGAGGCGAGGGGGTTAAGCGAGTCAACCACGATCAAACATTCTTTGACGTAATGTTAGAACATGTTTCTGTACTGGCGTGGTGCATACAATGCACTTACTTTGGGAGTTTGTTGCAGTGTCTTTGGGTGTTTGACTGTTGACAGGAGCACAATGTGAGGCGATCTCGGTTATGAGAGCCGTGACTGACTTGCCCCTGGCCTTTATGAAGATATCGACATTGCGGGGCTTCCTGGCGGTAGTAAACGACACAAAGAGTATTTTACTTCGGGCAAGCTACGCGCGTGTTGGTTAATAAAGCGCAAAAACCATTGGGGAAAAATTCCTTACTTTGCCTCTGTTGATGAATTCCTGTAAAAGAGGTCCCGCACCTTGCTCAAGGGTATCGAGAATAAGTGTGAGTGGGCTTGCGCTGTCTCGAAGGTTCAGCAGCTTCTGGAAGAGCAGCAGGCTGTGGGAGCGATGATGCGTTTGAGCCGAAGGCGCCATGTTGACGCCTAGTCGAGATAAACTTGAAATGTATATAGACGAGGCTCGTGGGTCTGGTAGAGGGGATAACGAGGAATTTGGATTAACTCAAGTTCTCGACAACGTGTTGCGTCAGGATTTTGAATTCTTGCTTGTTGATTGAGAGAAGATTGAAGTGCTGGCCAAGAAACCGATTTTAGGGCTGCGAACTGAAGTTGGTTGCGATTATCGCAAACTTTCAGCAGCCACCATTCGCATTACAACACCCGTTTATATACCGTATGTAAAAGCAAAGGGATCAACTGAGAAGGATAATGAGGTGAAAGATAGTATCGAAACCAAAAAAGATCGCGAACCTAAGAAGATGAGATGTGAAGGGTGCGTGCACAAGCTTCGCACAAAAAGAAATGCTGGTCTCTCCCGCCGGGAATTGAACCCGGGTCTCGAGCGAATCGAACTGATGTTCAAGCTTGACAAGCTCACATACTGACCACTATACTACGGAAGAATTACAGTTGTGAACAACTGTCGTAGTGATTGTTACAATTTGCTGCAATCTCGGCTACCTATATACTAACCTTGACATATAAGAACGCTTATCAACATTGTAGATGAGGCGTTCAAGCTTTGGTTACCATGAGTGCCCTAGTCATTGTTGCATACGCGAAGTTTTGTCGTTTGGTATTACTCGTTTACCTACTTGAATGGGTACTGTAAATTATCCATCAAACCTCTTGGAACTAACAGAGATTTGTGATTCTCTCTTCCGGCCTCATTCCGTGTTACAACGCTCAGTTGTCCATGTTTCCGAAATAGGGTGCCGAGAAAGGGTGGGATACTACATAAACCTGACTCTACGTATGTTTTCTCCGCCGTAAATTGCGCTCTTCCAAATATTATCATGCATTCGTAGCCCTGGATCTCTATCCTGCGACTGTGGTCACTTTACGCTTCCCGAATTACCGCCCTAGTTCGTTCAAGTGACTGAGATCTGTACATCCTTCATAGTTGGGGTGGTATATTAATTACTGGTAAATACGGCGGTGCTTCAAAGTCGGGACCCGTCATAGACAAAGATCGGAATACGTCTTCCTCGCTGGTATTCTGTGTTCTATTGCTTTGCAGAAGCATCAATCAACCTCGTGTGGTACTTCGAACCGTAGTTCAGTATACCGTGCCCCATTCGTATTGGATTCTTCAAGGCCGTTAGGGTGATAATCAGCGATATGGTTCGTATTCGTCTCGGCCATAACAACAGATGCTGTATCGGCAGGAGGTACTTCTTGTATCACTGAAGCGCTCTTGATGCGTCCAGGAAGAGCTGGCATTCGATTAGTATCAAAACATTGTCATCATGTGCGAACATCAACTTTACCCTTATGCTGTTCCTTTGCTATTGCCTTGTTCTCGGACACTGCTACAGCATCTGCCGCGAGCGTCTCATTCTTACGGCTGGTCTTTTGGAGCAACTCCGCTGGTATCTTTGTTGCCCAGTCGTTCTCAAACTCCTTTATCAGAAAATCGTCATAGTCGCCTCGTTTGTGCTTTTCATGAGCGACCCAGGCCTCCTGAAGCCATTGTTCATCATGTCGACCCCGCTCAATGTTTTCAAGGTACCGAGCACAATCATATCTGAAGTGATCGTTGTTGCGCAAGGAGACAAGATCCGGTCGGGCAATCTCGGTCCCTGGGTCCAAGATATGGCTGTCGTCGGGGAATTTAGCGAGGATGTCTTTCCTCTCATCTGGTGTCAACACATCCCATGCTCGTGGAAGCAGCAGAATCGCCTATGGTCAAGTGTCAGATCATGGATGTGGGATAATTTTTGTGAGAGGGAAGAGGTACGAACTCTGAGATCAGCATTGGTAAGAGGTGATTTCTCATCGGTATAGACGAAAGGTGCTTCCCACTTTCTGTCCAGGTTTGTTTTCTTTGGTGCATCTCCGGCATGTCGTGGCCTTTTAGTAGTGCTAGATTTGTCCTGGTCCGAGGCTTTACGCTTTCCGAGCTCAGTACCCAGCTGCTCATCACTGCTTCCAGAATGACGTGTAGCTTTCGAACTCCATGCATCGGTTTTAAGGACGGCTTCCTCTGGCGTTTGCCCACTTGCCCTTTTGCGTGCCCTTTTCGTCACTGTACTTGGGTCCTCATTTTTCGGACCTTTGAAGCCCTGTCCATTGATCGAGGAATCGGCGACTGTTGCTGCTTTAATTGCCGGTGTGGCGATTTCCTTCTCAACTTCCAGGTCCTGTACTGCCGAATCCGCATGCGCATCCTGCGGACTCAAAGCTTTTGGCTCGCCTACATCCGCTGGAACGGCCTCAGCCTTGAACGAAACTGAGCGAGCCGCTGCTGAAACTCCTTTTCGCGGCTGTTCAAAAGCATAAACACAATGCGTGCCAGATCCAGAACATCGTGAGCAGATTGGCTTCTCTTTTAGGCACTATCGCAGCTGTCAGACACAAAAACAATCGGGGAATATCCAGAGTTTCCGACCAACCTTCAGCTTGTTCTCACGGCAAGGAGTACACGCGCCCCTCGTCAGTTTTGGTTTGAGGATATTGCGTGAATCAGCCACACCCTCTTTAGAACTGACTGCTTCAGGCAATGATTTTCTCTTCTTGGGAACGGAACTTGGCGCAGCTGATGGAGCAATTGGTTCTTCTTCACGTGTTGGAACTTCTGGTTTATTGACTGATCGTAGTTTCGGTGGTGGGAGATTTATGGCGGCCCAGGATGTAGACCCTTTCTCTTCTGGTTGCTGAGCTTCTAACTGATCAGATGGTCGAAATTCTGTCTTGTTTTCAGGGCAAGCACTTGGTGCCGCCAACGGCGTGGCCGGTTCTCCTTCAGGTTCTTCAGGTCCTTGAACCTCTGGCTCCTTGACATATCCTTGCTCGACTGCTGGCTTTTTGGCCGCTGGCTTTTTGGCCGCTGACCTTTTGGTTGCTGACCTTTTGGCCGCTGACCTTTTGGTTGCTGACCTTTTGGTTGCTGTCTTTTTGGTTGCTGGCTCCTCGACTGTTGGTTCCTCGACTGTTGGTTCCTCGACTGTTGGTTCCTCGACTGTTGGTTCCTCGACTGTTGGTTCCTCGACTGTTGGTTCCTCGACTGTTTGTTCCTCAATTGCTGGTTCCTCAACTGCTGGTTCCTCAACTGCTGGTACCTCGACTGCTGGTTCCTCGACTGCTGGTTCCTCGACTGCTGGTTCCTCGACTGCTGGTTCCTCGACTGCTGGTTCCTCGACTGCTGGTTCCTCAACTGCTGGTTCCTCGACCGTTGACTTTTCGGCTGCTATCTCCTCCAAAGTCACCTGCGCAGCAGTATCAATCTTTTGGACAAGGATAGCATCCCAGTCCCCACTCACGCTCCGGGGAGGTGAGGCCGGAGGAGAAGAGAGGACGGAGGACAGCGGAGAACTACTTCCTTCTTCAGCCATCCTTCAGGACACCTTCAGTTAGTCGCCTTTCTGGAAAGATAATTATTGCGTGTTGAAGTTGTTCAAGGAGTGATCGAACGCGGCAGTGTGGGTTTGCCGGCAAAGGAAAAATTACCGTCAAGTCAGATCTGGATCTAGACAGATCCGGAACTACTTAGTTGTTGTGATATTAAACAATACCAGATAGCAGAAACTGGCAGAATGGCGCCGTGAAAGTCACCGTTTGTCTTTCGTAAGTCAATGATGGTTCATGCGGCCAATATGGCTGTGGTTACATCTGCGAACAAACTGATGTCTGGTGGAAGGGAGGGGAGAAAGTGGGGGGTTTATAAAAGTAGAGAATGAGATGCGTTCAGGTGAAAATGTGGTCAACGAAACGAACCGAAGTGGTACTACCTTGAGTACAAGTTGACGCGCAAGGTTGGGAGGATGTGCGAGGGAACGAGGTGGAACTGAACTTGATCTAACCACCACTCTGAACTGGGAGGGGGATTATACTGACTGTGATGAATGATAGGTACCTCTAGGTAAGTAGGTAGATATTCCACCTCCAGCTCCCCTTCCCCGATGTTGTTCGGTTGAAGATGCTCCTTCTTCAAGTCGTTGTGTGATGGACAGGATGGGTGGGGATGGAAGCTGAAAGGCGCCAAGCCCGGGCAGCCACTTGCATGACACACCCCGGAAGCTAGAGGTAGCTTGTACATACTGCATAGTAGGCGTGAATAGCGGGCCGGGCGAGACTGCCTGCTCGCACTATTTAACTACCTAAACAAAACTAACTTGCAGGCCCTGCAGGGTGAACTTTCAACACATTTCCAGCGGCAGTACCGTCATCAGTGTCCCGTTTGACGACTTGTAATCCTTGATAAGGAAACACACGTTGGCCTGGCGAAATCATTGCATCACTCTACCTACGGGTAATGTTTTGTTTTCTTTATATAGCCATGTAAAGAAAAAAAAAAAACAAGAAAGAGGATAGCGAATTACAATCTGGTCTGCTGGTCGACAGGGAAAGAAGCATGCAATTGAACAAGAGAATTCGTCGGTGCGAGTTGGTTGCGGTACCTAGGTAGAAGCCACGTACCTGGCTGCTTTTGACGGATCACTCCCACTCGTCATCACAAGCTTTTATAAACCTTGCCTTGTTCACTGTCCTCTCCAACGACACCAACTTAACAAATCCAAGCACGCAACTGAACTGGCCTTGATTTCGAGTTGCACAACGATACTAAAGGTCGCCAAAAACAACACAATGAAAAAGGAGTGATATAACCTATTCTTCACAATGATCCGCTCAACACAAATTGCACGGCTGGATGGTTCGTGCCCCCCCCCCCCCCCCCCCTAACTAACCCCCTCGACCAACATCTGTGTGCCTATGGAGATGTCAATGTCTTGTCCGGTAGCTAACCAAGACCCCTCCCCTCAAAACACAGGCCTCATGCTCTGCGCTTCCGTCGACGACGAAGCAACTGAATCCTCCCTCAGCGAAGTCAAGTCCCAAGTCAAACTAATTCTGCGCCGCCTAACGCGCACCTCGGAACCGCAAGCCAGCATCGAGAGCGGCTCTCTCTACACGCTGCACTACCTGATTCAGTCCGACATCGTATACTTCGCCATTACGGACCGGTCGTACCCGCGCAAGCTAGCCTTCACCTACCTTTCCGACATTGCGGGCGAGTTCGCGACGACGCACACCCCGGCACAGCTCATGAACCCGACGCTGCGGCCCTATGCCTTTATGGACTTTGACAGCTTCATCAGCCGCACCAAGGCGACTTACAGCGACACGCGTGCGACTCAGAACCTGGATAAGCTGCATGATGAGCTTAGGGACGTGACCAAAGTCATGACCAAGAACATTGAGGATCTGCTGTACCGCGGCGACAGCCTGGAGCGCATGGGCGAGCTGAGCAGTAGGCTGAGGGACGATAGCAAGAAGTACAAGAGGGCGGCTGTTAAGATCAACTGGGATTTGCTGCTGAAGCAGTACGGCCCCTTTGCGGCGGTCGGTTCCATTATCATCTTCTTCTTGTGGTGGAGATTCTTCTTTTGAGTGCATCCCAGGCAGGGAGCATCACCGGTAGCGGGTTAGCATGATACCGTCGGGTGGGTTTCCTCAGTCAGCCTGGCTCTGTATGATGCTGTGACGGATAGCCTACGTGGATTCTGTAATTATTTTAATATGTGTTTGTAGGGCATTGGTTTTTGGCGCTTGACCTAGCATGGAGTTTGGGTAAAGGAGGTTGGGGGGAAAGGGGGGCAAACGCAAAAGGACGTTTGGCCAGGTGAGGTTTCAGCTATCAAGACATGTTGCTTATAGGTTCCTGCTTTCCACTCCTTCATCCGATGCCTTCCTAAAGCCTGACAAGGTCTCTATGGATGACTGTACCACAGTGTCACCGATGCTCAATCATGCGTATCTCCTGGTTCATTCCAGACCGGCATCTCTTCTGCTCGACACGCTATTTCTGTCAAGCGATGATACAAAATCTCCATCTGAGATAGCCTATCGGTCTCTTTCCCTACTTGAAGTAGAAGCTCTTGCCCCCCCAAACTCCAATTCCAAACCCGTTTTTTTTTTTTTTTCTTTTTTTCAATTTTGTTGTTCTCAATCCAGAACATAAACCGACACCCTGGACACTAAGCCCAAGCTTGAACCACCCGCACACGCACCCGCAAGCCTCAATCACATAATCAAACAACTCCCCGCCGCCTTTGGCAATAACGCCGGTATACTCGGCACCGGCAACGCCGTATGATACCATTCCAAATGCTCCTGGAAGCTGGCCAAGTCCTCGAACCCCCTCTCGTCCTGTGCCCACTTGACCTCGTCCTCGCTGTCCTCACCCTGGTCCACGTACGTGTATTCGTCGCAGTAGGGACACCATATCCTCGCCAGCCAATCGCCAGGGACGGGGGCAATGTGGTTCGCAATTGCTAAGGGCGCGAAAACGACCGTCTTAGCTTCGCCTGTTTTGGCGCTTACGCCTTGGGCTTGCCAGTGGGGATATGTGTTTTCTGTTGCTGTTGTTGTCTCTGTCTGTGCTTCTTTTGTTGTTGTGGTGGTGGTGGTGGTAGTGATGGTTGACGATGGCAGAATTGCTGCTGGATATGAGGCCGTCACTATGGTCGGTAGTATGAGCTTTCTTGGAGAGTTTCTCGCTATCGTCGTTGATGTCGGGAAACTTGCTGTCGTACTTGCACTCCCTCCATTCGTCTTATCCAACGCCGCCCTCGTAGATGGCATCCTCTGTAGATCCGGCCAGACGATGAACCCGTCGCAAAAGTCGCATACAAAGGCCACGTCGTGCTCCCCAAACCTCTCGAACCTCCCAACCGCGTTGCAACATGGAACCAGATCCTCAAGGCTTAGCCTCCTCCCCCTTCTCAACGCCGGCCGTAATGCCTCGTCCGTTGTCCCTGTACGGTTTTGTTGTTGCTGTTGTTGTTGTTGTTGTTGCTGCGGATGCTGCTGATCTTGATACTCATGTCGTTGCCACGGCGGTATACTTTCGAGGTCCCTCTGCTTGCTTCCCCCTTCCCTAATCTCCTTTTCCCGCTTCTCTTCCTCCTTCTGCTTCCGTAGCCGCTCAGTTTCCTCGTTTCTTCGCTGCTGGCGATACACCTGGTAGGCACCCAGACACCGTGTCCACGGCCCTTCCTGCTCGGCCGCGAATATGCGCCGAGAGGCACGGCATTGCGTGCGGTGAAGCTCTAGTTGGAGTTCCTTGGTCTCGCTGAGCCAAGTTGGGTTGATCGGCCCACCTTGCCGAATCCAGTCTTTGTAGTTGCGGGCGTGGAATTCATATTTGACCAGGAGGGCACGCAATTCGTTGAGGGACTCGGCTTTTTGAGAGGGTTAGTTGGTAGAGCAGGCAAGGAGAAGCTTTATCTGAGTGGGATTTTTGGGAAGGAAAGGAGTGATGATGATGGTGATGGAGGCGTGTGAGTGAAAGTGCCAGGCGAAATAGTCAGCCACCAGCAGAGGAAAGATGACGTGAGTCTGAGAAAGAGCACGGTGAGGGTCAGAAAAGATTCAAGATATCATGGTATACTTACGAGTCCTGTCTCCTTCATAGTAAAACTGCCCATTGACCAAGCGCCCCAGTTCCTGAAAATCTGTCTTTGCATCATCCAACGCTTCTTCAAGGGCGCGAATCTGTTCAAACTCGTCAGGGCCCCAGTGGCGCTTGTCGGCAAATCTGAGTGCGCGAAGTGAGTCGCTCAAGTGAGTCGCAATGCTGGCCAACAGCGACCCGACCGTGTCGTGATTCGTGCTGGGACCTGTACTCATATCTTTTTTTGGCGATGGTTGCTTTGCTGGCTATGACCTCTTGATATCGGATCCCCCTCCACCTCCTCCCGTTGATATCCTTTGTCTAAGCCGTTATCGTCGTGTCGTCGTGTTCAAGCGCTTATTATTGGCCTTGGTTCCCCTCGCCTAGCGTATGCTCAATGCCGCTTTAATAGCAGTAGATGACCGCGAGTGGATGTAGACTTGGACTACCAACGAGACTCTCGTCACTAACAGAAGTCGAGCTTGGGGGGCTTGTAGGTGAGACTATCCGTCTAGGAGGTAGGTATCTACGAATGCGCAGCGATGAAGTGTTGTCTTGCGTCGTCATTAAGTGGATACACCGAGCCCCGATCCGGTAGCTGTAAGTACGGATGAGCTGAAGAAGGATTTCATCACAGAGTTGGA
Organism: Neurospora crassa OR74A; assembly: GCF_000182925.2. NCBI lineage: Eukaryota > Fungi > Ascomycota > Sordariomycetes > Sordariales > Sordariaceae > Neurospora > Neurospora crassa. The sequence goes on from NC_026505.1 coordinate 4,352,951, forward strand.
CATGTGAGAAAGGGGCCAGCCAGGGAACGAAACATCACATGGAAGGAAGACTCGGTCGCCCAGGAAGGAAATGGGGATGGATCAATGGATGTCGAATCGTCGTGCAACGGGGGTTCGGGGCCCGGGCGCTTGGATACGAT